>NC_045502.1:1385312-1698089 GCF_009650955.1 Corvus moneduloides | reverse complement strand
AGCAGCAAGAATGGGATGAAGGCTCTGGAATCTGTGGGGGAAACGTGGGCAAAAAAAACCCCACAGACAAGGCAAGGGAGGGAAATAACCTTGATTTTGAGAGTTTGGCATCAACTGGGAGGTGGAGGGCTTGAGGGAGGAGGAGGAGGAGGAGGAGAGCAGCCCCCTTGTGCCGGTGACAGCAGGAGAGCCGGGGGACAATGCCCATACAGGGACCAGCTGTGCGCTGAGGCACTTGAGGAGGCAAAGAGGCGTCCCTGGAACATCTGTGCAGCACAGAAACCACAGGGGGAAGGAGCTGCCAGGGAATCCAGGCTCAGGCACCGCTCGGGGATAAACAACTGCTCCTGTCTGAGCCCTTTCTCTGTGCGTTTCTTGGCACGAATGGAGTGAGGCAGCGGGGAGGGAGCTGAGCACCGGGTGGGAGAACTTCTGGCACGAGGAATGTTTGTGAGAGTGGCAGGGCTGCAGCAGAGATCACTTACAGCCCATGTGGCACAGGCTGAGGTTCTTGCCACAGGCTTTACAGCAGGTTTTGGGAGACAACCTGGAAATGTGCTCTGCAGTGTCCCTGTGCTCGTCCAACCTAAGAAATCCATTTCCTTCCACAGCCCCTCCCAAACAGCCAAGGATGGCTCCCCTTTGCTCTTCCATCAAAGCTGGAAGAGCTCACTGGTCCCCACCATCAGATGTGAGACAATTCCTTGATCTTCAAATCCCTTCCCTCAGACTGATTCCTGTAAAGGTGGCTGAGAGGTTCCCAGCTTGATTTCAGGAGCAGGGCAGGGGCTCTCTGCTTGCTGCTGTTTGATCAGCAAGTCCCCAGCTATTTCCCTGAGTGCTGGGCCGCAAGTGGCTGAGTCTTTGTAGTTTTAACAGCACCTTTAGTGCAGGGACACTGAACCTCCTCGGAGCTTTGAAGTCCCCAGAGCCACAGCTCCGTATTTAAGCACTGAAGTGACATCAGGAAGGGCCCAACACCCTCTGGACCTGAGCCCTTGTGGTGCGCTGTGCCCTCGCTGCGAGTCTCAGCTGCTCGGCTCGTTGCCATCCAGGATAAATTGAACACACCACGCTTATTTGGAGCAGAGAGGGAGGTGCTGGTGGCTCAGGTGACGCTGCCTGTGGGGCAGCTCTGTTTGCGAGGCCGCACGTGCCTCTCCCACATCCAATTCCCCCCTTGCTGTCACAAGGCCATTAACACCTCCAAGTGCTTATTTATTCTGGCATTTGGTTCCCCGGGCCCCTGCAGGCTCAGCATGGGATGGGCCAGCCAGGGTTTGTTGTTTCCTTTCCTGGGCACGTTTGGTATTTACGTGGAGGGGATGGGTTTCATCCTTTCATTTAATGGCAGAGAGGCGGGAGGGAAAAGCCTTTTTGTGGCTCTCCAGCTCTCACCTGTGCAGGTGCCACGTGTGGTGTTCACAGCCCCAGAGCAGGAATAGATTCCATGGCAAAACCCTGCGGAGAGGAGCTGGGTGCTGTTTCTGGAGGAGGGAAGCTGTGCTCGTCAGATCACTGCAGTGGCGTTTGATTCCTCCTGGGTTTTCACAGTGACTTCCTCCATTTGCTTCTGCTGGATGAGTCAGGAATGCAGAGCCCTGAGCTGCTGCAGTGTCCGTGCTCAGTCCTGCCTGGCTGCATCAGCTGCTCCCTGCTCAGCTCGTGCCTTCCCTCCCCATCAATTTGGAATTCAAATTCCATAAATTCATGGGCTGAGAGGCAGGGCACGGGACTCTCCCAGAAAAAAGAGCATCTTGTGCTTCATCCCAATAAAAAAGCACCCAATTCATGTCTCAGAAACCCTTCCAGCTTTCCCTGAGGGCTCCAGGCACCCAAAGTCCAGGGTGAGGATCGGAAGTGGTTTCTAGGCCACCCAGGCGGGCTTGGGGAGGGCTGTTCTCAGTCCCTCTGTGCTGTGAAGGCCAGGGCTGTGTCTGCAGGGGCAGGTGTTGGTTTTCCAGGAGGGAAGGGGTCCCATGCCAGCCCCAGCTGGCCCTGGCTGCGGGATCAGGGACACAACCCAGTGCTCTTCCCAGCTGGGAGCAATTTAGTGACTCATCCATCTGTGACAGAGCAGGGGATGAACCTTTGCCTCACCCCAACCCCAATTTTCCAACTGGGAGAAGCAGCCACCGTTTCTGGGTTTGCTTTGCCACCGTGGGGTCCCTGAAATTGGGGTCAGGTCTTTCATCAGGGAGGGGATTCTGCTCTTTTTGGGCTCCTGGAGAAGTTTTGAAGATTCCTCAGCACTTCAGAGAGAAAGCCTCGCTGTTTTCTCCTGTTCTAATTGTATGGGCAGGAGGGGAATAAGAAATCAGCTCTTCCAGATTTGTCAATTTTCAGAAGCTATTAAGGCATTCCGGTTTAATTTTGGTTAAGAGCCGTTCCATTAAGGATGCAGGGAGGAAGCCGTCCCTGATGACCCTCGGGACATGCCAAAGTGCTTTAAGATCAGTTTGGGCAGTCAGAGATGTGTGAGTAATGAAACGTCTGCTCCAGGAAGGGCCTGTGCCCACCCTTGGCAGGGGAACCTGGCAAGAAGCTCCTCCACGGCTTTGCTGCTCCCTCCCATCCCTCTGCCTCCTTCAGGAGCCCACTCCATCTTTTCCTTTCCCTCTCTTCTCTGATTTTTTTCCTTTCTTTCCCAGCAAACCTCGGAAGTTAAGGCACCACGAGATGCAACATGACATAATCAATAGAGAAACTTTCCGAGCTTGCCAAGGCTTGGGATTTTTTTTTTTAATCTTTTTTGAAGTGTCTTGCTATCTGTCAGCATGTGCTAATTGAGCCTACACGCCCATATGGCACCTGCTCCCCGGAGGGAAGCGTTTCCATAGCCCTGGAGAGCACAAAGAGTGCCGGGGAGGGAGGGAAGCATTTGCCTGGGAATGTTGTATTCCTGGAAAACAAACTGGGGATGGTCCCCACGGGGCTCGATTGGAGCCGCCGGTGTCATTGCTGTGCTGCTTAGGATGCTGGCGCTGGGTGAGTTGCGTTAGGCTTGGCTTAAATTTAGAACTAGGGAAGGTTTTAGTTCTGAGGAGGGTGAGAAAAGCGATGTGGGGGTTTCTAATGAGCCCAAACGAGGCAGCAGCTCCATTAAACCTGAGGAATGGTGGCTGTGATGCCCAGACAGCAATGGGAACGCTCCTCTCATGGCTCAGTAACAGCTGCACCCACTCCAGCTGAGCTCAGCAGCTGGAATTTCACATTCCCAGCCTCCCTGGGGCCGTCTCACCAAAACCTCAGCCAGGGCTCCAGAGCTCTCCAGCCCCTGCGCTGGGAAGGGCTGGGTTCCATCCTGGAATTCAGGAGGCATCTGCCACTGTGGGAAGGGAGGTGCTGCCTCCCACCCCCAGATGGGCAAGCAGAAGGAGAAGGGGCTGCCTGAGCCATGCACGGAGAGGGAGCACAAAGAAATAAAACAGTCATGAGTTTTGCTCTGCGCAGGAAACAAAACCCACTGGGTGACGTTCCGAGAGGCTGGGGGCACTGGGGCTCTGTCAGCCTGGCACCAGCTGGGGCAGAGGTGACAAGAGGCCTGCGAGGTGTGAAATACCTGCAAGTGTGTGAATATGGGCGCTGCAGAGCTGGAAGGTGCTGCAGGAAACTCGTGGAGGTGTGGCCGAAGGCTTGGGATCCGTGGGGTCGGCACAAGGCCCTTCTGCACATCCCAAAACCCCTGATCAGCCCCAGAAATGCAGGAGCAGCACCCAAAAGGGGAACTGGGCTGTTTCCGGTGGAAAAACCACCGGTGTTTGGGGTTGAATTGCTGTGCTGCAGCCTGTGGTGTTGCATCTGCCCTACTTCCAGGGCTTTGGGATTGCTGGGGTGTGCAGGGAAGTTCAAGAGCTCAGTTGTGTACCCAGGGTCTTCAGACCTGGCTTTTTCGGAATGCTGGTGACACAACCATACAGATTTGACTCTGAAATCAGCCAGCTGCTCTCAGAAGGAGAGATGAGACTGGGCCTAGGCCTTTTCTCGTTCCTTTTGCTGTCCTGAGCGTTCCTTGGTGCTCACTGAGTGGCAGGAACTTCAAATAGGAATTGCTGTGCTCTGTGAGGATCAAACTGCGCCTTCCATCCCCTCCCATCCCTCAGGGCTGCTTTGCTGCAGAAATGGCACTGATTAAAATGTGTGTGACTGTGCTGGTGTTTGATGTTGTGCCTGGAAAGAGGAAGGATTGTCCCCCAGAAAGCTCCGGGGCTTTGTTGGTTAAGCAGGATGGAATTGCTGTGTTTGCTGCGCTCCACATCTGTCTGAGCTTTGGTGTTGAGCAGGGCCTAAAAACACCTGAACAAGCAGGTGAAATGAAACACCCCCTCCCACACAGCAGAGCTCTGTGACCAGCCTGAGAACAGCTAAAGCCCCACAGGCTAAGGCTTGATAAAGTGATTTTATGATCACTCAAAATCCATTTAGTTTTCCCATGTCCTTTCCTGGTTTTGCCTGCCCGCTGTCTGTAAGGGCGAGCTCTGCGCTTGTAGCTCTTGTTCCAAATGAATTTACGGTGGTTTCCAGTGCCTCTCAACTGTTACCAAGTGGTTTGTTGGGATTTTTAGGCGAGGTTTCCTACAGAAGCTGGGGTCTGCTGGAATCCATCCAGCACTTTCTGGAGTATTTGTACCACTCGCTGCAGAAACCAGAGACCGACAAACGCAGCTGATAAGAAGTCCCAGCACATTCGTGTGAGATAGAGGCTGATACCATTCCCCTCCCTGCAGTGGGTGGCCACACAAATTGTCTTCTGAGAATCTGTTGATCCTTGTGTTGGAGGACTGAGAGGCTTTGGCACTCCTGTGACACCAACGTGATCTCCTCGGTCACTTGGAGGGGAGGGATTTATGGGGTTGGGACCAAACATTTGTTTCCCTCCTGATCCTGATCCTTCCAAAGGCACTGGGCATTGGAGCTGCCTCAGGGAGGGGCTTTAGGGCACCCAGGAATATTTGGGCTAGGTGGGGGGTCCTGGCTGCAGCTCCAGGGACCTTGTCCTGCCACATTCCCTGATGGAGAAGCAGCTGCTGCCAGGTTTTCCCTTTACTTGGGAGAGCTGCAGCTCTGAAGGACCCGGCTCTGTGGATCATCTGTCTCAATTAAAAATAAATAAATGGAGGTTTGTGTATAAAAAGCAAATCTCTTCCTGAAGCTGATGGGGATTTTAATGATTTTTATTTCCACAATCTCTGGGAGCAATCCCTGCTTCCTTCTGCAAAGCTGGGGATTCTCTTTAGTCTGATACAAACTCGAGCTTTGCTCTGCCCCCTCAGCTGGCTGAAGAGCAGGGAGTTCCCCAAAACTCTGGCTTCTTCCCCAGCCTGTTTCCTTCTGCAGAACCTCAGCCTGTCCCAAGTGTGCCCTGGGTGTCCCCAGGATGGTTTAATCCCTGTAAATTCCCCCAAAAACAACCTGCTCCGATGGGATGCACCTCTGCTCTGGAGTGGGCTCCAATCAGGGGATGAGGAGCTTCATTTAAAGTTGTCCATGAGCTGATTGTGTGGGACCAGCTGGGACAGACCTGGGGCAGCAGCAGAACTGACCATCTCCCCTTGGAGAGGGATCTTTCCCTTGGAAAGAGAACTTTCCCTTGGAAAGGGAATTACCTGGTGCTGGTGTGGGGTTTTCCTGGGGAAACCTCCAGGACAAACAGGCCCCACTCCACATTGGACCCTAAAATTCAGCTCAATTCCATCTGCGAGATTTGTTGGCTTTAAGCATCCCAGCTTTTTCCCATTTTGTGCTGCATTGTTGCACCTTTCAGCTGCTGCAGTGCCAGCTCTAACTGGGATAAATCCCCAGGGAGGCTCTGATCCAAGGAGAGATGTGGATTATGGGACTGAGAGCTGGGCTGAGCTCCTTGGATTTCCTTTGTGTGTGGGTCCTGTAAGGGCTGCCCACCCTGGAATTGCCTTTGGCATTGGAATAGGAATTTGTTGAAGCTGCCATTGGGTGGGAATCCTTCAGTGCCAAACAGAGGGGCTGAGCCCTGCTGAGCCTTCAGGAGCATTTCCTACCCCTGACAGGGCACATCCAGCTGTGGAACGGCCACGATTTATGGGATATGAGGCAGCTGGAGCGCAGAGATGGCAGGAAAATCAATAAATAAACCCAAACCCGGGGAAGTTGGCTCTGCTGCCTGGAGTTTGTTTGGGAAGGGGAGTGCTGGTGACCAGATGTGTGTGGGAGCAGGGGGGAGGTGCTGTGGGTTTGCAGAGCTGGTGGCAAACACAGAGTGGGCCTGATCGGATTAGAGCAGCTTGGACAGCTCCGAGCAGCAGTGGGCGTTTGCCTGCGGATCCAACCTCGCGGGGCTGCTCTGGGAATATCCCGGGAAATTGGGATGGAGGCGCTGGGACTGCAGGGAGCTCAGCAGCGTCTGTGCTTCAGCTGGGGCCTGTCTGCTTACACAACAGGCTGAGGGGCTGAGATTGCAGCAGAGATGTTTTCCTGCCTGTTTTTCCGTGTGGGAGGAACTTGGTAGACAGGAATCCTCAGGTGGAGAAGGGGAATGAGTGCCTGGGGCAGAGGGAATGTGCTAAACTCGGCACTGACACGGAACCGAGGCCTCAGCCTGGCTATAAATTGCCACCTTGCAAAGCAATTTTGGCTTTTGCTGTGTTCTCACTTGTGATAAATTTGCTGGGAACTGGAGGTGTTTCGCCTCGGATGCCTTGAGCTGTTCCCTGAGTCTTTCCCAGCGTTTGGAGAGGGAATTTGTCTGTCTCCTGTGCACACGCTGCACATCCTCGGGGACCCGGGGAGGTGTTTTCCTTAGGAAAACCTGCTGGTGCAGAGGGTTTGTCTCTCAGAAACAAAGCTTTCAGGGAAGTGGAGTGTTTATGGCTTGGAAACTGCTCTTGGCAGAAGGTGCAGTGTGAGGCAGGAGGTGAAAAGCTGAAGCTGTTGGTGTTCCTTCCCCTGGCCTGGGGAAGAGCCCAGTGCCCAGTTCTGCCCTGCCCCATTCCCAGATCCCAGAAATTCACCTTGGGTGCCAAACAGACCAGAGTTATCCTAAGCTTGTTGTGTATTTATGGACAGGCAGCTTTAGGAGCAGGACATTCCCTTGGGATAGCAGTGATCCAGCTGAGCCTCCTTGCATCCTCCCAGAAGGGAGAGAATTCCAGCTTCAATCTCCTCCATCGCTTCAGGTGCCGTCTCTGACCCATCCTCTGCCTTGGGTTGTTGCTTTTTTTAACGTCCTTTTCAGAACGCCTCGTTCTGTTCCATTGTGCCATGAAAACAAAGACACCAAACCCTGATTTCCTCAGGAAATGTGATTTATTTTTCCTCAGGCAGCCCACAGGGAGGGCGTTGGGCACCCCGAGGAGCGGAGCTGACACCCTCCCTGCCAGGAAGGTGGGCGTGCAGCTCCAGTGCCAGCTCTGTTTGGGTTTCAGCCTCTCCCCGAGGATGAGTGACTGTCCCAGTGTCACCTGATGTGAAGGCTCCTGGTGTCGCTGCAGGTAGGCGAGGGATGAGTTGAGGCAGCCATGAAGATGTTCCCTTCCCAGGGAAAAGATTTGTTCTAGGCTGGAATCAGAGCTGCTGTGCTCCTTTCTGGGTGAATTATTCCGCTCCCTTCAGTAGTCAGGCGCTTCATTTTCGCAGGATCTTGCTGTTGGTTTTGTTTTGGCACATTCTGCTGTGTTAGGGAGTGACCCTGCTCCAGTTTATTGTGCGGATCATAAAATCATGGACTGTTTTGGGTTGCAATGAGCAGGGACGTCTTCAACCCCACCAGGTTGCTCAGAGCCCCATCCATCCTTTTCCAGGGATGGGGATGCTGCAGTCCCCAGGCACCAACCCTGCCTTCAGCTGCTGGCTGCTTTAAAATGCCGGGCTGGAAAATGGTTCAGGAACAGATTCAGGAGGAGAGGAGATGTCCCAGCTCTCCAAACTGAAGCATTAACCCAGTGCCACGTGGTGAGGGCAGGGACTTGGCTTTAAATGGATTGGCTTTAAACGGGTTTTAGTGACAGCCGGCAGGGATTTGGTGCCTGTTGGTGTTTGTTGGCAATTTGGCGAGCCCAAAGAAACAGAACGAGGCCTGTTGAGTCTTTGTCACCTTCTGCGCCACCCTTTCCTGGTGGGTGACACTGGTGCTCTGGGGATGTTTAAAAATGGTCCTCAGCTGCTCTGGGCTGGTGCTAAGGCAGGGGAGCGGGGAGGGAACTGGGGAATGTATTGGGTTGGGTTGGGTTGGGTTGGGTTGGGTTGGGTTGGGAGGGACCTTCAGGCCCATCCCGTTCCCCCCCTGCCGTGAGCAGGGACGCTTTCTCTGGATCAGGGTGCTCAGCCCCACATCCAGCACCTGGAATGGTTGGGTGGGGTTGGGTTGGGTTGGGTTGGGTTGGATCGGATTGGGTTGGGAAGGACCTTCAGGCCCATCCCATTCCCCTCCTGCCACGGGCAGGGACGCTTTCCCTGGGTGAGGGTGCTCAGCCCCACATCCAGCACCCGGAGCAGGGCCTGGTTCCCCTCTGGGGGTTCCTGGCTGTGGCAGCACAGCCTGGCCCTGGCTCTGAGCCACACTCGAGTGAGCAGCTCTCGCTGGGCTCAGTGTCTTCCTCCAAATGCTCTCTGTAGCCTTTGGGCAGAAGAGTCACCAGTGAACAAGCAGGAAAAAACCCCTTTTGAAGCCTTATGGAACCAGGCAGAGAGCTGGAACCAGGGGAAGTGATGAGCTGATCAACCCTCCCTGCAACAGCTCCTCACAGAATCTATTCAACAAAAATATTCAAAAATTCAATTTCCACAGCAGGAATTGCCAGTGAAACCAGGAGATTTCCTTGCTGGGTTTAACAGAGCTTGGGTTACTCCAAACGTGGAGGTTCTGCTTTAGGAACCTACAACTTGTAGGTAAAAGAGGTGGATCTGGTAAACCAGAGGCTCTAAAACACATCAGCACTAATAACATTCTGAATTACATCTTTTATTTTCCTAAAGATCATTGGCTTTGGACAAACCCTAAGGAATCAGACAGTCTTTGTTTGGTGATGTGCTGAGAGCTGGAATCCCCAGCTGGAGCAGTGGGAACCAGGGACACTGGAGCCTGGGGAGGAATTTTAATCAACAAAATAGGGGAGTTTTGCTGGCAACAGCAAGGAAAAAAGGAGGGGAGGGTTTGCTTCGTTCACCCAAAATGCGCAAGAGGTGAGGAGCCTCCCTGTGGGGTCTGCCAGGAAGGGACAAACCCAAGGACTCAGCTCTCCCAGCTCAGGGGGCCAGGAGAAGCAGAGAGGTTTATCCTTAATTATGCCTCAAATTAAGGACTTCTCTCCTTGGGTCAGGCTGAGATTGGGGCTCAGGATTTGGGTGTTTGAAATCAGGGTGGAACTGGGAGCAAACGGAAAGGCTGGGAGAACTGGGAATGTTCAGCCTGGAAAAGAGATGTGGGGTGATGGATTGTGACCTTCCAGGACCTGAAGGTACAGGAGAGAGGAGAGAGACTTCAGAGAGGGGGCAGAGGGAATGGAATCCCCTGCCAGAGGGCAGGGATGGATGGGATATTGGGAAGGAATTCCTCCCTGGGAGGGTGGGGAGGGGCTGGGATGGAATTCCCAGAGCAGCTGTGGCTGCCCCTGGATCCCTGGCAGTGCCCAAGGCCAGGCTGGAGCCCCCTGGGACAGTGGGAGGTGTCCCTGCCCATGGCAAGGGTGGCACTGGGTGGGATTTAAGGTCCCTCCCAACCCAAACCATCCCAGGATTCCATTATTTCCCTTTGGTTCTCAGATTCCCATCCCTACCACCTCCCTGCGTGCTCCCAGCTGCCGTGGCAGGTTCAGCTGACAGGAATTGTCCCTCAGATCCCCCAAATCTCGTTGGGAGGCAGCAGCAGCTGTGAGGATGGCGGGAGCAGCTGCTGGAGGCCGGGCAGGACGAGGAGCTGGGCAGGGATGTGGGATCCCAGGATCTGCTGAGCAGACGGAGACTCTGAACAGCTTCTCCTTCACAAGAGGAATTTGGGTTTTTCCAGAGAAATGGGATCCATCTCCATGCTCAAACAGGAATTTGGGGTTGGATTTTTTTGTTCCCCACAGGATAACAGGTCCTGGTGCAGAAGGCGGCAGAGCTGAACTTGGCTTTCAATAGTGGGAAGGAAAAAAAGGCAACTTAAATGTTTGGCTGCTTCATTTTGTGTTTTCTGAGGAAAGGTGGGAATCTGTCTGGGATCTACAGAGGAAGTCTCAAAGGAAAGGTGGCAGGTTTAGAAAGTAATCTCATTTCTAGGGCTCATTTGGGGTGAGAATTCCATAAATCTGGGAATTGGTGCCCAGTTCTCTGTGGAGCTTCCCCACACCTTGTCCTGAACCTCTTCAGGAGTGGCAGAGATTTGCTCAGCACATTTTGGGAGCAAACAATAAAAATATTTATTTTTCTGCTTTTTTCCTCATTTTTTGGTTTAAAACACTTACTTCTCCACATATTCAGCATTAGAAAGTCCTCTGAGTAACCCAAGCGATGGAGATGAAAACCTCTGCAAGAGGCTGTGCACAGGCTGATTAAACTGGGCTCCAAAACCTGGTCTGAAGTCAGGGCGATGTTAATCAGCAGCAGAACTGAATGAGGGGAAAGATAAACACACACTTGGTTTTCCAGCAGTTTCAGAACAGCCCCCACAGCTGCTTTGGTTCAAAAAATTGATTTTATTTTCACAAAGATATTTTTAAATGTCTTTAACGCTCTTTTTTACAGGACAATAAAGAGATTCGAATGTTTCAAATTGAAATGTATCATTTCAAAACAGAATCTTGGAGTCATTTAGGGTGGAAAAGGCCTTCAAGGCCGAGGCCAACCCTATTTCTGTAGCTGTGTCATGTTTAACTTCATCTAATGCAGTTAAAAAGAACTTAAAGGAGAAACTCTGGGATATCTCAATTGCACGTGTCCAAATAAAATATTTTACTGTTGTTTCTTCCAACCTCTTCACCCCCAAAAATCAAGTTATTGCAATCAGCGTCACTTTAAGCACTGACAGCAGCCCCCATTTGGCTCTTCTTTCCCCAAAACTCCTGCACCCAAAAGGCCTGGAAGGAAATTTTGCCGGAGTATTTCAAGGTGGAGAAGGCATCCTGATCCTTTAAATAATAATTTAAAATTGAGGGGAAGCCTCCTTCTCTTGCTGTAGGAGAGCCTCCCACCATTCCCACCCCAGGGCAGTTGTCTCCAGCTCACCTGTGGGAATGCTGCCACACCTGGGACAGGTGCCTGTGGAATGGACACTTTGGGAAAGGGTCCTGCATCCTCTCCATCCTCTCCCATGGGTGCAGGGAGTTCATTCCTTCCTGCTCTTGCTCCAGCTGAATCCACTGATGGAAAAGGCAGCCCCCAGGAAAGCTCTGGAATGGCACCAGTTAACTGCCAATTGCAGTTTTCCAGTGGAATTAACAAGCAGGGCCCCTGGCTCCCCAGAAACGCACAGTGAGAGCTGGGAACCTTCCCTGCTTTTTATTCCTCCCGACTTAGAACATCGGGAAGTATTTCTGGTTTGTTCTGCCGGGATGGTTCAGCCTGCAGGGTTGGGGTGACCGAGCTGTGACCTTCCAGTGCCTGAAGGAACCTGCAGGGAAGATGGAGAGAGAGGATTTACAAGGGACGGAGGGACAGGACATGGGGAACGGCTTCAAACTGACAGAGTGTCCCAGGCCAGGTTGGATGGGGCTTGGAGCAGCCTGGGACAGTGGGAGGTGTCCCTGCCATGGCAGGGGTGGCACTGGGTGGGATTTAAGGTCTTTCCAACACAACCCATTCCATAATCCCATGAAATATCTTCTGCTGGAGTGGCCATGTGGTGATGGCAGTGCAGGGCTTCCTCCCCTCTTCGCTCAAACCTTTGGGATCCAGGTTTTAGTTCCAACTTCCATGATTTCTGCTGGAAGGCAATATTCCATCCGGCACTCCCATCCTGCTCTTCAGAGGTCCCACCTGCAGCTCCAGCAATCCTGGGCACGTTGGCAGCTTCGCTTCTGTCACCTCCAGCTCCAGGAATTCTGCAGCCAGCAGGAAGAATAAATCTATTAATGCACAGGCAGGGAAATTGGCGCCTGTTAACAGCAGCTAAATTTAACTGAGGGAGCCAAATCCTCTTTGGGGGTGAGCTGGGTGACGTCAGTGTCTGCAATAAATTAGGGATTGATTCTGCTGCCTTTAGGGTTGTACAAATTCTGAGTGGTTTTGCTGCCCCTGTGTGCAAGGGATTAAATGAAATAATGGGTACAATGCTTGGTTTTTGTTGGCCTTGTGTCTGCTCCTGGATATGAAGGGGGGGGGGTCCTGGTCCGTGTTGGGATGAGCTTTGTGTTTGGAGGCTCTGTAGTTACTGTCTGCCTGCAAACGTCTTCAATTTGGGAATGAATTTCTGCTCCATTTCTTCGTTTAGAGCTGGAATCCTGGTGCCAAGCGCCCTGTTCCTCACACACACTTCAGCAGTGACCTTTTCCAGCAGCACTCGTTCCCTGAGCGCCGCTGGTGCTGCGTGTCCTCTCTGTGTCCATGGCGATGGAGAGGCCTCGAGCTGTGTCGGGCAGAGCTGAGATGCTGATCGCATTCCACTTTCCATATGGTCACTTATTCTTACTTTTCCCACAGGATTTAGACATGCAGACCACGGACGAATTTCGTTCCTCCTCCCTGTGTATTTCCAGTAGCTGCCGTCACTGGGCTGTGTGGTCTGAACTGGGCTCAGCTTGGCTTTAAATCCCCCTTCTCCTCCCAGGCCTAAGGGTTTGTTTTGCCAAATTGCTCCGTGTGTTGCCTGCTCTCTGCGTTTTGTCCCTGCCCGACATTGTGAGAAGCATTTGGGGCCACCCTGCTGAGCTCTGCTGCGGACCTGGGCTTTCATCTGCTCTCGCACCGCTCGTGCTTGCGCAGCCCTGGAAGCAGCGATTAGAGAAAATACGTTCCCCGTATCCCAGCAGCCTCAAAACCCCCGCTAGCTCCGGGGACGAACACGTCTCTCACTCTCCAGGAGCTGCTGTGGGGTTGGTTTTGACGCAGCAGTAAAAGACTCTTTGTGGTGCCAGCGATTCTTTCCTCTCCTGACAAGATCATTTCTGGTCTTTGCCTTCCCACACTTCCACACTATTACAGGACCAACAGGACGCTGCTGACGTAGTTTTATTTTCATTTTTTTTCCTTCAAATTATACTTTAAAGGTGGTAAGAGCTATAGCAGCCTTGGAACTTAATTCCTTTGGAATGAATTTGGAAGTTCCTGAGCAAGTTCAGGTAAAATTAACAAACATTGCAATTAATTTGTCCCAGTTACCCTGGCCGGGGATCCATTGCAGTGTTGATTTATGATAATGCAGAGCTAAGGAGGACAAAAATATGCAAGACTGCAAATGTTTGCACATTTTGGGGGTTTCTGTGTAGCTTGTGATGCTGAAATTGGCCTGTTTGAGACTCCTTGAGCCGTGGGGATCTGAGGATTTGAGCTGAGCCGGGGGAAGGACTGACGTGAGCGTGACGGAGGTGCCCAGTGGGAGCCTCTCTCCCGATGCTGGGCAGACAGAGAGGAGCAGGAGATGGGAAAAGGGAGCGCAGGGATGTGGCCTGGAGCTGCCCAATGGATTGCAGATATTCCCCACTCCTGCCTCACCAACCCACCAGCCCCTCCACAGGCTCCAAATTCACTTTGCTTTCTTCTCCTCCTGGGCATGAAGAGCTTTACCACGAGGGGGAGGGGTTGGATGACCTTTATGGAAAACAGAATCTGAGTTTTCAAAGCACTTTCTCTCATCATCTACAAGTTTTCTACAAGTGTGTCTGAAAAAAGGCCCCAAACCTCAACCTCTCAAAAAAATCACTTGGGAATTGCTGCACAGTTCAGCATCAATTTTTAGATGCCTTTAAAATCCCCCCAAAACTCAGATTTATCCATTGTGCAGTACATGGGATTCATAGATCGGGGACCACCTTTAGTTTAGTTTGATTTAATGCTGGAGTTTCCAGGAAAGATCCTTTGGCCAAGTGGAATTTTACGTACCTGCACTTTATAAATGCACAGGGTAAATATTGGAGATGCAGAGTAACACTTTCCACAACCACCTCTGAGTTTATTCAACACTCACGTTTTGTCAAATCCAAGGGGAATTCAGACACTTTTGATTATTTGAGCCTTGAACTCTCCTGTGCAACATTTTCTTGTGTAAATATGGGCAAACCTCACGTCCGTGGCCGTAGTTAGACACAAATAAATTGAGTTCTGTGACTCTTCGACCTCCTGTAAGTTGAATTCTGACAACCCCACATCACCTCCTCAGCTGCCTTTGTGTTGTTCCCCTGTGTTTTACAGCAATTTTGGGGTTGGGCACAGCCCTACTGCAGTTGGAAATGTTGCACCTGGCTGATTCCTATCAGCAACCAGGTTAATCCTCAGTGCCTGCTGCTCTTGGAATCCTTGCAGCTTCAGTCCACCGAACCAGGTGTAGATAATGAAGGATCTGTTAATAAGGACAGTTATATCCCCTCTCCTGCTCTTCTGCCCTTTCCCAAACCCTTGGGGTCCTTCAGGCTCGTGGCTGATGAGACAGCAACGCTTGAATGGAGCCCTTGGCACATAGGAATTTAAACCTAAGCCATGGCTGCTGCTGCTGCAGATGGTTTCACTCTTGGACAGGGCTGGGAGAGAGCAGGATTTCATCCCCTCCTGTGATAAGCGTGGAGAGAGCTTCTGTCAGAGCCTGGGCAGCAGAGGTAGCAGCAGATGGGGTGAGTGGGACTCCTGTTCATGAATGAACCCTTCTCCTGCCTCCTCGTTTTCAGCATCGCTGACCATGGGCAGAGAAATAAATGCCTCACCCTGGCCAAGACAGAAGTGAAGCCTTTAAGTGGGATCTTTTGGAGAAATCTGTATTTATGCAGTGGTACAGAATTTTTATCTCCCCACTTGCCTCTCTCTTCCTCTCCTGTTCTGGTATCTCACACTGCTCAACCCATCTCTGTCGTGCATCTGATCTCAGAGTCGTGCTGCAGAGAGGAGCAGATTTCCACGCCAGGAATCAGTGCCTGGGGTTGTAATCCCTGTGTGTCAGCCTGGGCTCCTTGTCACTTCCAGAGCAGCAGCTCTTGATCCTCCTCATGCGGAGTCTCACTGAAGTTCCCAGGAATCAAGTGTCTGCCAGCATTAACATTCCACAGAGCTGCTGCCACACGAAAAGGGGAAAATGACCTCTTGCCTTCACCAGAACCCTGAAAAGAAGGGACTGTTCCCAGGCAGTAACACCAGTCCCAACATGGCAAAGCTGTGCCTTGCTGGAGGAAATTAATTCACCCTGATATGTGAGCCCTTCAGCAGAGCTCCTCTCTCTCGCCGTGCAACCTGCTCGGAATTCTCAGGCTCTACAAGTTTGACGCTTCCGCAACCTGATTTCCAGAACTGCTGCCCATTTGCAATGCAGCTGGAGCTTCACAGAGGTTTGGGACAGGCTGTGCCTCAGAGGCCGTGTTCAGGCTCTGTAAATCCTGCCTGACCTTTTCCGAGTGACAAGGCCACGGGCTCTGGCAGAGCCTGAAAGGAAGCACCAGGCAGAGAGCAGGGACTGAGGGAAACGAGTCCTGCACTTGGCTTTTAGTGGCTTTTAGGTGCCCAAATGAATCATTTTCAGGTATAAGGACAGGAAGGCGAAGGAATAAGTTTGTTTTAGAGATGGGGATAATGTTCAGTTAGATTGAAGTCCACAGAAGTAGTTGATGAGTCACTGTGGGCAATTGGGATGCTTTTTGCTACATCCCAGTCCAGCATCTTTGGATTCCTTCACAAGATCTACTTATTTCTAGTTTGTTGGAGGTCATGTTTATGGGTTGTGCTGATTTTAGTCCTCACTCTCACTATTTATATGGTAAAGTTTTGCCTTTTTTCAGGCTGTGGAGTCCTAGGTCAGTTACGGTGGGTCTTATACTAAAAGAAGTCACTGCAGCCCTTGGCGTACGAGTAGCCACTTTTATCCTCCAATATTTCTTTCCCCCACACATCTTTGTGAGCACTAATTTCTATCTCAGGGAGGTTAAATTTTTCCTTGGACCTTTTTCTTAACCTCCTGACCTGCCTGACAAAACTGGGTGCTGTGCTGCTGTTCCAGGCACAATAAATGAAACAGAGCCATGGGCCAGGAGAACGGAGCCTTTCCTCCCGCTACAGCAGTGTTCAAAGCCACCCACGCAAGGAGATGTGACTGTCTGACTTGGATGAAAAGGCCTGGAAAGGGGCCTTGAAGAGGCCACTACAGAGACAACCTGAAAGTCAAGGTTCTGAGAGGTTGTCACAGCTCGGAAGTCGCCGCTTCAGAGGCGAGTGCACGACACACCCATGGGTAGGTTTTGTGCGGCTTTGTGCTCCTCCTCAGCCTTATCCCAATAAACTGTGGAGAGCCACAACAAGGAGAACCTGCCTGACCTTGGAGGGCAGGAGATGCCACGGAGGATGTAGTAATGAGGCTGACCCTGCTGGCAGATCCTTCTCATGGACCACGGGTGGGATGAGCCCTCGGGGCCAATGAATAGGGACGGGGTAGTGCCAGAGCAAAGGCTGGGGAGGCTGTTGTGGCTTTGCAGAACTTCTTTTTGTCTTCATCCAAAGTTCACAGAGAGCTCGAAGCTCTTTGATATCACAGAGGATGAATGTTTGGTCTGAGGCATTGGCGGCCACTTGTTGAAACACCTGGACAAATCATCTTTAACACAAGGCAGAAGTCGCTTAAAGCTTCATCGGGGTGGGATTTCAGATCCAAAATAAGATCGGCAGTATCCTCAAGGTGAATTAAAGTAGAATTAGTCAGTTATAGGACAGTGGTGTTAATCTACGGCTTAATTATCTTGGAACTGCCTCCAACTGTTCACTGCAACAGCACCCAAAGAGGCCACAGTGATGCCTTAATGAGGGAGAGAAGGAGGGAGATGGGGCGTGTTTATCTCCTGGAATGGGTCACCTTGGCTTGGCTCGTCTTTGTGGAAACACAGCTGTTCAGCATTAATTTTATATTTAATGTTTGTGCAGCCAGTTGTGATTTAGCTCAGCTTTTGCTTCTTGCTGATGGGTTCCTTGAAGCTCAGGCCTGACCTTTAGAATTTTTTATGAGGTTGTCATGTCCCAGCCACAACACGAGGAGGAACAGGCCTTTGGAGGGACCGCTGAGATCAGCCCCAGCACTTGACCAAGGACGGTGTCAGCAGAAAGGAATATTTTATGAACGCACTTCTCCTGACCTCTGTTAACAGGAGCTGTATTTTGTGGCAGAATTGCCACAAAAATGACTTTTCCAGCCTGAGAGCCAACAGCCCTCGCCAGTGATGTCTTTGGGATATAAATACACCCCGTGAACTCTGAAATGAGTAAGGCTGATGGTCCCAACGGGTGCTTTGCATTTCTCCTGGATTTAAGGTGCTCAGGGCACGGATTCACACCTGGAATCTCCTGATTTATGGGAGTGGGGAGTCTCAGTTCTAGATTCATCTTTATCCCAACCGTGGATATCTCCCTTTGGGAGATGGCAGAGGAATGACCACAGACCATTGGGAGCATCTCGATCTTAAAATCTCACCTGGGAATTTAAATTGGTCAAAATCTCCTGCAATTTTTACCTGAAAGAGTGGGAACAGGAATGTAAAGGAGTTTTTCTCCTTGGGTATCTTCAGGAAACCAAGGGTTAGGAGCCAGGAGAGTAAAAGGCACTGAAAAACACGGTGACATTGTTCAGATGGTTTAAAATTCCTCTACTTTGGTGGTGGTTTTGCCTGGAAGGGGGTGTTTAAAAGGCAACTTTCAGTTTATTCAGGCTATGGCTCCAATTTCATTTACGCTGTAAACTTTCAGAGATGTCCATAATTCTGCGGTGAAATCCATCATGTGCAGTTGTGGATAAATAATCTGGCTATAAAACAGGAGAGGCTCTTGGTACAACGGTATGGAAAACATGGAGAGCGTTTGGAAGGAAAAGCTCCGTGAGTTGCACAATCCTGCTTTTAGTCCAACTAAGGCCTGGTTCAATTTATGGTTTAACAAAGTGATGGAGTTGCTGTGGATTTACATTGACACAACAGCACAAATTGGTCCATTATCAGCTCTTCCTTATGGAAGTGGCACTTAAGGAAAACGACACCGGTGCAGTTTTATGGAAATTAAGCCTGAACTGACTCAAATTCAGCCCACAGGTAGGAATGATGATTTGGCACTTATTCCTCTTTCAAACTTAAAAGCATCTGCAGGGCCTCATGCAGTGGTCCTTTAAAACTCATCAGCAGGTTATAAAAACAAAAAAAAAAGGAACTTTTGGGGTTTTTTTTCCCTGTGTTATCCAGTGGTGGAGCTCGTTGCCACAGGGTGTTTGAGAGGGCAAAAATTGAAGTTATTTCGGAGAGAAAATAAGATGCACTTCCAAAAGAACAGCCTCAAGGGACAATAAACACAGCTGATAATGTAAGTTCTTCGGGCTTGGAAAAGCTACACGTCGCTGTTTCTATGGAAATCGGAAAGAAAAGATCCTTGGTTGTGTTTCCCACACATTTTTCCTAAACATCCACCCAGACAGAGGAGTGACCTTGGGGTCTCTGGACCTTCAGCCTGGCCCAGCACAGCCACCTTCCCACTTTGCTGCAAGAGGCAGGGAAATGCTCAGTGAAAAATAGGAGAAAAATGGAAAAAAAAATAGGCGAAAAATAGAAATTTTGCTCTGCCTGAGCCAGATCCACAGTTAGATAATGCTCCATGTTTTACAGGCAAGGAGAAGGGGAAAAGGAAATAATGTAATGATTCTTTTCACGTTATCTGAAGGAAACTCAGTGTGTTTGTTAACTCAGAGTTTAGTTTTGCCTGGGTGAGAGGCTGACGTGTCTTGGAGCTGAAATGTTCCCATTTGGGGACTGGAGGTGACTGATGGCTCCTATTCTCCAAAACTTTCCCTCAAACCCTATTTTTGATATATCCTTCCAGTGAGTTGGGAGGGGGAGAAGAGGCTGTGTGGGTTTGGGGTTTTTTGTTATTTGTCTTTTTTTCCCATATTTTTTTGGAGGAGGCACAGTGACAGAAACATTTCCAAATGACATTCCTCCCTCAACCTTCATCCTGGAGCTCCCTCAGCCTTGACAGGGTAGGAGGATCAGAGGATAAGCACAACCATCACCCAACTTCAGAAAAACATGAGCTAAGGTGGAGATTTATTCTTGGGAAGACTGATCTCCCAAAATCCAGAGCTCCTGGTGTCACTCCCTCGTGCATCCATCAGTTTCTTGTCGTTGCTGAACCAAATTCCTTATTTTTATATTTAATGATATCCATGATAACAGAGGATCCGCGTTCTTGGAGGACAAGGAGAAAGGTGGGAGTGTCCCTGCCCATGGAATGGAGTGGAATGAGATGAGCTTTGAGGTCCTTCTAACCCAAACCACTGTGGAATTCTAGGAAACAGCAAAATTGTGGTTTTTAGGTTTTCCTGGTTGTGTTGTCCTTCGGTGCTGCCCTTGTTGACCACACAATGGAAAAGGCTTTGAAGCTGCCAAGCAGGTTCTGGAAATTTGGAATGGTTGGAATGGTTCCTTCCCTCATCACTTGAATGCCTTCTAATTAGAAATGGAAATGCTACGCTGGTTTCAAGTGACTCTTCTGCACAAGGTTTACATTAAAAATTAAGGAATTTCATCAGGACACTCTCTTGCTCTCTCTGTCCCCAATCTCCTGTGAGCAGGGAGATGAAAGCACCGGGATCATCAGAATTGTCTCCATTTCTCCATTTCTATGAGCACTGATTCAAGTGAGTAACTCCCATGTAGCCACCGTGGACAACACGATAGATATCTGCTTTCCTGAACTCTGCTATTTCAGGCCATTTCTTTTTGTTAACCCATCACTCTCTTTTATGTGTCACCTCCTCCCAGTGTTCCTGCGGAAATGAATTTCCAGGTTTCAGGTTGCTGTTGAAACCAGCGGCAGCACTGCTCCCGCACCAGGTAGTGGAGGATGGGCTGCTCCTGGCACCCTTCTGCCTCTTCCTGCATCATCTCCTCATTCCTGCATTTCCACTCAGCTTTTCAATTCCCTCGTAAAGAATGGAAGTGGGAAAAGTTGAGAATTGCAGTGTGAGGAGGATGGAGAGCCTTCCACAAGGAATGGAGTGGCAGGACAAGGGCCCTAAGCTGAAGGAGGGCAGGGATGGATGGGATATTGGGAAGGAATTCCTCCCTGGGAGGGTGGGGAGGGGCTGGGACAGAATTCCCAGAGCAGCTGTGGCTGCCCCTGGATCCCTGAAAGTGCCCAAGGCCAGGCTGGAGCAGCCTGGGACAGTGGGAGGTGTCCCTGCCCATGGCAGGGGTGGGGTGGGCTTTAAGGTCCCTCCAACCCAAACCATTCCATGATTCCATGGGACCAAGTCCTACCTTAGACACAGATGTGACTCTCATTTCTCCAGTCTGAGCAATCCCAAAAAACCCACGTGGGACTAAAACTGTTGCTGGGGGTGGTGGCACCTCCTGATCTTTGTGTGCTCTCTGCCCCACTGCTGTCCCACAGGATGTAACAAAAGACAGCGGCCCTGGGGAATGTCCGTGGTTTAGGACAGTCTTGCTCTCATTACATCTTTTCCCCTTCGGTTTTTCTCCTCCTGAAATTCACGGACTCTTGGAGTCCCTCGGAAGCAACAGGGGAAGGTGCTTCAATTAAAAGAACCAAAAGTAGGAAAATCTGTAAAAACATTTCATTACCATTTTGACAACTTTGTGATCTTAAAAAATGAGAGAGGAAAGAACCTTCAACACAAGGTTGGTGCATTTTCTGAAAAGAACAACTGTTTCTCCGAGATTTTGCCAGCACTGACAGGTTTCCAGGAACAATTCCATGACATCCCATTTTTTCAGAGCAGAGAGATCCTTGCAGGAGTGTTTTGATGAGCTCCAAGGAGGAGCAATCTCCAAGTGCTCTCCATTTTTAAAACCAAATCCCATTTGTACCCTCAGGTGCTGTCACCCAGAGCAAGGTGACACCTGCAGATGAGGAGAAGTCCCTGTTTGCAGAGAATTCAGCTCACAAAATCTCTGCAGCAAAATCGAGAAATAACAATGCCAAAAATGTGGAGGTTTTGAGCTCAAACAGCAAAACATCAGTGAAAAGAGATGATTCCAAAGCCTTTGTGAGCTGGGGGGATGGAAGGAGGAACTGGTTGGGAGTTTCTTTAAATACTCTTTTTGTTTTCTTTTTTCTTCTTCTTTTTCTTCTTTCTTTTTTTTGAATTTTTCTCTTCTTCTTTCCTTATTTGAATTTTTCTTTTTTGTGGTTCTCACTAAAAAATCCTATCCCTGGCTGATAAATCCTATCCCTGTCGTGAATTCCTTGATTTCAGCAGAGCAGCTCCACATCCTACCCGAGCTGGGATCACCTTTCTCCTATTCCTGCGCCTTGTAACAAATTATTCCTTGAATTGAGCAAGAATTCTGTCTAAATTTAAGAATTCCTGCCTGTTGAAGAGCAACAGGTGGGCTCAGATGGGGAGCAGATCCCTGCCAATGGAGTCAGGTGGATGAAACATTCCTTGCCTGGGATGAAAGCAGCTTGGGAGGTTTGAACATCCTTGGGAGCGTTCTGTTTCCCAGCTCAGCGCTGCAATCTGTTCAAAACAAGCTAATTTTAGGGTTTGGCTGATGGAAAGGAGCCATTTCCTTCATCTTAATCCCCCATTTCACGCGTGTGGCGTGCGGAAGTTTGGGATTGACCTGTCAGAGATTTCACGGGATGGAAAATAAACAGATTGAGAAGATGATTTTGGGGCTTGCTGGGTTTGATGGGGAGTGCGGGGACTTCAGTGTTCTGGCTCGGGTTAAAATCATGGAGCAGAAGGATTGGGATGGGATTGTGAATTCCAGAATTGCACTGGATGTGGGAATGACTGGGTGACTTGATGGGAATGGGTTGATCATTCCTGAAAGGATCATTTTCCTCTCATCAGCTGGAGCTGGAGCAGACTGAGCTCCCTGAGCTGCGTGTTCACCTCTGCCAGGGCGTGTTGGGAACCTCCACGAGTTCACTGTGGAAAGATGGGAATGTCCCTGGAGCACTGTGTGCTCTGGGCAGGGATTCCTGCTGGAAATGTGGGAGATGGAGGGTTTATTCCAGGTGTGGGCATTGCAGGAGGGAATGAGTGTCAGGGAATGAGCTCTGGAATTGATCCTGGAGCTGCCCAAGTGTGAGAGCCCTGGAGGAGCTGAAAGCAGGGCTGGGATCCCGGGTCTGGCCTCTCACTGAACAGTAGCAATTTAAAAAGGAAATAAAAGCCCCCCAAAACACACAAATGTTATTTTCTGCCTCCCCTGCACCTCCATCAGGGCCAAAATCCCATCCCAGTTGCCATGGAAGGGCATCCAGTCAAAGCACATTTGGCAGCTGTTCCCTTGCCATGAAATAACATTGGGCTGGAAATACAAATATAAAGGAAGGGACAACAGCTTGATTTGCATCCAATTGCAAATTCCACTGATACAGAATGGAAACCTTTTGTGCTGAGAGTCAGAAATCTCCTCTGACAAGTTGATGGAAGAAGCTATGAATAGTAAACCAAGAATTCTAGAATTTGTTGCAATTTGGAGCAGTGTTTTTCCTGAGCAGATGCCTTTGCTGCCTATTTCTGGGTTGCCTTTTTTCCCTCTAACTGCTCTACCAGTGAATTTTGCAGACAGATTTGGGAATTGCAGCATGACCTGAGCTGGATGGTTTGGAAGCTCTTGGGTACTTCCAGTTTTTTTCCATAATCACTGGGATATGAAGACGTTTAGCACTTGTGAAAAGCTGGTTTAAGAACTCTTCCCCAGCGTGGTGACTCCTGAGGTTCCCTGAAAATTTCCAGGAGCAGGTGAGCCAGCAAAGGTCAAATCAATTGGGTAGAGAACAAACAGGCTGATAAATTCCTTGGAGGTGCCACTGTCCTTCACAAAATCAAACTTGTTACCCTGCAGGCAACAGAAAAATATCAGAAATAACTGAAAATGGAGGAATTGACAGAGGCAAAATAAAGCTTTTGCTTTAATCCATGGAGCCAGTTCTGTGGGAATGCTGCTGATCCTCAGTCAGTGGAAGTCCATAAGATATTGAAGGTTTATGAAATATTGTATTCCAAGCTGGTGCAAGTGGCGTGGAGCAACGGCTGAGTGCTCTCACTTGTGCTATGTGGTTATTCCATAATTCTTTCTGGGCTAAAAAGAATGATCTGTCAATTGTTGAGGATCAAATCTCCTTCAAAACAGAAAAAGGTTGTGAATTTCATGAATTATGAAGCATTTTAATACCTTACTTATAGCCCAGTTTAAAATAAGTTGGGAAGTGATTCAGCTTGAAGAGGTCCAGTCCCAAGGGGTTTTGGGAAGCTCAGCTCAGCTTTCCAAAAGGATCTTACTTGAAAAAGGATCTCTGTTTTGAGGGTAGAAATGGAGTATTTTTTGAAAATTGAGTTTAATTAAAGCATTGCAGGTGCTCGAGCATGGCACCCTCTGAAGTCTTTGGTTCCTGGGATCTTCAGGAAAGTTCACTGGGAAGTTAAATGAACTTTTTGGGGAACATTTAATTAAGAGGCTATTTCTGGTTGATGCCCCATTTGATGTGTGGAGCATCAACCTATCCAGAGTCTGGATCCACGCTACTTCCAAAGTCCTGGAGCATTGGATCCCCTTCAAAAAGCCTTCTTTTGGGTGTGTGGGCTGGGATTCAGCCTCTTCCCCAGTCCTTAGGCAAAGATGAGTCTTCCTTTGCATATTTTATGCCGTGTTCATCCGTTGCCTGTCAGGATTCTCAGGGAACTTGGCTCCTTCACCGGGGAGTTTGAATCATGACTTTTCGCCTTCATTGTGCTGCAGGGGAAGAGCAGATTGGAGGCAGAGAAATTGGATTTATCTGGCTCCTCCAGAGGTGCTGCTGGCTGTGCTGGTCAGTGCCCAGCTCTGGTGGTGGGTCAGGTGTTGATTTTCCAAAGTGATGTTATTACTGAGCACAGTTTCTGATCTAAATTGGGATGAGCAATTTTCTTTTCTGAGCCCTGACCCTGCTGTTCCCGGCGATGGAAACTGAACCTGAATGACCCTGCAGAGGCAGCAGCAGATTTTAACAAGGGCATTTTGTGTCCTGCAGGTCACCCAGAGGTGTCAGGAGGTTGTCAAGACTTTGTCTTTCCCTGTTCACAGGTGGAGGGGTGGCATTTGGGGCACCTCGGTGGAGCCCTCACCATCGATCTGAATCCAGGGTCAACATTTCCACTGATGTGGATTAAATGTGAGGGATGAAAAAGTTTGTGTTTGGATTAACCTGCAGCTCTGTGGGCCCTCAGCAGCAACGTGTGACACATGGATTCCTGGTGCCTGCAAAAGCTGCCAGGCCAGGGCGATCCAGACAATTCCCAGGAATACCTGGGACCGTCTGTGGCACCGAGGTCTCCTCAGGGTCCAATGCTTGTCATCTGTCACCCTTTGTTCTGGCGATGAATGGAGCTGCTCCAACCCTCCGGCATTTCAAGCCGTGCCTCCTTTCTCTCCCTTTCTCTCCCTTTCTCTCCCTTTCTCTCCCTTTCTCTCCTTTTCCCTCCTTTTCCCTGCCTTTCTCTCCCTTTCCCTCCCTTTCCCTCCTTTTCCTTCCTTTTCCCTCTTTTTCCCTGCCTTTCCCTCCTTTTCCCTCCTTTTCCCTCCTTTTCCCTCCCTTTCTCTCACTTTCCCTCCCTTTCCCTCCCTTTCTCTCTCTTTCTCTCCCTTTTCTCCCTTTCTCTCCCTTTCTCTCCCTTTCTCTCCTTTTCCCTCCTTTTCCCTCTCTTTCTCTCCCTTTCCCTCCCTTTCCCTCCTTTTCCTTCCTTTTCCCTCCTTTTCCCTGCCTTTCCCTCCCTTTCCCTCCTTTTCCCTCCCTTTCCCTCCTTTTCCCTCCTTTTCCCTCCTTTTCCCTCCCTTTCTCTCTCTTTCTCTCCCTTTTCTCTCTTTCTCTCCCTTTTCTCCCTTTCTCTCCCTTTCTCTCCCTTTTTCTCCCTTTTCTCCCTTTCTCTCCCTTTCTCTCCCTGCCCCGTTTTTCCCTGGGTTTGAGGCTCCTCCCAAGCCGCAGCTTTCCCGTGCCGGTGTCACAGCTGGGGCTGAGCTGGGAGCAGGATTTGGATCATCCACAAACTTAAAGACAAAGCTGAGCCTATCCTGGTGATTTGCATGAAACTCTTCTTTCCCATCGCATTAGAGAAAGACTCATTTCTTCTGTGAAAATACCAGTGAGGAAATCCCGCTGCTTCCCCCCAAACCTTTGTTATTCTTTTGTGGGATTGTGATCCGATGCTGTTCCTAATAGTGGCTGAACCCACAAGGATATAAAACATTTCATCTTAGTTAAAAGCAGCAAAATTCTCTGAGAATTTTCCCCCCTCTGTGTACACATTAAACTGCATCAGATCAAAACTTCCTTTAAATGTTTGGTATCGTGGAGATGTTTTTTCCTTTCATCCCAGCTGAGGCCTTTGTTATTCCAGGCACTGAATAAATCTGTTCCTGCCCTTAGGAACTTAATTGAATTTTTGCTTTTTGTTGTAAATATGCAAACAGGATTTTGCCCATCTTAAAAGTGGAAAATGAAGTAGAACCAGATGAAATTTGTCACATTTTAAGCAAAAGTTGGGGCACCTGCTCCAGCACAGTGGCAGCCCGGTGTCCTGGAGAGAGGAGAACTGTGGAGGAGCGGAGGTCATGGCAAGGCTTTCTCCTCTGGGGGTTTATCAAAGGAGATTTGAAACGTGGAGTTTTATTTCAGCCCGTGCTGTTTTCTGTACAGACATCTCCTAAATGGGTCATTGTATTTTATCAGCAAAACACATTGTTGGCATTGTCCAAACACTTCTCAACAATCAATATTATCTTTTCTGAGGGGAAATAATAACATTTTGTGCATGTCTGGAGTCCAAGTGATTTTCGGTGCTTATCTGCACTTTGTTTTCTCTCCTCCTGCAGTAAATTCATTCACTCTTTACTGGGGTACAAATTGATCCATAAACATTTCATTACCAACAAACGCCGCTCCTTCCATCGAGTATTTTATTTCTCTCATTTTAATTGCATCCAAAGCTGAGCATGGGGCTGGCAGATAATGAAACCAAAGCTGCCATTAACAGAAATGTGAAACTGTATTTCCTTCCTATTTTTAAAGTAGTTTTTCTGCTTATCGTGGCAATCTGCGGCTCCACTTCTCAACCCGACAAATCTTGAGTAATTTTTTCCTGCTGAGCAGCCCAGGTCGGCCATAGGAGAGGGAGGAATTCCAGCCAGAGGGGCTGAGTTTATGGATTTCCCTCTGGCAGCCAAGGAAGGGGAGATTTGCTCTCCCACTCTTGGGCATCTGCCCTCACTACAAAGGTTTGTGTGAAGAGGGATGATCACTGCCACTCCCACCACAGCTTCCAAAAAACCACATCCACTGCGGTTTGGGAAGGAGAGGGCACTTCTCCATCCTGGAGTGGGTTTGCTGCAGGAATTCCAAGGCAGAGAAATTTTTCCTTATTAAACTGCGCTCAAGGAGCATTTGGACAATGCTCTCAGGCACAGGGTGGGATTTTGGGGGTGTCCTGTGCAAGGCCAGGAGTTGGACTCCATGATCCTGATGGGTCCCTTCCAGCTCAGCATATTCCATGGTTCTATGAAACTTCAACTTGAACATCCATCTCAGCCCTGAAGCTCCGAGGGGCTGGAAACCCATCCCAACAGCTTTGGCTGCTCCTTGGAGGAGCAGAGCAGGGGGGGCAGCTTCATGGCTGTGATTTTGGGACCCATCTTGGCTCTGAATGTGCTGGGGGAACACAACAGAAGTGCCACATTAGTGTAGGAAGGGAGGAATCGTGGAATAATGGAATGGTTTTGGGTAGGAAAGGACCTTAAAGATCATTTCATGGCCATAGGCAGGAACACCTCCCACTACCCCAGGGTGCTCCAGCCTGGCCTTGGACACTTCCAGGGATGGGCAGCCCCAGGTTCCCTGGGCAGCCTGAGGAGGTTGGGGGATGCTCAGCCTGCCCTGGAGCTCCTCTGCTTTAGGTAGAACCCTGAGAAGGAACCCACGGGGCCCCGAGGAGCTGGGCAGGGCCTGGATGCTGCTGGAGGAGGAGGAACGAGGAGGAAAAGTTGCTCTGGGCAGTCGCAGGAGGACATGGCAGAGCAGAGGGCTGGGAGCAGCTCTGGTGCGGGAGCCTGGAGTGATCCGTGAGGAACTGGGTTTGCTAAAGGCTCTGCAGAGCAGAACAGAGCTCCGTGTGAAGGAGAACAGCCTGGGAGCTGTGGAAGTGCCGCAGCCTTGAGACAGAAATGAGTAACTACCTTTGGGAAGCTTTTTCGGAGGCTGGAGAGGGGCGAGTGCTGCATTCAGCTGAGCAAATGGTGATAAACGACCCTGGAAGTAACTCCTGTGTTAGGCACGACATTATTGTTAAGCACATGTTTGGATCAGCAAATTCCCCTTGTGTTCGGGAGCTAAAGGACAACGTGAATCCTTTTCAGCTGCACTTTCCAGTGCCGGCCATGAAACTCTGCTGTGGCGTTGCAGGAGCCGGCATTGTCCACAGAAGAAATTGGAATTTGCATTATGGAACAGCGATGTCTGTTTTGATTAAGAACAACACTCTCCCCTGCTATCCTGTTTCATGAATATTTAAGTTAATTAAGCCCAGCAAAGATTTCATTTCAGCTTAATGACTTCTAAATGTGACTTCTTATGTCTGTGGGAATGAGTGAGATACGACAGGCACAGCTCTTAATACACCTAATTATGGAATTGATGCATTCCAAGGATATGGGGCGGCAGGATTTTGTGTTTAGGAAATGTGACATCCCTGAGCCTGTGGTGTGAGGTGGGCTGGCCTGGCTGGAGATCAAAGCGGCTTCCACAGCTGGAAAGGGGAGAGAAAATGCAGGAAAAGTCTTGTGGGTCAACAGAGGGCTGTGACAAAGCTGTGGGACAGACTTTGGGCAGTGTCACTGCTGTGCTGAGTGGTTTGGGGACACCGAGCATCACCTTGGGGTGTCAGCTCATCCATAAGAAACCTGGACCTAGGGAGGAGATCAGAGGTGCTCTTGAGTTTTCTTGTATTTCAGTAATTTGGAGCAGAGGGGTTGCAGGGAGTGATTCTGGTTTGTGGCAAAGAGGTGGAATTGGATTTGCATTTTTTGTCAGGTAATTAAACATCCAGCCCAACTCCCCGAACTGGCGGTTTTGGGATGAGTGAACTGGAAGTTGGAATTCTGCATCAGAATTGGAGAAGTGGTTGGATGTGCTTGGAAAATGAGTCCCTTTAGGCTTGGCTGTTAGGGGACCTTATTTTTAAAAATCACCTGGACAGAATTATTGGCTGCTTTGGAAAATCTGACTCCCATTTTCTCAGGCATCGCTGAACCTCCGTCCCAGGTAATTCAGAGCAGCTGATATTACTGGTAATGGTGGTTAAATACAGAGTTTATCCTAATGCTCACACTGGCATCGAAAGAACCATCTCTAAAATCACCCCTCTCAGGAGTAATTCCGGAATCCCATTAGTGACTGGGCAACCTTTGTGCTAAATCCTGAAAATGAGAGGATTATCTGGCCCAAAAAGATCACAGCAGGCAAGAATGGGGTTTGTGGCTGGTGGCAGAGAGCCTTGGGAGGTAAAGAAGGGAAAGTGGGAGCTTCAGAGCAGTTCTGTGTGTCCCTTACAGGCTTTTCAGCCACTCCCAGCAAATTCCTGCCTGTCCTTCCCAGGAAAACCTGAGTAACACCTGGGAAAAGGTGTCCCATTTCCTTCGTTCCTTGGCTGCTGTTTGAGCCTTTCCTGGAGGAGCAGGTTCAGAAGGATGCACCAGCAGCTGGGGCTCCCAGCAAACTCATTCCGCGCTTGGGCACCACCCAAACCTGGTGAATGAGGCGGGGAATGAATTGTTGAACGTTCCCAGGCTGTAGCAATATTTGATTTTCTTTTCCCATCCTAATCCTTACAAGTGTGGGGGGAGCAGATTGAGATTCTGCCTTAAACTGATGGGTCTTGACTCAATTTAAATCCAGCTAAGAGTGTTAAATTGACATCTAAGTAGGTGAGTCAAGTGCTAAGTCTCTTTCAGAACAAGCTGTAGGTGTGTTGTGATTCCAATTTATTTCTTTATAACTCCCCTAATGGGATAAAATGTACGAGGGGGATGGAAATGCTCAGATGACGAACGCCGAGGGGATGGGATGGGGTTTGAAGTGGAGGCTGCATGGAAATGACAAGTGAAATTAAGCAGATTAAAAGGATGTTCTCACCTGATGGGAGGTGCTCTCCAGGGGACTGCGCTGAAAGGAATCGCGAGGGGGGCTCAGCCTCTGGGTTAGACTTGATTTTGAGTCTCTGACTTCGTCTCGATTTTGATTCTCTCCCCATTCCTGCTCCCAGTTCTCCTGTGCTCTTTTGGGAATAGGAATTATTTCCTTTTCTTTCGCCCCTTTTGCCTCAGTGAAGCGCACTCTTCTCTGTGGACACCAAGAGTTCTGTCCCCACTAAAATCTTGGGAGAGATCCTCTTTCTGAGGACAGAGCTTTGCTTATAGCAGAGAAATGCCAGTGTTGATACAAAGCAGGGAATTAACAAAGTCTGGTATTAAATGTGACAGTGGTTTAGCAGGGTTTGATGGCGGGATACACTTAGTGTGGACCCTGTGAGGAACATGTTCTCAGGGAGACTCAACAAGGACCCCCTAAACCCATTCCCAAGGGGAGTTCAGGTGCAGCTGGATCCAGGTTTAGTCCTGGATTTGGTCAGAGGTTTGTGTCCAAAGAACTATATGGACACAAGAAATCTTTTTTTGTCAGCTAAAATTTCGAAGTTAATCTTTGAATTAACTGTTAATGCCAGCTGTTAATCCCTTCCTAAGGATCTGTTATGGCAAGGAATCACTCAGCTTTTGAGGAGTAACTTTGAGAGTTACTCTCAGCCTTCAAGGAGTAACTTTGGCAGCTACCCTCAACCCTCGGGGAGGAACTTTGGGAGCTACTCTCAACCCTTGGGGAGGAACTTTGGGAGCTACTCTCAACCTTTAAGGACTAACTTTGGGAGTTCCACGAAGCCTGGACTCTGCACCATTTATGGGGTAGGATGGTTGATTCCCAGTCCTATTTGCACCCCAGCTGTATTTTGGGTTGGCCCTGCCCAACCCCCTCTCAACTGCTGAACAGACTCTGCCCTTAGATGTTGAGAGAGATTTATGACTTTAACTCTTTTCTTGTGGTCTCTGGGCCAGATGGAGCTGTCACGACCACCCTTCCCAGCAGGGAAAGGGGGAGCACAGATGGTTCCCAGGCAGGACCCGTTCCCCTTCCTCGGGCATCCAGAGAACGAGGCCAAAATATAAACCTTGTGTTGTCTGCTCCCCAAAATGCACCATTCTGTAATGAACTGAGGGATTTGAAGCCTAAATCTTTGCCTTGGCACCAAGCAGGACCACCTGGCGTTGTCTTTTGCCACGACAAAAGGGCTGAAGGACCTTTGGGAATTATCGCTGTGTAAAATAATTGGAGACCCAAATATCATTTTTAGAGCTGGTGACAAAACACAGATAACCCCCAAAACTGTTCTTTGGATAAAACAGATCTGTGGTTCTTTGGGGATGGATGGATTAGGAGCTGAGTCTTGCGAAGCAATTTCAGTATCAAAATTAGAACTTGATATTTTGCCGCTAAAAAAACCCAACCTTATCAAGAGGCTGACTTTTAACCAACTGCTGCTTCTTCAAAATTCTTTATGGTCTCGGAGTCGGATGTGCAAAATCCTGTCAGGTGTCCCAGTGAATAGATGAAAAACTTCCTTTATCTTTATAGTAAGGCATCTCTTTTTGGCTTAAAAGTATGAGGCAGATGAAAAATGGAAATATTAGAAGCCTTTGTATGGGGAAGTGTCTAATGAGGCAGCTTTATCTGCAGCAATGAGGAGATTTGTCTGTGAATGGAGGTTGCAAAAGTCTTAAATATGTCATTAATGCTAATCTGGGGTGTTTGATCTGGTCAAGGATCTTAATCTTCGGATATTTCACGAGGACTGAGACAGATTGATGCCTCAGTTTGTCTCGCCTTAACTTCGGCTGTTCTGCTGCTGCGGTGCTGATCCTCAAGTTCAATGAACTCATTGAAGTTGTGTTGCAGAAATTCGACAGAAAATGGCTTTAAGCTCCTTCAGATTCTGAGTTAATCTTAGAGGAACACCTTGGATTGTAACAAAACAAATGAGGGCTGTAAGAATCTTTTTCATGTTCGAAATTCACTTTATTGCAGTGGGGAATATCACGTCTAAGAGTTTACAGATTTGCTCTTGAGGTTATTTTGTTGTGGTTTTAGTTGCATTTAGTAAAATGTTTTCTGTCATAGTGGGTGGGAGAAAGGGGAGGGAAGAGATGGGGAAAGGGGGGGAAGGGGGTGGGGAAAGGGGAGGGAAGGAGATGGGGAAAGGGGAGGGAGTGAACTGGAGAAAGGTGAATGAATGAGGTGGGGAAAGGTGAGTGAAGGAGTTTTTAGTACTTTTCAGTGAGATTTGGGCAGAGGAAGTGACTTGTTTGCTCGTTTGACAAAGGCAGGGACTGTCAAGAGTTTTATTTAATGCCTTTTAAGGTCCTTGTATCGCAGCCTGCTCCCCAAGTCGGAGGTATTCGCTCCATCCTGGAGAAAACGCACGTTCCCTGCAGCAAGGCGCTGTGCAAACTCCTCAGCTTTGCTGTTTGGATTATTGCCTTCCACCGTGAATCCTTTACAGGGAGCCCGTGTACTATCAGCAGCCCTTGTTCTCTTCGTTAGCACTGTCAAAGCAGAGTGGATGGCCATAATTACTGAGGAGTTCTGGGCTGCTGAAGTGGATAATGAAAAGTGCCACTGACACAGTCTTTGCATGCCATTAAAAAAAATTAAGGCCGTGATTCAACAGGCAGAGATTCACCTGTGCTCTTGGTAGAGCTCTTTGTTCCGTGGTCCTCCCATAAACATGTCGTGCTGCCTTCACTCAGACACTGTTCCAACATCCCCTTTGCACCAGCAGAAACGTGCTCTTTATTTACTGCTTTATCTCAGCAGCTGAATAACGAAGATTCCTCTTGGCATCAATTCTTAGAGGTCCTTGAAGTAAAAAGGTTGGTTTTGAAAGTTCTGTTGGGTTGTTTGGGCACAGGGAGGTTTTATGCCACAATTCTGGGTGGGTTTCAAGCCCTTTGGATCCCCACTTCTTGTGTGACTTTGGCTCAAGTCGTGACATAAATCCTGGAACTGCTGAGGTTGGAAAAGACCTTTAAGATCATCAAGTCAAACCCGCACCACCACATTCACCACTAAACCCTGTCCTCAAGTGCCACCTCCATGCTGGAGCACTTCCAGGGATGGGGACTCTACCACATCCCTGGGCAGCCCCTTCCAATGCTTTACAGCCCTTTCCATGGGGAAATTCCTGCTGCTGTCCAACCTGGCCCAGCCTGAGGCCGTTCCCTCTCCTCCTGTCCCTGTTCCCTGCGAGCAGAGCCCAACCCCCCCGGCTGCCCCCTCCTGTCAGGGACTTGTGCAGAGCCACAAGGTCCCCCGATCCCCCTTTTCTCCAGGCTGAGCCCCTTTCCCAGCTGCTCCTGCTGCCTCAAACCCTTCCCCAGCTCCGTTTCCATCTCTGGACACGCTCCAGCCCCTCCATGCCTTTTGCAAGTGAGGGGCAATCCTTAAACAATATCCTGGAGTTTACTGGCTGTCACCTGCTGATGCCCAGGGTGTTTTAAAGCCAATCCCATCCATCTCGGGCTAAAGGCTATTTCTCAGCCACTCCATAAAGTGCTGGGAAGATACGGCACACTGGATACCTGCTTTCAATTTCGCCTGTTATCCCCTTCATTTTCCCTGGGTTATTTCAGCATCCAGCTGCTCCCTGCTTTATGTAGGGAAACCGTTTATTTTTTAATGGAGCTCAACATTTCCAGCTCAGGCAGCAGCCAGCGGATAACTTCCACTTGTGGAGCATTAAAAATTGGAAGGAGGAGTCTTTGGAAGCGATTTGGTGTGGAGTTAATGACGCCTCTGCCGTTGACTTCTGTGGGGATGGATGCAATAAAAAAATCACAAAGGCCAGCAAGAAGACATCAAGGATTGCCTCAGGATTGCCTTTAGATAGTGAAAAATCTTCCCTCGTATTCATCAGCTTAGTTTACATCAAGAACACAATTTATAGACTAGGTGAGACTTTTTTCCCTATGCCTTTAAAAACTCCCCAGAATTCTTCATTAAATCCTACAAGGAGGTTCAAAACACTTAAAAATGCATGATTAATTTCTCTGCTGTTCTGTAGGGCTTTTACGGAATTGTTCAGCCTTGACTAGGATGTCCTGGGAGAATTGTGACAGAGTTACTCAGAAAATTTCATATTCAGGGAGATTTTGTGCTGCAGATCTTCTTGCTCTGAAGCACAGCTCCAAGAATGTTGATAAGGAGGGGGAATTGTACAGGGAGGGTTGCTCTGCAAACATCTTTTCCCTGCTAATGTGGTTAAATGCAGTTGGTAATAGTTGATGAAGATCCACTGCAATCTAGGAAAGCCTGAGAATTAGGAAGGATGTGGACTAATAGCACCAAAACTTGGCAATCCAGGATCTTTGTAAAAGATCCATTGATTCCACCACTCCAGCTCAGTGCTGTTGAAGTCAGTCCACTTCATAAACTGACACAGCGGTGGTGTGAAAGAATGCACTGGGGATGTCAGAACAAGCTGATACTTAATAAAATATCTTATTTTTGGCACTCTCTGAAGCTTCCCTGCACTGTTGCTCCGCAGTGTTTGCCTGGGGACTCCTGGCTGGCAGGAAGGGCTGGTGCTGAGCAGGTCTCCCAGCAGAGGAGAAGGGATGAGTCAGTCCAGCGGGCACTGCGAGCAGGACGTGCCAAGTTCTGGCAGCCAGTTTGCTTTGGGAACAGAGGACAGCTTTCTCCCTCGCTAATGAGAAAGCCATATACAGTATTATGCACGATGACAAGGGCCAAATCCACCCTGCCGTCAGCGCTGATAAGATGAAAGGCTGCAGCAGGGAAGAGCTGTTGTACATGGAGTTCACGTCCGGAGCCAAGCACAGCGTCTGTAAGAGATGATGCCTCGTTCATGCAAAGCAGTTTGAGGCTCTGCTATTGAATTTTCATATGGAAAACACCCTGGTCAGGCATAAATTCCCCAAGGAGACCTGGAGCTGTTGTTGGGATGGGGCGGCTGCCACAGGGGAGCAGAAAACCTGCAGAGGGAGTTCTGCTCCCGCCTCCCCTGGAGCTGTCACTCCCGTCGTGTCACTCGTATCACAGAAACCGGGGGTTTGATAAACACCCCCAGGCCTTCAGCAGCACTGAGGGATTTATTGGCCTCCTGTGCTGCTCTGGCTGCAAATCCTGCGCCGGAACATCTGGAGCTGACACGCCAGGCTCTACTCAAGGCAGCTGCTTTAGTCCTTATCAGGGAATTCTGTACGAGTCGAACTCGAACTCTTGTTGTAGCAAAAGTAACTTTTATCTGCCAGTGCAGATCGGGATGTGAGGGTATTATCAGGACTAGAAAACATCTTTTACTGCCTCTCGCAGCAAAGTTTCACATAAGCCTCTTTCTCTCAGCATGTGCAGTGAGTAAAATCCACAAGGAAGCTGGAGGCGTTTTTCCTGCAGCTTCAAGTCTCGAGCCGTGCTTAGAGCAAGGGCTGAATTTCAGAGTGAATTTCTTGGCCACTTGAAAGGCCCAGCCTGCTCCCACTGTTCCCTTTGTGCTCAGGAGAGGAACAGGAGCAGAAATAGGTTAGGGAGTAAATGAGAGTGGTGGTGGTGACCTGGAGCTTCCTTGATGTATTCACTGCGGACATTGAAAAGATGTTCCCTGTGTAAAACACGGCGCAGGACGAGCTGGGAGCATGACGAGCGTGAGCTGCTCTGACATCTGCTTCAAACCATGATGTCAAAGCAGCTCCAGCATGCCTGAAAGCTCCTGAAGTGGAAAGTTCCTGTTAGGTTTGGTGATTTGGAACAACACTCGCAGGGAGACAGGGATGGTACAAGCCCTCAGGCTTTACCTGAACACGCCTGTGCTTTTCTTCTGCTTATTGAATTTTGGGGTTGTTTCTTGACAGCCTCAGCATCTGCAGTAATTGGCTTCTGCGGCTCAGATCAAACAGTTTAGAAAAAGGGCTCTTAAACAGAAGATATCTGCATAAAGCAGCGTGGAAAGCGCTGGCTTTAAAGAGCCTTTCTGTTCTTTTTGCTAAAAGTTTGTGGCAGATTGTGCACCCTGGAAAAGGAGCAGCTCGAATGCTCAGTGTGAGCTTTGCTCTGCAAACTTCATTTATTTGGGGTTTTATTGGAGGCTTTCGCTGCACGAGGCTTTAGAAAAGGTTATCTTGGTTTCTGTACGGGAAATTCTGGCCTGGATTGGAACTCTGGGCCTGAAGAGTTTGTGAGAGACCCAAACCCCCCGGATTTTTCCAAAGGGCTGGAGATCATCCCGTGCCGTGGAGGGGCTGCAGGTGCTCAGTATCTCTGCAAACCAGGCTGCTGCCACTGGGATTTCCACCTGCAAACTCAGGTGCCAAATTTGCAAGGGATTTTTCTTTTTGTGAATTCTCTGTCCTTTGCTCATGGCTCCTTGGCTCTGTCCCCTGGATCCTGGACTGCTCTTGATAACTTGTGGTTTTTCCTTGCTCCAGTGGAGCAAACAGCTCAGTGGATGCTCCAGGAGTGTCTTCTCCAAGTGCTGTAGCTCAGAGGGATGTCACTTGAATGGCTCTTAAAATTAGGTCTGTCTGGGAGAGAATCATTTAAATTCCACAGTTAAAACTCCTGGTGATTGAGAACAAACGAAACTGCTCTGAAGGCTTCAGGAACTCGCTAATGGCTGGAAAGAAGAGGGTCAGGGTCTGGTTGGGAATCATTTAAAATCCTTCCCTCCCCATTACTCACTCTTTAAGTGACACCTTGATAGTTGCACGAGGGTAGTTAAACATGAATTGTTAATACCACCAGCTTTTGTGGGGAGGGCTCTTTTTGCTCCCAAATGAAGCTGATTTATTTTTGTGCTGGTTCCCACCAGTTGTCGAGGCCATTAAATATCCTTAATTGCCTGGAAATGGATTCTCATAACAGAGTCCTGGTAATTCAGAGATCTGGGAGCTGGGGCGTTGGTGTTTCACTCAGCTCTCCCTCGGGAATGATGAGCCTGAAATCACCCAGTGCCTCTTGTTCCCTGGCTTTTGATGGAGCTGCAGGAGAGGTTCTGCAGCCTGGCTGCCATCACCCTCAGAGCAGCAGCTGGAGAGCTCACCAGCTGTATTTCTGAGTGCGCTGAGAAAAAAACACCTTGGGACCTCCAGGATCCCGGGCTGCTGATTTTAGATCTTCACATTATCTGCATGGAATGTGGGGTTTTAGATTGGCTTCTTGTTCCCAGGACAATGTGGGAACACATTCCTGGGTTATTTGTCCAGTTTCAGGAATGGGGTTTAGAGCTGCCAGTGGGATTTGACAAATTCTACTCCTGTACTGTGGTAACTATAAATATATTTACAGTATATTTTAATCTGACATTTGTGGTGGAGCTTGGTGTCCGAAGCAGTATTTTTATCTTGATTTATCCATTTGCTCTGTGTTTGATATATTGAGGTACATGAAATATATGTCAATATATTTTAAAAATTGATATATATTAGATATTGATAGATATAAAATACAGATTGATACATGTATTGAGATATAAAAATTTATATTGATATATAAAATAGCTATTGATATGTGTATTGATATATATACCTATAAAATATACATTGATTTATATCTATTGAAACAGATATGTGGTAGTTGTTAGATAAATTTAACATGAAAAATTAGATATATTTATAGAGAACTATATAAACTCAGGCTGGAATTAGAGTTTGAATCTTCAGCTGGTTTCTCCTTTACTCCCCAAATTCCCTGAGCTATTCCTTTAGTTACAAGGTTAATAAATTCCCTGTATTTCCCCCTTATCCTCTGTCAACTGTGTCATTTTAGTCTTTGCTTTTTCATTTTTTAAAAATTAACACTTTACCCAAAAATCTTTGACTGGTGAGCTGTTCTTATAAATCAAAATATAATTAAAATAATAACTCCTCATCACCATCCTCCTCTCCCTGCCATGACTTCAGCCCCGTGCCCACCTGGAGCAGCCCTGACAGCGAGGCCGGACAGGGAGGAGCAGCTTCTCTGCCATGTTTTCAGCAGGATCAACCTGATACCTTCGGTTTGAACTTTCACATTTTTCAAGCCCTTCACTGCCTGCTGTGTAACTCTGGAGTTTCCTGGAGCCTGTTCACTTCTGCTCTCTCGTGCCAGGCAGACACAACAAAGCCTCTCTGGGCCTGCTCTCCAAGGATGCTCAGACCATCCTAGGCCCAAAATGCGTAAACCAAAAGCCTCTGAAGGGGGGTGTAAGCTTGGGGAAATTACATCACTAACTGAACCTTTAATCGGAGAGTTATTTGCTATGCAAATGAACCAAACTATAAAAGTGTGAAGAACTCGTGAGCTGTCGCCCACCTTGGGGTCCATCTCAGCAGTGGCCTCTGGACTCCCCAGGGGGTACCTTTGCAAGCCCTTTGAATAAATACCTCCCTTTATTCCCTTATTCCTGTCCAGGCTCTGTTTTTAGATGGCCTCTTCAGGCATCAAACCCAGGGATGCTGCTGGGATCAAGTGTGGGAAAACCTGTGCTGCTCCAGCCCCCCTGCCCCGCTGGCAGCAGCTCCAGCCCTGTGTGGGTAAAACCCTGCCGGGAGCGTTGGCATTCCAGGGCATTTCTCTAAACTGGGCCCAAATCTCTGACGTTCCTTGGGTTGTGCTGAATTCCAGGTTTGGTTCCAGGACCTGTTTTGAAACAGCAGCAGCTCAGCGTGGATTTGTGTTGGGCCAACACTTCACCCAAAATATCCCTCGGAATGCTCACTTCAGAACAATTAGACAGCAGGAACAGACTTGATTATTTATTTTCTCAGCCCTTGCAGCAGAGAGAAGCTGTTTGGGGTTATTTTAAGCTTTTCTCTGTGCACGGGGCGGCCCTGCTGAGTGTCTCTGCTGCTGGAAACACACAGAGCACATTCCAGGGCTCAGGACACTTTGTCACCTTGGAAAGAAATGCCTTTCCCTTGGGGGGACTGTGCAATGCGCATCTATAGAATAATATTCTAATTTGAAAATAATTGGAAGGAGATACTCTTGGCATTGGAAGTCAGAGAGAATAAAAAGGAGTTTGGGTTAATGTGACAGAGCACTTTTAATGCCTGCAAGCGGGTGGGAACAATAAAGAACTTCTGGGACTTTAATCTTGTTTGTCAAGTAATTTATCACAGTTGTTTTCATACATCTCCGAGATAATCAGCATCCATGGCAAATGGAACTGGATTAAACATGAGCTGCTGGGTTGTTCTGTTCAGCTGGGTCTTGTAGCGCGACGTGTCAGGTTTTTCCTGGGTGCAAAGCGGGGACACGACTGCAGAGCAAAGTCTCAGACACTGAAGAGGGGATTGGGAAGATTGAACTCCATCTGTCTCCTGAGAATTCCAGGGAAAACGTTTGCACTGCCTCTGCTCCCTCCCGGGCAGTTGAATCCTGAAACGAGCCCCTGCCTGGGTGGGGAGTGAGGCCAACAGGAGCTTCTCAAGGCTTGTGGGTGGAGGTGATCCCAATTCAGGCAATTCCTGCCTTTCCGTAGGGGTTCCACTATTTTAGAGACCCTCTCATTATATCAGAGACCTCGTGGCTCTGCACAACTCCCGGGGCAGCCGGGGTGGGGGGTCGGGCTCTGCTCGCAGGGAACAGGGACAGGAGGAGAGGGAACGGCCTCAGGCTGGGCTGGGGAGGCTCAGGGTGGACAGCAGCAGGAATTTCCTCATGGAAAAGGTGGTCAGGCCTTGGCAGGAGCTGCCCAGGGAGGTTTGGAGTGCCCATCCCTGGAGGTATCCCAGGAACTCCTGGAGGTGGCACTCAGGGCTCTGGGCTGGGGACAGGGTGGGCATCAGGCACAGCTTGGCCTCGATGGTCCCAGAGGTCTTTTCCAACCTCAAAGATTCTGGGATTAAACACTGCTCAGGAAATTCCTGATTTTGCTTGACAGCGTTTTTTTGCCTGGAGATTGTTGTCCTTGTCACTAATTCAAGAAGGATTTGGGGAACTGCACTTTGGATTTGACGGTTTTGGAGCAAAACCTTCCATGGGTTTGTCAATAGCCTCCACAGGAGTCCCCATCCCTGGGGAATTTAACAGCCGTGGGAATGCGGCACTTGGGGACACGGCTTAGGGTGGCCTTGGTAGTGCTGGTTGGACTCGATGATCTCAGAGGGCTTTTCCAACCTCAACAACTCCATGGCCAAACAGGTATTTGGGACATGGACAACAAAAGTGCCACCTCCTGGTGCTTGTGTGGCTCCCAGGTGGGACCTGTGGCACCACAACCCCCTCAATCAGCGTGTGGGACTCAGACTGAACACCTGAATTAGCTACAAACACTCCTGGGTGGGTTAAAAGTGGCAGGGATGGATTCAAACCAGCACTTGAGGGACTTCCCTCCCTGGAGTCGGGCTCACAATTGGATTTGGGGGAAGCAGCCGTGCTTGGCTGGAGCTGCAGATCTGTCTCTATTAGAGAGCTCAGCTCAGGGTGCCTTTGGCTCCTGCAGCAGCTGCATTTTATCACTTTAAAACGCTGGGTAATGCTGCATCAATAAATCCTGAATTAAGGAAATCTGCAAAGGAGCAACAGCCTTATCTTAATTAAGCAAAATCTATGGCTCTTGCCACAGCCCGGACCAGGAGTCAGTCAACCTCGGAACAGGCACTTTTTTCTGCTCTTTGATACTCCTTTTGGGGTTTTTTAGTGCAGGAACTGGGTTTGGGGGCAGAAAAGCACATGGCCTGGAAGTACAAGTGGCTGTGACAGAAGGGGAGAGAGATAAAGGCATTTGATAAAGAGTTTTTCATGTGGTCTCTCCACTTCTAGCCCCTTTGAGGTAGCAATTGTCCCTCAAGATCCAGTCCTGTGCCTTCCATCCTCCTCCCAGACCCCAGGGCTGGCAGCCTGAAGCTAAACCAGATCAGCTCCTGGGCTGGGCTCTCAGGTTTCCCAGAGAACTTCAAGTGGCTTGGGTGAAATGGATCTGTTTTCCTACAGATTCCTCTTTATTTGAGGTTTGGTGTTGTTTTCCTGACCCAAACAATTCCAGAGCTGCCTGATACTGTGTGAAGCTGGAGTGGAAAGGAGGGATAAAAACTTCATCTGCTCTGGCCCTCGCTGTATCCCTTGGGATACCTGGACTGTTCCTGAAACACGGGGATCATCCTGTCTGAGCTCAGTGTTTGCCAAGCTGATCACAGAATCCTGGAACCATGGAATGCTTTGGGGTGGAAGGGACCTTAAAGCCCATCCAGTGCCACCTTCCACTGTCCCAGGTTGCTCCAAGCCCCGTCCAACCTGGCCTTGGGCACTGATGTCACTCTGAATCTCCAAAGCATCAAGAGATGCATTTTCAGAGATTTTATCCTTTGTTTCTCCCTTTTCCCGTTGTCTCTGCTGCGCTGCCGTGTTCTGCTGCATCCACAGCTGGGTTTATTTGGAGATGAGTGGCCTCTATCCATAGATAATCAGGAAATTCTGGGTTTTGCCAGCTAAAGGGCAGTGAATAAACTCGAGCTGTCCCTCACCCTCCCCACGTGGGATCAGAACTTCCCAGGGAGAGGCTGCGGGGCCCAGGAGCTCTGTATTCCCTCACTCCATCCCTGGATTTACAGCAGCTGCCTTGCCCGGCCCTGTTTCTCCTTAACTTCGTGATTTATTTGGGAAGGTTCAACGAGCCTGGGTTGAGCTGGGGAAGTGACCACGCTGCTAAATCAGTGGCAGTGCTGGATTTCAGCGCTGACCCCTTAAAGGCCACTCAGATCCCAGGGATTGCTCCCTTGCTGGGAGGCAAAGGGGATGTGGCAGCTGCCTCTTGTTCCACTCAGTGGATTCAACCCATTTGAGGTGAATTCCTGGCATGGTCCCAGGCTGGCTGTTCCTGTGTCCTGGACACACTCCGGGCTCCATGGATAGGGTGATTGACAGTCAGCAGAAGTGCTGGGAGGCTCCGGTGGATTCAGACTCGGGACAGAAGGAGCCTCCTCTGTGCTGTGAGGTGGGAGAAGCCCTTCCCTGCTCCCAGGTGCGCCTGACCTGCAGGAGTGTTGGAAAAATGATCCTTTGTTTCTGTGTCCAGCTCCAAGCAGCGTGGGGGTGCTGCATCCTGCATCCCAAAAAAACCACGGGATGGTCACCACGGAGCTTTGCTGCTCCTCTGTCCAGGCTCGGTTGCAGCTCCTCCCATGGGAATTGCTGCCCAGTGACATGGGAGAGGCACCAGGGAGCAGGAAAGGGTCATTGGCTGCTTGAGGGAGAATTCTGGGGTTAGAGTGGTCAATGGAGATGAGGTCCTTGGACAAAGCTGCTGCGAATGGAAGGGGTGTCTGGGAATGCAGAACACGAGGCCTGAGGAGCTGGAAACCCTGAGCTGGTGGAAGGAAATGGAAGAGAGACACGAGACTTCCAAGTTTGAGTTGAGGTTCTTTAAATATTACCAGCAAAAGTATTTTTGTGCTGTGCGGAATAACGAATTTCAGAGGCTCTGCAAAAGCTGATCAGGAACTCCTGACCCAGAGCAGGGACATGGGGCTGTTCCCAGGGAAAATTGAGACCAACTCCCACCATTATCAGGCTCCTTCTCCTCCCCAGCCCTCATATCCACAGCAGCTCATTCCCAGCAGAGCCCATACTGGGAGTCAGCTGGTGCTGGTGCAGGCAGGATCAGGATTCACACAAAAAGCTGGTGTGAGTGGAGGGGAGTTACCTGAATGCAGAACACGAGGCCTGAGGAGATGGAAGCCCTGAGCTGGTGGAAGGAAATGGAAGAGAGACACGAGACTTCCAAGTTTGAGTTGAATTTTTTAAAATACTACCAGCAAAAGTGTTTTTGTGCTGTGTGGAATAATGAATTTCAGACCTGATCAGGAACTCCTGACCCGTAGCAAGGAGAAGGGGTTGTTCCCAAGGAAAGTTGGGATCAACTCCTGCCATTATCAGGCTCCTTCTCCTCCCCAGCCCTCACATCCACAGTGGCTCATTCCCAGCAGAGCCCTACTGGGAGTCAGCTGGTGCTGGTGCAGGCAGGATCAGGATGAGGCTCCCTGATCGGGTTTGGTGGTGGAACAGTTCCCTCCCCCTCCTCCCCGCTCCCCCAGACAATCAGCCGCGATTACTCATTGCCGCTTCCCGCAATCAGCAGAGTACAGATGGTATCACGTTGTTGGGAGGCCACCACAGATAAGCTGGGGTGAAAACTCTTTGTTACCGGTGATTTCCAGCTTGGTTCTTTTCCTTTCAAATGTTTATTCAGTCAAGAAGAAAGGAACCGTGGGGCTTTTTCATTTTAATTTACAAACCTCGCTGGCTCTCTGCTGTTGCCATTTAAAAGGGAGTTACGGCCAGAAAAATGATGTGATGAAAAATAAATGACCTGGGGAGCGCCATAAATTTCACCTGCTCCCTCCAAGACTCCCCGCTCGAATTTGCTCTGCTCACAGACCCAAAAGATGCCCGTGCAGATTGCCAGGCCTGTGAAATCCATTGGGAACCGTTCTTCCAGGCTTCCTCTGAAGCTCTGCTGTGCCTGGGCTCCTGCAGGCAGGGCCAGCCGGGTTGCTATGGCAGTGGCACCTGGGCATTGATGGACCAAACCCTTCCCATCCTTTTTCCAGCAGCAACAGCATCAGGCACCTTTGAAAAGGGCACAGGAGGCTTCTCAAAAAGGGTCTGAGCCGTGCCTTTTGATGGATGTCTTCTTGAATAGCTGGAAGTGGTTTTGTCCCGGTTTTCCATCTTCATTGGGTTTCACTCCCAGCAGTCCAGGCTTAATTTTACCCAATAAAAAGGTGAATTGAGAGCTTCCCATGATCCTGTCCCACAGGTTTTGTGTTGCTGAGGACAGAAACCAGTTCAGCTAAACAGAATCAGGGCCTTGCAAGCCCCAGTGGCTCCGAAAGAGCTGCCAGAGTGCTCTGCTGAGCAGGAGCAGGGAATGCCGCCGGGACAGCCCAAAGCCTGGTGTGAGCTGCTGAACTGGAGCTGGAATTCTCCGGTCCCTGTCCTTCCCTTCTCCTGCCCAACCTCCCAGCCCAGCTCTGCAGGGCCGTGTCTGTGTGATTCCTTTCCCTGCTGCCAGGAAACCCTGGGTGTTACACCGGGTGGAGTTCCCGGCAGGAATCCCATGGGCACTGCCCCGCTGACCTCGCCGGAGCAGCCAGACAGAGCCACGTCTGCCCCTGCCAGAGCTGCCCTTCCACTGCTTCTGGGTCACATCACAAAGGGACACAGGGCCTGTGCAGGGGGTTTGTCCTCTTTGGGGGGATTTGACCTTTTTTTATTACTCAGACTTGGTTTTTCTGATGGCAGAGTTAAAGGCAAGAAGCAGAATTCATGGAGAGGTGTGGGGTTATGGAGCTGTGGGTGTAAATACCAGTGACCTGGATCATCCTGGAATCCTAGAATGGTTTGGGTTGGAAAGGACCTTAAATCCCATTCAGTTCCACCCCTGCCATGGGCAGGAACACTTTCCCCTATCCCAGGCTCCTCCAAGCCCCATTCAGCCTGGCCTTGGGCACTTCCAGGGATCCAGGGGCAGCCACAGCTCCTCTGGGAATTCCAGCCCAGCCCCTCCCCACCCTCACAGCCAGGAATTCCTTGCCAATATCCCATCCATCCCTGCCCTCTGGCAGTGAGAAGCCATTCCCTGTGTCCTGTCCCTCCATCCCTTGTCCCAGGTCCCTCTCCAGCTCTCCTTTAGGCCCTGGAAGGGGCTCTGAGGTCCCCCTGGATCCTTCCCTTCCCTTCTCCAGGTGAGCACCCCCCACTCTCCCAGCCTGGCTCCAGAGGGGCTCCAGCCCTCAGAGCAGCTCTGTGGCATCCTCTGGACTTGCTCCAATGTCCACATCCTTTCAATGTTCAGGATCCCAAATAAATAGTCCAAGGAGTAAATTTTTCCCAGCTAAGAAGGGTCTGACTGGGAAGTCCCCGCAAACCAGGCATTGCTGCTTCCACTGGGCTGAGTGGTCACTGCCTCAGGTCCTTTCAGAGACCAAACCTCCCCTGCGCTGCCCCTTCTGCCCCCCAAACAGCTTCACAGCTGGGGTGGATTTACTGGTTGTTCTTTATTCCAAAAAGAGCCTGGCCGTGGTTTCCAACTGAAAAGTGCAGAGCAAGCAGGAGAGGGGCGATCCCAGACAGACCCAGGGACACAGACCCACCCAGGGAACAGGAGAAGCCAAATTATTTTTCCAGAGCAGACCTGGGAGAGTCTCATGAGCTGTCAGAGGCCACGAGCTCAGCCGGAGGGGACCAGAACAGCTTCACTTTTCCCTCTTTTATTTTCCATTCTATCCTGGAGCTTGAGGACAGCCTGGATCCCCCAGCCAGGCTGCTCCTCCTCCTCCCCACAACAAACCAATATTGACAATCAGGTCAGAGCACCTTAAATGTTTGGGAGAAGTTTTTTTGTCCCTCTCCCGAGGCTGTCTGCTCACATTACACCCTGAACAGGAACGTTCCCGCTCTGCTCATGCGTTAAGGATGGATCGCTCTATTTTGTTCCCAAATAACAGAGGAGAGGGAAGCAGCTGTGACAACTTAAGCATTGAGGAATCATAAATCATCCTCCCTCTCCCTTGTCCCTCCACATATCATGAAAAATAAATGTGGAGCCCTTTTGGAGATGTTTTCACACTTTTCATTCTTCCAGCTGGGAGGTTTAAAACTGTGGGGCTTTGGACATCCTCACGTGGCTTTGGAATTGGGGGTTTAATAAATAATGAGTGCAATTAAAATGGCAAAGGGGTAATGCCGGAGAAGCTTTAGAGATGAAATAGTGTCACAGTGCTGGTGCTTCACGGAAATGAACACAAGAATCCCCTCAGTTTCTGATGGAAGCAGTGATAATATGATTTCAGCTGATAAACATGTCCGGTTTTACAAGAACTGCTGTTATTTAATAGTTAGGGGCAAAAATGAGTTTGTTTTGTTTAACCGATTCTGCTCTTGGATTGTGGATGTTCTGGGTTAATGACTATTGAAGCCACATCACCTGAAAGCTCCTATATTCCAAATTTCTCCTAATTTCTGCCTGTTTTCCTTCATCCTATGAACCATGGGACGACCCTAAGGGATACCCTTGGCCGCAGGAATTTTCGTAATATTGATTTCAGAGCTTGCTCCTGCATCAGCCTCTCTCGGAGCTCGGCTCCTGTTACTCTGCATGGCTGCTTTTCCTGGGCAAGGCCATTTACTTTAATTTGCTCTTTATTTTCCTTTGGGAAAACCCATTTCTGACGTGGCCCAGGAAAACCTCCTGGAGTCTCTCTTGCTGTTTTAAAAATGAGACACTCGGCTCAGAGGACACCTTGTCTGAGCCTCGGCAGGATTTCAGCCTTTACCCCGCCCAAATTTCAAAATATTCAAGCATTAAATGTTAATTCTTTTCCTTTGGCCTCTTTAGGGACAATCAGAGCACACAAGTTCCTCACTGGATCCATCCTTTTTTCCCAAACCTTGGAATTTAACATCTTATCATTCGCCTTACCGCTGCAGAACACGAGGAAACACCTTTTGTACTTTGCTTTGAAGAGGTTTTTAACCTTCCCTCTTTAAGGTTAATCAGGCCCATTAGCAGAAGTTAATTAAAGTAATTAGGTTGCTTAGCAGACTCTCCTTGGCCTTTGCTAAAACTGAGGACCACAGTAAATACCTGAGATTAATGGCAGTGTTGTGCCATTGTTTATCCCTTGTTTTCGGGAGAGGTGATCAGAGATTGATGCTCTCTCGGATGATTTTATCATAAATATTGCAAATCCCTCAGCCTGTCCTTCGCTGGTGCGTTAAACTTTTATCCTTCCCATTCCAGCCTCTCTCCGAGAGCCGCTGCCCTGAAGAATCTGTTGGTGGAAATAGCAGGATTTGTTTCTGCCCTGGGGGAATTCCATCGTGCCTGGGCCAGGGAAGATGTTTAAAGATCTTCTGTGCCATTGCTTCAGTTTAGTCGTGCAGCTTGTCCTGAGCTGTTCCGACATCCCCTTCTTTGGAGCTGCTATGTTTTGGCTATCAGCTATTTTCTCATTCCTCAGCCTCTGCCAGCACTGACAGCCACACTGGACGCACTTCAGCTCCAATCTCGTCTCACACGAGGGGAAAAACTCGAGTTTTCTTTTATGTTTTTTTTCCTTTTGACAATACAGCTGCCATCTCCCACCTGCTGTTCCCATCTCCAGCGGAGCAGGAGGACGGGAGATCTTCCCTCTCCACCTCTTCCCTCGCACCTTCTCTCCAACGGCTTTTTCCTGGTGAGACCTGGAAATTTCTCCCATCTCTGGGATGGTTTCAAGCTGAAAGACAATAGGTTTAGAGGGATATTGGGATGAAATCGTTCCCTCGGAGGGTGGGGAGGGGCTGGGATGGAATTCCCAGAGCAGCTGTGACTGCCCCTGGATCCCTGGAAGTGCCCAAGGCCGGGCTGGAGCACCTGGAAGGGTCCCTGCCCATGGCAGGGGCTGGAATGGGAGAAACTTTTATGTCACTTTCCAAACATTCCATGATTCCATCTCCCTTCCTCATTAACTCCTGGACTCTGCCTGGCACTGATGGTGTGATTATTCCAGGGTTTATTTTCTGCTGAGGGGAAAAATTCTGCCCTCAGCTCCCTCCCAGTGCCCCCAGTCTGCGTTTACTGGGCTGGGTCAGGACAGCAGCACAGCACTGGGGAGCCCCTTTGCCACCTGCACTGTATCACAGCTTCATTTTATATATAAATATAAATATCTGGATAGATCAATTTACCACTCCTTATATATAAATATAGCTCCTTATATAAAAATATATCTCTCCTTATATATAAATATTTATCTTCTGATATATAAATATACACCTCCTTATATATAAATAAAAATACCCTTATATATAAATATATATCTTATATATAAACATATATATCCTGATATATAAATATAAATACCCTTATATATAAATATATATATCCTGATATATAAATCTATACCTCTTGATATATAAATCTATATATAATCTATATATATATAAATCCTTAAATATAAATATAAATATAAATACAAATATAAATATAAATACCCTTTTATATAAGTGCTGCTTTAACACCACACTGTCCAAGAGTGCAGCTCGTGGCCCCCTGAAAATATTTATTTTGAGAGTTTTTTCCTATTTTTCCGTCATTTTCCTTAAATCCTCAGTAAATACTGGAGAGTTCTGGAATTTCTCTGCGTCTCACTTCCAGCAGAGTCTGTCCCAAACGCTCACGTTGGTGCGTTCAGACAATCACTCCTTGTTTCCCTAAAAAATTCCGCTCTTTTAGTGTCTGAACAGAGAATTTCTCCCCATTTTCTGGTCCCATCCACAAAAGTCTCCCTTTGGGGTGAGAGGGGATTTCAAAACCACTGAAAATTTGGTGGAGGATGCGTAAAAAACCTGGAGTTAAAGCTCTGGAGATTCCTGATGCGGGAGCTCCTGGAAGTGAAGTGGGAAAAGACGCCAAGGAGCAAAAAAGGCAACAGACTCGGAATAAACTCTTCCTAAAGGAGAACTTTGGGGGGAGCATAAGGAAATACACGAATGCAAGAGTAAAAAATATCCTGTAAATGTACTACAGGGTTAACAAATATCCTACAAATATCCTACAAACGTACTACAGGGTTACTAAATATCCTACAAATACCTTGCAAATGTACTACAGGGTTAACAAATTTCCTACAAATATCCAGTAACAAATATCCTACAAAAACCCATTAACAAATATCCTACAAATACGCTAAAAGGTGAACAAATACCCTGCAAATATCCCGTAACAAATATGCTACAAATACTCTACAAAGTTAACAAATATCCTACAAATATCCTTCAAGGATAACAAATTTCCTATAAATATCCAGTAACAAATATCCTACAAATACACTACAAAGTTAACAAATGTCCTACAACAATCTATCAACAAAGATCCTACAAATACTCTACAAGGATAACAAATATCCTACAGGGATAACAAATATCCTATAAATATCCTGTAACAAATATCCTAAAGATACACTACAGAGTTAACAAATATCCTATAAATATCCTACAAATATCCTACAAGGGTAGCAAATATGCTACAAATATCCAGTAACAAATATCCTACAAAAACCCATTAACAAATATCCTACAAATACACTAAAAGGTGAACAAATACCCTGCAAATATCCCGTAACAAATATGCTACAAATACTCTACAAAGTTAATAAATATCCTACAAATATCCTTCAAGGATAACAAATTTCCTATAAATATCCAGTAACAAATATCCTACAAATACACTACAAAGTTAACAAATGTCCTACAACAATCTATCAACAAAGATCCTACAAATACTCTACAAGGATAACAAATATCCTACAGGGATAACAAATATCCTATAAATATCCTGTAACAAATATCCTAAAGATACACTACAGAGTTAACAAATATCCTATAAATATCCTACAAATATCCTACAAGGGTAGCAAATATGCTACAAATATCCAGTAACAAATATCCTACAAAAACCCATTAACAAATATCCTACAAATACGCTAAAAGGTGAACAAATACCCTGCAAATATCCCGTAACAAATATGCTACAAATACTCTACAAAGTTAACAAATATCCTACAAATATCCTTCAAGGATAACAAATTTCCTATAAGTATCCAGTAACAAATATCCTACAAATACACTACAAAGTTAACAAATGTCCTACAACAATCTATCAACAAAGATCCTACAAATACTCTACAAGGATAACAAATATCCTACAGGGATAACAAATATCCTATAAATATCCTGTAACAAATATCCTAAAGATACACTACAGAGTTAACAAATATCCTATAAATATCCTACAAATATCCTACAGGGGTAGCAAATATGCTACAAATATCCAGTAACAAATATCCTACAAAAACCCATTAACAAATATCCTACAAATACACTAAAAGGTGAACAAATACCCTGCAAATATCCCGTAACAAATATGCTACAAATACTCTACAAAGTTAATAAATATCCTACAAATATCCTACAAGGATAACAAATATCCTACAAATATCCAGTAACAAATATCCTAAAGATACACTACAGAGTTAACAAATACCTTACAAAATCCAGTAACAAATATCCTACAGCCGCTCTACAAGGATAACAAAAGCCCTACAAATACATTACGGGGTTAACAAATATCCCATAAATATCCCAGAACAAATATCCCCCAAACACACGGCGAGGATAACAAATATCCTATAAATATCCAGTAAAACATATCCTAAAAACACTCTCCAAGGATGACAAACACCCTGCGAATACCCAGTAACCCTTGTAGGATAAATGTTCTTGTTAAGTAAATTATTCAAATTATCTTCATTATAAATCATTAATTTCTTCTGTGCAGCTGCTGTGAGATTTTTAATTTATATTTAAAGCCTTACCCAAGTCAAGCATAAGCTGATTTTTGCTGCTTTTTGCTGCTTTCTGCTGATTTTTTCTCCTTTTTCTGCTTTTTCCTGCTTTTTCCTGCTTTTTTCTGCTTTTTTTCTGCTTTTTTCCCCGCATTTTCCCCTTTTTTAGGCAAAGTTTTTTAATGTGGAAATTTCCAAAATCATCCAAATTCCTGGAAGTTTTCAGTGCTGACCAAATTTTCCAAATTATTTGCTCCTGTTCTGAGGAAATTCTGGAATTTTGGGGTTACAGTCATTCCAAAACCAGGATATTTTTACTGGATATTTGCAGCATGAGAGGGAGGGAAAAGTCACAACGCAAGTCAGGAGCAATGATCCTCCAAGGGTATCCCACAAGGACATTTGTGCCTGACTTTAACTGGGATTTTTCCCTCCTTCTCACCCCTTTTTTGGCTGCCTGGAAGGTTCAGCAGTGTCCAGATGGTTTTTGTGGAATGGCGAAGGACGGAGTTGCGACAGCAGCACATGGATGGAGACTCAGGCAGGGCTCTGTGTAAATCCCAAACAAATCCCAGGCTGGATGAATCCTGCCTTGTGTCCCGACGGAGCATCCGTGGCGTGGAAAACCCCCAGGGATGAAGGGTTGGAGGTGCACGGACTCTTTCCTCTGTGGAAAGGCTCCATTCCCGATAAATCTCTCATTTGCTCCCATTAATCCCCCCCTTGGAGCCTCTCCTGCCCTGCTCCTCCCCCAGGAACGTGGAGACACCTTAATCCCGGAATCTCTTTATCCTGGAGACATTCCCTGCCAGGGATGGGCAAATCTCAGTTCCACACAGCAAAACCCTCTCCGGTTTTCCTCACAAAGCTGGGCCAGCCTGGATCTTGGGAATGGGACAGGAAAGGCTCTCAAAAGAGGAGTGGTTGGGGAATTTGATGGATGGAAGAGTTCCGAGAGGATGTTGCTCCCTGATTTTGAAATGTCGGCACTTTCTGCGGGTTTTCACTTTGCTGCAGCTCAAGTTATTAAAAGCTTGGTGTTGATAAGGAATTCTCTCCTTTATTTGTTTATATAAAACAACGAGGAGCTCACAGTGCCCGGAGGGCAAAGCAAGAGGTGCCATTCCCGCTTTTAATTGCAGGAAAACCAAAAATAAACAGAAGACCTTGCTCAAGGTCATGTGGAAGAGAGAGAGCTAAATCCAAGTATTTGAGTCATCTCAGAATCACAGAATGGTTTGGGTTGGAAGGGACCTTAAAGCCCATCCCATCCCACTCCTGCCATGGGCAGGGACACCTCCCACTGTCCCAGGTGGCTCCATCCTGGCCTTGGGCACTTCCAGGGATCCAGGGGCAGTCACAGCTGCTCTGGGAATTCCATCCCAGCCCCTCCCCATCCTCACAGGTGAGAATTTTTTCCCAATATCCCCCCCAAACCTAAACTCTTCCCGTTTAAGCCATTCCCCCATATCCTATCACTCCATTCCCCTGTAAAAATCCAGGCTGGGCCCTGCCAGTGAATCCTATTTTATCTCTAGAGAAAACTCAACCTGACAAAAGATGTGGAGCCGAGATGCTCCCATCAGAACCTCTGCAGCCATAAAAGAGGTGAAACTTCCCCCAAAACTCTTAGAGCGTTCAGTGCAAGTACCAGGAGCCAAATCCAGGAGGAATAATAATGGAGTCAAGGATAAAGGGACAAAGTGAGTCAATCCCATCATTATGCAGGGATAATATTTCTTACTGTCCAAAGAGAATATTAAGCTACTGCCTAGGAAGGAAAAAAAAAAAAAAAAAAAGGAATAAGCAGAAAAAGTTATTAAGGAATGATAATGGAGGGAAGGGAATATTATGTTGATTCTCCCAACAGTTATGAATGAATAAAGATACACTGCCTGTGATAAAAAAATCACATTTCCCTGGAGAGAATGGAAAAAAACCCCCATCACTGCCAAAGCCTGATCATTCTTTCACATGCTGAGCACCAAAATAACCCCACCTGTTCAAGTTTGTGCTGATAAGTCCTAATCGGACCCTTTGAGTCATAAAAACATTCCCAGATTTCGATCTGCTTGGAGAGGAGCAATAAATCACCGGGATGGGGCAGACGGCTCTGCCGGCAGCAGTACCGGAATCACTCGTTTGGCACTTAAAAATAAAAGTGAGGACAACGAAGCTGCAGCGTGTACGGTGGTTACAATACATCAAATATTTATAACGCGTCGAACGTCGCTGCGTTGCACCAGTCAGCCACGGAACGGAGGGAGCAGCTCCTTGGCAAAGGCTCTGGAGGTGGAAAATCGAACGGTCTCTCAGCGCTGGAGGAGTCAATTGGCTGCGTTAAAGAGTGAAGTTTTACAAACATAAACTAAAATCTGGGATTCTTTCAAGTTCCCCCTCCCTTTGGGGCACAGTTTGCATCTTCCCGCAGCTCGGGGAAGAGCTGGGCTGGGGATCCTGGCACCAGGGGAGGATTTATGGTGGAAACTACTGGAAATGAGCTGCCACAGAATCCTGGGCAGTGGGAGCCACGGAATTTGGGCAGAGGGAGCCACAGAATCCTGGGCAGTGGGAGCCACGGAATCCTGGGCAATGGGAGCCCTGGAATTTGGGCAGTGGGAGCCATGGAATCCTGGGCAGTGGGAGCTGTGAAATTTGGGCAGTGGGAGCCACAGAATTCGGGCAGTGGGAGCCACGGAATTCGGGCAGTGGGAGCCATGGAATTCTGGGCAGTGGGAGCCCTGGAATTTGGGCACTGAGATCCATGGAATTCTGGGCAGTGGGAGCCCTGGAATTTGGGCAGTGGGAGCCGTGGAATTTGGGCAGTGGGAACCACGGAATTTGGGCAGTGGCAGCCCTGGAATTTGGGCAATGAGAGCCATGGAATTTGGGCAGTGGGAGCCACGGAATGTGGGCAGTGGGAGCCATGGAATTCTGGACAGTGGGAGCCATGGAATTTGGGCAGTGGGAGCCACGGAATGTGGGCAGTGGGAGCCATGGAATTCTGGACAGTGGGAGCCGTGGAATTTGGGCAGTGGGAGCCTTGGAATTAGGGCAGTGGGAACCCTGGAATTCTGGGCACTGAGAGCCATGGAATTTGGGCAGTGGGAGCCACAGAATTCTGGGCAGTGGGAACCATGGAATTCTGGGTAGTGAGAGACGTGGAATTCTGGGCAGTGGGAGCTGTGGAATTCTGGTCTCCCTGGATTTGTGTGCTCTGGTGGGTTCCTGCAGGGATCAGCAGCCAACAAGGAGTGGCCAGAGGGACTGGATGGATGTTGGGAAGCTCCTCATGGATGGTTTTCATTTCTCTGATACCGTTTTGGATGTATCTGATCAATTGCCTGATCCCTCTGATCCTACAGAATTCCAGTGTAGTTCATTTTCAGGCTCCTGAGCTCATTTTCCCTCAGTTTTATGATTTTCATGTTGGTTTTGGGTCAGCACAACCTGCTTTGAAGTGTGCTGATGGGTGGGAATGACAGAACAAAGGGAAGGGTTAACTGGGAAAGGTTTTGCTCTCAGGCTGCTGGAAGGATTGGGATGATTTTCAGGGAACAGGCGTTTTTAACCCTCAGCCTGGTGTGTCAGCTCCTCCTCCACCCATCCACCAGATCCACATCCATCCTCCAGCCCAGTTACACCAGTAAAACCAACTTGCATTTCCCAGTTAAGACTGAGAAATGGTTACCTGCACAATTTCACAATTTCCTCCAAGGCTCATTTTGTCTGGGTTTGGGTTTTTTTTAAATAAAAATTTAGGGTACAATTTCCATTAAAAAAATATAAAGCTGATTTCCATAAAAAAGGAAATTCGGTATTTAAAGAAAGAAGCAGATGTTCACTGCAGGAAGAATGAGGCAGCTTGGTGGCTTTGGCTGAGTTTGAATTATTTTAATTTATATTGTTTTAATTGAGCACGTCCTGTGGATGGACATGCAGGGAAATATTAGGTGATTAAAAGGGAATGGATAAAAAAATGGGTTTTAAAAGGGAATGGCTTCAAATTCCTCCACACCCCAGAGACGCCTGTTTGGCCCAGCCTGTGGCAATTTGTGCTTTGAATTCCTCAAGGCTCAGAGGCAAAATTTGGTGGGATTGGTGTTGTATTTGTGTCCGAGGTGCTCCAGAGCTGGAGTTTCTTGGGAATCCAAGGACTCTCCCTGGATGGATCAGGGCTGTTGGGGTGGGTGTTTAATTAGGGTTGGGTTGGGTGTCTAATTAGGGTTGAGATGGGTGTTTAATTAGGGTTGGGGGTGGGTGTTTAATTAGGGTTGGGTGTTTAATTAGGGTTCACCATCACAGGCAGAAAGACATCTTGGAGCTCTGAGGGTTTGCACAGGGCAGGGATCAGTCTGGGAATGACTCTTCCACCTGGAGAGAGATTGAACCACGGCAGATGCTTGGAGGAGCCAATGGGATCTCACCCAGCCCCAGCTGAGCATCTGGAACGTTTCCTGCCTGCAACCTGTTGGGAAGCAAATTTTAGAGAGCAATTCCTGCTGCTCCCTTCTGCTGTTTGCCACGGGAGTTTCCAGCCCTTCTGTCGGCCGTGTCCGGCTGGCTGGGTCTGACAGGGAGGGGCAGGACGGGGATCTTGGCTCCATCAGTGGGATCGGAGTGATCCAGGGTGACACTGATCGATGCTGGAACAGCAGCCCTGGCGCACGATGTTCCTGGGCCAGTGCGCAGCAGAATCAGTTGAGTGCGGGCCAAGCTCTGAGCTCTCCGTTCCTCAGATCAATGACTGCCGGTGAGCCCAGATTTCACTTTTTCGGCCACAGTTTGCCGTGAAAATCCTGCTTTTAGGCTCTTTTGGTGAGGAAGTTCAGGGCAGTTTCCAGGCCCGAGCTCTCAGGGATGGATCTCCGTGCTGGATGTCTAAATTGGGATTTCACCCTCCCGGTTATCTGGCACAGGCAGAGGGTTGTTCTTGCTTTCAGGAATGAAGTAATCCTAAAGGTTAAGCCTGCGGGGTGTTCTCAACCCTGCAAGAATTAATATGGTGACATTTAACTGCTATTAAAAAAAAAAAAAAATCATTTTTTGCCTTCCCACACCCCCTCCCCTCCTTCTTTCCTTGGAAAAGCGCGTGAGGCGTTTGTTTTGTAGCAGTGGCTGTTTAAAATAAATCAACAGCTCCCACCACTGTCCCTGTCACTGCCTGGGCTAATGCAGATGGATTGGGGCTGTCCCTGCTCCTCCAGCCCCTCCCTGGCACATCCTGACTTTTTAATGGCCACTCCATCAACTTTTCCATGGGGAGCCCTTTCCCGTGGAACACAGGCATGGGACCTCAGCAGATGCCACTGGGAAATCTCCACTGGGGGTGCCATAATTTGCAGTTTTTCATTAATCTGGGGGTTTTTTTCCACCAGCTGAGCTCCCCCGCGCCTTGTGCTGGACCCTGGGGTTGGCTTGGTGGAGGGAAAGTGGATGTGGAGCCATGGATTTGCTGTGTTTCCTGAAGTCCAGGGTGGGATATAATCCATGGCTGGGTTGGGGCTGTCCCTACACTGGCATCATTTTACTCCTCCAGGCAGAGCCGGTTCTCTTCTCCCTTTTAATCTGTAGGACAAAAATGACTTTTGACATATTTGGCTTTTTTAAAATACCTTTATTGTATTTATTTACCAATTTAATGCAAGAAATGAGAGAATTCTGGTTTGGGGGCTTGGTCCAGCGAATTCTTTTCGCCTTGGCTCAACTGGGCTTTGGATCATGATTTTTCTCCTTTTTCTCCTTTTTTTCATCCTTTTTTTTGCTCTTTTTTCTCTCCACTGAAACTAAGCCCACCTCTATTAATATCAGTTATCCTTGCTGTAAAAATCAGTCCATTCATCAGAATAAATGACCCCTCTCTAAAAGGATGATCATAAAAAGGGCTGAGTTAACACAAATTCTCCTGCCTTTTAAGGGGATGACCATCGTAAAACAGCATAAAAACAGATCAATAAATTTTTGTTTGCCGTGGTTTTCTCTTAAGATTAGTATTTTTAACTTAAATATTGAGAACACACAGACAAGTTATGATCCACTTGTGCAGTTTTGTACAGCCAACAATTTTTCTGGTATCAAAAGCTGATTGATTTTCCATTTAAATTAATCTCAGAGAGTCTCAGTTTATGAAATCAAGTGGACCTAAACAAGCTCTAGATACATAAGGAAGGAATTTGGGGGCATGCTGGAGTTGTTTTGTTTTGTGGAACTCCAGATCAAAGATACAGGGAAAAGAGCTGGGAAAGATGCAGCCCAAAAGATTCTATCAGGATTAATAACCCTGATAACAAAGAGGATGAAGATTTGGGATGGATCCCTCCTGACAGGGGGTACCAGAGTGTTTGCAGGGTCTGTGTCAGCCCCTTCTTGGCAAATTTCTCCATTGCTCTTGTACCCTTTAGTATTTTATTTTAAATTGTCACCGCTTATTTCATCCCATTGCCCAAACCCAGTCCCCGGAGAGCGGCTTTTCCCGACTCTGACCATTCTGTTGTTTATTCCTGTTTCCCAAAGCACCAGGGATGCTCAGGGGTGTAAAACGAGGGATCCTTCACCCCAAATCTTCCAAGCCATTTGCTGCAGATGCCACCGTGGCCCGATGGCTTTTTTGGACAGGATGGAGTGGCCCTGAAAAAACCCTTTTTTGCCTGGATGGAGTGGCCCTAATGGAGCCCTTTTTTGTGCCAGCAGAGCTTGGCTGGACACGGACAGGGACCTGCAGCCGCTTCCACGGCTCAGAATTCCATGCTCTGGTCTTGTCCACTCTACTCTTGAGCTCCTCACCTGGAAATAAGGATGGGCTCAAGTTCTGAGCCCACAGAATTAACAGGAGCTGGGACAGCCCCTATGTGGCTGCTGGGGTTGGGAATGTGTCCCTTGGCCTTCTGGAATGCCAGAGGAAACGGCCTCGAGTGTGCCAGGGGAGTGTGCAAATACCCACTTCAGGCTGGATTTGGGGGGAAATGTCTTCACCTAAAGGGTTGTTCAGCCCTGCACAGGGGTGGAGTCCCCATCCCTGGGGGGATTTAACAGCTGTGGGGATGTGGCACTTGGGGACATGGTCAGTGGTGGCCTGGCAGTGCTGAGAGTTGGGTGGACAGATGATCCTAAGGGTCTTTTCCAACCCAATCCATTCCATGATTTTATTCTGTTTTATTTCTAAGGGACTCCACTACAGCTGTGAGTAAGAACCTGCTCTGCCCTCAGTGTCCGAAAGTGACAATTCCTGTTCTGAAGCCACAAAGCCCCATCTGATGATCCAGATGTGGCCAGTGGTTGTGCAAACTGGGCTTCTCCCGTTCCTCTGTTCCAAAAAATATTCCCGGAATGACTCATGGCTGCATCACCAGCTGGATGGGAATGTTTTACTTGATTTGTCACGGCTGAGAAATGCGGGAGTTTCTAAGCAGATTTTTCCCTGGAAGTTTTGTTTCATCCCACAAACGGGCAGAAGATAAAGCACTGCAATGTCCCTGCCCATCAGCCACCCCCGGGTATCTGCCCTTGTTTTCTGAGGCACACTGATAAAAATGCAGGAAGGAATTTCTTAATTTTCATTCTTTGCGCATTGGGGTGAATTTACTCTTCAGGTGCCTCCAAATAATGGGAGGATTTGGGGGTGGGGAGGTGTTTTCTTGGGAATGTGTGGAATCCAAGGAAAACTGGAGCACTTGTCATTAGCAGAGGCAAAAAGGAATTTTCTGTTCCAGGTATTTTTGATGGCCAGGGAGCTTCAGCCACCAGCTCAGCCACCTCCCCCCACAGCAGGAATTCTTTCATTCCCAATATACTAAAAAATGACAGCTCTGACAAATCCACTTTTACCGGAGGTTTGTGCTTAACAGGTATTTTTTCCTGCATTATTTTTCCCTTCTAAAAGCAAAGCATTATTGAAAGTGTCAGCCCCCAAAACTCCCATAAATAATGAGCTGGGAAGCAGGGAAGGCCACAGGCTTCAGCTGCTGTGAGAATTCCAGCATTTACTCAACTCCCAAAGTCCTAAACCAGCTCTTTCCCTAAAACATTTGCAACCAAACTGCTCCCTGCAGCACTCGTGGATTCAATGACAGAAATTGTTAGGAGTGCTGTAATATAATTTGTAAATGATGTTGATTTACTCATTCCAAAGGCTTTTGAAGGAAATAGATTGTGTTCATTTTCTCCAACAAGCTGCACATTCAGAATAACCATTTAAATATATATGCAATTAAACTAATGATGTTTTAGAACATCCTAAATAACAACACAGAGCAAGGACAGCTGTCCACAGCCTCTATTTAGGTTTACATTTCTGCTGCACAGTTTGCTGGTTTAATTTATTATAAATATTGGTCAAAATTATCCTTTTTGCTGCGTCTCCAAGAGCAGCAGCTGCCCCCGGCTCAGAACTGGCCATGAGAGGAGCAAAGGATGGAAGTAAAAGACAATAAAAACCGTTCAGGTGTAAAATTGGGGTAAATCTTTGTGCTTTCAGATGGTGTAGAGACACTCCAGGGGAAAGGAGGATTAGGCCCTGGAATATCCAGTGTAATTATGCAAATTGGTGCTACAGAAAGGGCTTTTAACTGGGGGTGCTCAACAAGACTTGAACAATGCCAGGGCGTTGATCTGCGTGGGTTGGTTCTATCAAAGGCTTCTCATGGGCTAAGGAAAGGAAACATTCCAGGACCTTCGCTGAGGTGTTCCACCTTCATGGAGTCATGAAATCAGGGAATCATGGAATGGTTTGGGTGGGAAGGACCTTAAAGCCCATCCAGAGCCACCCCTGCCATGGGCAGGGACACCTCCCGCTGTCCCAGGCTGCTCCAAGCCCTGTCCAAGCTGGCCTTGGGCACTTCCAGGGATGGGATCCTTGTTTCCTATCCAGTATTTCCCAGGAAGGGATTTTCTTTCCCTGCACAAATTTCCTGATTAATTTTGTCTTCTCAGTAAATAAATCTCCAAGTAAAACTCACTTCCAGATAATGGTTCCCGGTTTGAACTCACATCAACTCCCAACATCTCCATCACCTCTTCACTTCAATAATTGCTGCCTCTGTTTGCCACCAGCCCTTCTGAGGTGCTTCCAGTCCGCACAGGAATCACCAACATTCAGCTCGTTAGGAGACGAGACCCCTCATTAACTGCAAGTATTGAATGAAACAGCTGAGTTGGTAACCAAACCAGCAAAGGCACGGCCTCCTCTCCCTGGGCTTGGGGACTTTGTCATCTCCTTCATGGATTAATTACATGGCCCATTATACTGAAACGTAGGGTTTGGTATTGAGACTGGGTTGCTTCTTGAATTTTTCTACTCTGCAGCTGCTTTAATGTCCTTTATCTTTCCAGGAACCAGCAGCAAATCACAGACTTCTGAACCTGAAGGACGAATTTAGAGTAGTTTTGGATGTCTCTTATTTAAAATTAGTTCAAGGAGAAATGTCCATGGAACAACCTGCAGAGGGGGAGGCTGGTGCAGCTCTGCCCTGCCGTGATCCCTCTCTGGAGGCAGCCAAAAAAAGGGAACAGACCCCAGCCCACCCTGCCCTGCATCCCTCGGCACAATCCCTGCCCTTGGAAGGGATTTCACCTCTTTGGGTTCCCCTCTCCTCCAGCCCTGTGGGTCTACAACCGTGACCCACCAGTAACTCCTGATTTCAGACCCCTGAAAACCTCTGGAACTGGGCTAAACTGGAAAAAAAAAAAGCTCTTTGGCTCGTGCCAAAACTGCTCTGGGGACTGAACCAAAATGTTGTAAATGAAAAAAAAATCAGGATTTTTTCAAAATCCACCCAAAACAAACAAAATTGATGGGATCAAAGGTGTTCTACAGCTTCAGGACAGCCAAGCTTGGATTGAGTCTCTGCTGGGATGGGGATAAAGCTGTGGCTTTATCCAGGCTGGGAGGTGACATCCCACCAGGGGATGGGGGGGTTCTGTTTCCCCTCCCAGCTGGAGCAGCAGCACCTGAGGGTGGGGCACCACATGTGGAAGCTCAAGGAATTCTTGGACATCAGTGCTGGAGTCTCCTGCCCAGTGTCAGGGAATGAGGGGATTTTCAGGCTAAAACACCCAGAATAAATTAATTAACTGACTAAAGGAACACTAACGAGCTGTGCAAGTACCTCCATAAACTCAGCTCTGCTCCAGCACTGAAGGAAAATTCAGGTTTTGATGAGGGTGGTGACACTTCAGATGACACTTCAAAGCCAGGGATAAGGACCAAGCACTTGGAAATGAGGGATGTGTTTATCTGCAGCAGCTGCCGAACTGGGGGAATGGGAAAATTCAATTTGTCCCATAATTATCTTTTGTACAAACAGGCAGTGGCCCTCCAGCCAGGCAGCTCCTAAAAAAGCCTCTAATTATTGCATATAATAACTCCCAACATTAATCTTGGCTGTTGCTTGTACAAAAATTATAAATTACTGCACCAAATCCTATTACTGCAAATATTAAAAGTTACTCAGCATTTATTGGAGCTTTGATTTTTTTTTTTGCCTTGTAACTTTGAGTTAATTCTCTCCATATTTCACAGCTCCAGCGATCACTGCAAGAGAGGTTTGAGAGTTTCAAAAAATTCATCGCTGTGAGATTGGACTCATATGGAAAAAGGAAACATCATGAAGCCAGGAATATTGGGAGTATTTCCTGGATTTGGCCAACTCCAGAGTTTCATTCTTGCTCGTGGGGTGTTCCTCACGGGTTGTTGAGTTTAGAAATCAGCTGAATATTGAAGTTGTGTTTTTGAGCCCCCAAACCACCCCAGTCTCCCATTCCTGCAGGAACCCTGGCCGGGGAATTGAATTCTGGGGAATTTACACCTGATAATGCTCTCGGGAGCTTTGCTGGAGCTGGACGGGGAAAGAGGAAGAATTAGCACAGAATTCAAAGGGATCCACAAATATCATCGAAATCCAGCCCAGATTCTCACAGTTGTTATTGGTCTGACATCCATGGGTGGAATTTTCAAGGCTTCTGTTCCAAACCGGATGGGTAAAGTCTTAAATGAGCTTCTACCACTTTCATTACTGTCAGAACACGAGGTGCTTTGAACACTGGAAGGTTTTGGGATTCTGATGTGCAGGAGGACTCGAGACCTTCCAGGACCATCTTTACATGCCTGCAAATTCATGGAATCATGGAATCATGGAACGGTTTGGGTTGGAAGGGATCTTAAAGCCCACCCAGTGCCACCCCTGCCATGCCCAGGGACACCTCCCACTGTCCCAGGGTGCTCCAGCCTGGCCTTGGGCACTGCCAGGGATCCAGGGGCAGCCACAGCTGCTCTGGGAATTCCATCCCAGCCCCTCCCCACCCTCCCAGCCAGGAATGCCTTCCCAAAATCCCACCTATTTTGTAGCAGGAACAGAGACAGGCCCAGGTAGCAGCTGAACAAAAAACATTGCGCCCATTTTCAGAGCTTTTTCCAGAAACCAAAGAATCTTATTTTTCCTTTTTGTCCTTTTCCTGCTGTGCTGAAAAGCAGGAGAAAAGTTTGGGAATGCAGTCACTTAAGTCATGAAGAATTTAAAGTGTAAGACAATGTTCTTTTTTAGGCTGTGCTGCTACAGAAACAGAGTTTGGAAATTTTTCTCCAAGGTATTTATAGAATTCTCTCTGTTCTCCCCTAAATAATTTCAGACTTTTTTTTTCCCTGTCTAATTCTCAAGTTTTGAAGGTTTCTTTGGGTGGGTTTTTGGCATTTGATTTTTGATGGGGAGCTGGGATGCTTTTGAATATTTTTATACCTTGATTTGGAGGATGAAGCCAAGACTTGAAGCCCTCAAGCAGCTGAGTTGGGGTTGAGCTTGGGGACACAACTGAGGAGCCCCAACTCTCTTGGAGCAGGGAATTGGGTATCCCATAATAATTATCCTCGTCTGCATTCCCCCCTGCCCCTTGCACTGGCTGTGGTTGTTTTTGCAGCAGATTTTTGCAGCGTTTGATCCCATTTTTCCAGCTGGGAACGTGGACAGAGCGCTGTGTGCCCAGAGGCTTTTCCAGGCACGGGAAACCAGCTTCCCTTGGCTGCAGCTCTGCCTCCAGGGAGGCTTTTCCTCCCCAAAACCATCCTGCAAAAGTAAAGGCTTCAGGAATCTCCCAGACCAGGGGAATTTTGGACCAGGAAGTGGCGTTACCCCAGCGGTGTGGAGCTCAGCAAGAGCTGATTTCCATTCCGTGCTGTCCCCTCAGAGTCCAGCCCGGCTTTGCTTTTAAAAAGCCTCATGATGGTTCCGTTTAAAGATTTTTTTTCCCCTGGATTGTCAATCATTCATTTATCACTCTGTCAATGCATAAGGAATTCCTGTCAGAACTGAACTCGCAGTGTCTGATTTTCCCAGCCCTCAGGACTGATCCTTATCTCCAAGTAGAATCATTCAGCTGCTTCAAAGCACCACATTTCCTCCTCTCTTTAATAATAACCCTCTGCTTTAGGCAGATGGGTTGTGCCCCTCAGACTGATTTTAGGGTAAATATGGTCTGCTCCTCCCAATGCCAGATTTTTGGTGGATGGAACTGCTGAATTCCCTGTGCTCAGCCCAGGTTATCTGAAATAACTCTGCCTGGGGATTTCTGGAGTTCAGAGCTTGGTGTGAGGCCCTGAATCCTACAGAAATCATTAATTAAATAGTCACTGAAATCAGTGATGGATGTGGTGTCTTTCCAGGAGAGGGGATGGGACAGGGAAAGGTTTGAGTCCTTTGGGAGATTAACTCCTGGGTTTGTTTAATATCAGCTTGTTCTACTGTGGAACTGCACAATGGCTCAGGGATTAACAGTTCTACAGGTATGGAGATACCTCATTATCCTCGGGGGTTGTTAATTTGTTAATCCAATTAATACTTGATGGAAGGAAGGGAAGCAGCTCCGAGGGTGTTGTGCTCTTAAGGTAGAGCAGGGCCTTGGGTGTTTGTTAGGACAGAGGAAGGGAGGAATATCTGAAATTCAGGGATTTTTCATCCATTCTGCTTACAGGAGCGTGCTCTGGAGTGATGGAATCAAAGCCCAGGCAGGATCATGGCAGTGAACTCCCCTCCAGGCTGTCCTTGAGGAGTCATGGAATCACAAAAGGATTTGGGTGGGAAGGGACCTCAAAGCCCATCCAGTGCCACCCCTGCCATGGGCAGGGACACCTCCCACTGTCCCAGGGTGCTCCAGCCTGGCCTTGGGCACTTCCAGGGATCCAGGGACAGCTACAGCTCCTCTGGGAATTCCATCCCTGCCCCTCACCACGCTCCCAGGGAAGAATTCCTTCCCAGTATCCCATCTCTCCCTGCCCTCTGGCACTGGGAAGCCATTAAGATGCTGTGGCTGGTGCCAGGTGTGGCCGCCTCTGAATTCCCCCTTTTTTGACTCCCCCCAGCTGTGTCCTGGGAAAAGCCCCCTGGTACCCAGGTACTGTTTTTGTTAGGAATTCTCCCATTTTAGGGACAGAGGAGGGTCCAGAGAGGATTACCAGGCCCACAGCTCTGCTATTCTCATTGCCAGAGCTGCACCTCCAAGGTACTTCATGAGTGCAGGAAACCATCCCAGGGAACGAGCTGGAGCCATGCATGGAATAGTTTGGGAATGTTCAGCAATCTCATCCGGTTTGATGTCAGGTTTTACAGGACTCTCCTTCCTAATCAACCTCATTAACTGCGGAATTCTTCTGCTGCTCCTTCAGGAGCTCCAAGCTCTCTGCAGGCCGCGGTTTGTGCAGTTGCAAACTTCAGTGCAGTTCCCAGCATTGAAGCCAACCCAACAATGGTTTCTTTGATACTGATATTCCTGGAGGGAAAAGCAAAGAAAAGGAGCCCTTCAAGAAACGCACTGGCCTCTTTCTCCCCCAGTCCCCTGCCCTCTCATCTCCAAAGGAATTTCTTGATTGTTCTTTCCAACACTGTTACAAACTTAGCTTCAAGGAAAGGGAAAAGAGCTTCTTTTTTTTGGGCTTTTTTTCTCTCTGCTCCCCCGAGTGCTCCTGTTTTGAGTCCTTCAGCCTGATCTCTGTTCAGCAGGGCTCCTTTGCTGACCACAAAGGCGGCAAAGAAACGCTTTGAGCAGAAGTTACTCGCGAACTTTTTTTTTCCCTTGTCTTCTCAGAAAATTTCCTAATGGTGTGGGAACATCAGGAGTTCAAGGTTGCTTTCCTGCAGCTTCCACTGTTTCTCAAGGCTTTGAAATCATGTTTGAAATCCCACAGACGTATCCACACAGCCCTGGGAGCAATTCCGAGCCGTTTACTTCCAAAGGTGAGTCCGCTCGGGGAAGGCAGCGCAAGGAAGGGCTGCGGGGTGGGTGTAACAGGTCTCTAAGTGTTTCTTTGTTAGCTTAAGGAGCCTTAGAAGTCACCTGGGCTGTTTTCTTCCACCAAAAAAAAAGTGCCTGTTTATCACCACACCAGGTCTATTTGTGGGCCAGCTCAAGCAGAGTGAAACCTGCTCCTTCACCAGCTGTAATCTGGAATTGTTGCAGGGAAAAATCGAGTCGATCCTATCGATTTCTCAAAAGAATACACATTTTTGTTGTCTTTTTTTCTCTCCCATCTTCACTTCTTTTCAGTTCTCTCTCCCATCATTTCTTCCCCTCTTCTTTTTCCCTTTTGCAAAGCATCAGTGCCCAAAATGTCAGACCCAGCACCTTAGTTTGTTTAAAAATCAAACAAAAAGAGAGTTCTAACACCTCAGTCCTCTCAAAAGCTCCAGATTAGGTGTCAGTCCCTAAAGAATGTAAATTAAAGACCTCTGTGGACTAGATCTGTTTATTCCAGCTGGGAATCTCACCCTGAGTTTGTGAATTCCTAAGTTCAGGTTCAGGGCAGGTTCAGGGTTTGATATTCTGGGGTAGAGCTGAGCCTCAGGTCAGCCCAGTGTTCTCACTTGGGGTTTTGTGTGATTTGTGTTTTCATGGGAGGAAGGATCATGGGCATCAGGGAATAACAAAACAGCTCTGGAGCAGCTGAGGTCCCCCAGCAGGGAAGAACCTCCAGGAGGACTCTGTGACACAACACACCAAATAAACACAAGTGGCACTGAAAATACAGCTCTGCTTTCCCAGGAGGGCACATTTTGTGTCCTGTCCGAGTTCCTCAGCCAGTCAGTGAGTAAATGCCAGACCTGTTCTGTGTTTCCCAGCAGACTGACCCTATAAAGATTATCCTCAATTCCTCTCCTCCTGCCTCCGTTTGTTTCATCCCTGGAAGTGTCCAAGGCCAGGTTGAACAGGGCTTGGAGCAACCTGGGATAGTGGGAGGTGGCCCTGCCCATGGAACTGGCTGGGCTTTAAGGCTTCCCCCAACCCAAACCTTTCTGGGGCTCTGTGATTTAAATCTGGCACTGTCCAGGCCACATATCTAAAATGTTGGCTTTTTTCTCTGGTTTCTGGAAGGTGCTGAGGAGTGAGAAAAGACCAGTGGTACTGCTGGGTTCCTGCCAGCTCCATGGCTCACGTGCATGAGCACAGACACAGGATGGCTCCAGTAATATTAAGCCAACGGCAAGGAGTTGAGCAGGGTCCTTGCTTAGAGTTCCACAGAAAGCAGTTCATTGCTACAACTTGTGAAGGGTTCTAGAGGCAAAGGACCCCGAACAGCGGCAGCTCGAGCTCAAGTACAGGGCTGTGGCTAACACCAGGAGCCAGCCGGGGAAGCAGAACTGGGGTCCATTGCCATAACCAAACATCCTGGGAGAGGCTCCTTTCCCTCACCATAACCGCGGGGTCTTTGGCACCAGAGACTGTCTTACCAAGAGCTCTCTCTGTCTCTTGTACCACAGGTCAATCAGCCACCATACAGTGGCTCTGTGTTGGGACAACTGCTTAGGATTTTCATCAGGAGCCGCCAGGAAGCGTCACCTTAGCCCTCGGCAGATCAGTGACTCCAGCTGCCTCCACAGACCAGAGCTCGCATCGGTCAGGTTGGTTTGTCAGAGGCCTCCTCTGGTGGATTCAAAACTCTCCTCAAAGGAGGCAGATGGAGCAAAGTCAATGCAAAGCCGGTTCTAAAGCTCGGCTCTAAATGGTAAAGAATCTTTGTGATTTGGGCTGGGTTACCTGCATGTCCTGAAGGTTTCGAGAGTCCTGGAATGGTTTGGATGGGAAGGACCTTAAAGCCCATCCAGTGCCACCCCTGCCATGGGCAGGGACACCTCCCACATCCCAGGCTTCTCCAAGCCTCATCCAACCTGGCCTTGGACACATTTCCTCACTTTAACCCAGTTACGCCCTGACTGACAGCAATAAAATGGGATATTTTGCTCTTTTCTTTGGCTTTGCAGAGATGTTGCTGTGACAACAACCTGTCCCAGCTATTAGAGAGTATCAGATGATGGAAAATGTTCTTTCCATTCCCCTCTCTCTCCTTTATTTGCTTTCTAACCTTGCCATGTGCTTTCTGCCCTGCTCAGGGATATTCTGCTCTCACCCCCTGTTCCTGCTGCTGGATTGGGGTCAGGAGGTGTCCCCAGGAGTGATAGACTGCAAAGGTGCAGCAGCAGATAAACCCTCCTCAAAACCACTTGTGAGAATGAAGCCAAGGGTATATATTTAGAAATCCATTTAGGTCTCCCCATCTTGCTTAAAATGGAATTGATAATAATAATAATAATACCTGGCTGGGCCGTGCACTTAATGAAAAGCAGCGAATGGGAAAGTTAACAAATGTAAAAGTTGAATTTTTTATGGGAGCTTTGCTTTTCCAGGAAGCTTTTAAAGCCCTGTTCTCATTGGAAGCAATCTAGTGATACATTTAACAAATGTCAAGATGAAATGCTTCAGCAGAGATCAAAAGGAGCGAGGTTTTATTGTGCTGCTCTTGCAGCACTGATAGCCTGGATTGAACTTTCATGCTAAGGATCAATAGCTTTATTTGATCAAATATGGGGCGCTATCAAAGCCATCAGGCTCTACCTAAAGGACACTTCAGATTGAGCTGCCTCCCTCGAGAGCACTCGGGCTCTTCACTCCAGGCTTTGATATTTGCTTGTGTCCCTGTTTGTTTGGAAATTGGGTTTTAATTAATTTAAAACAAAAACCACGCTTGGGCTGTTGTCTGTTCCTGAGTACTCTCCACATTCCGTGGGGATCAAAGCCACCACGTGCACCAAAAGGCCAGTGCTGGTCCTGGGCTTGAAATTTGGTGGTGTTGGAAGGCTTCAAATCCCAAGGAATTCCCTAAAAGTGATGCAGTGAGGCTGGAAGGTCAAAGGGCCTCAGAGGGGAGGACACCATACCCCTTGTGTTGATGGCCAAGGAGAAGGGGCAGAGATGCCTCTCCTGAGCTGGAAACTCAACAATTTGGCCCCAAAACTCAACAATTTGCCCCCAAATGTCCCGCCAGTCTTCCCCTCCCTCCATCCCACCTCCCCCATCGATGATTAAGAGTTTTCCTGGTGAACTTGGAACAAACATTTGTGTTGATCAGCAGAAAATTTGGTGGCTTTAGAAGGCGTAAATCCCAAGGAATTCCCAGCAAGGGATGCAGTGGGGTGGAGGCTCAAAGGAGCATTGGAAGGGAGGACACAGCAGCCCCTTGTGCCGATGGCTGAGGAGGAGGGGAAGGGGCAGAGATGCCTCTCCTGAGCTGAGATCTGAAGAACTTGGCCCCAAAACTCAACAATTCATCCCCAAAACTCCCCCGAGTGTTCCGCCCCTCCATCCCACCTCCCCCGTCGATGATTAAGAGCTTTTTGTGGTGAACTTGGAACAAACATTCGTGTTGATCAGCAGAAAATTCGGTGGTGTTAGAAGACTTAAATCCCAAGGGATTCCCTGAAACTGGTGCAGTGAGGCTGGAAGCTCAAAGGAGCACTGGAAGGGAGGACACCACAGCCCCTTGTGCCAATGGCTGAGGAGAAGGGGCAGAGATGCCTCTCCTGAGATGGAAACTCAACAATTTGGCCCCAAAACTCCCCCAAGTCTTCCCCTCCCTCCATCCCACCCCCACCATCGATGATTAAGAGCTTTTGGCTGGTAAACTTGGAACAAACATTTGTGTTTATCGGCAGAGCTGCTGAAAGAGGAAAGCGGTGGGAGCAGGTGGAGGTGGCGGGGGGAGAGGGAAAGAATTGGAAGGACACGGGGAGGAGAAGGAACAAACACCAGAAGTGAGCTTCCCCCCACACTTGAGAGCAGCTTGGCTAAAGGAGTGTTTCAGCTCCAATAAAAGGAATGGCAGAGGCTGCAGGAAGTGGAGAGGGCTGGGATGTGGTGGCAGGTCCTGGTGGGTGGAGAGGGGGTTCTGTAAAGCCCTCGGAGCATCTGTTTTCCTCTGACAATGGCCCCTGAGCCTTACGGCTGATTCTTGTGACAAAAAAAGGGCTTCAACTTCTCCCGAGCTGGATGAGCTGCGGGGTTTGAGGAGCTCACCTGTGTCCAGGTGAGGATCTGTGTGGATGAAGGAGCTGGGGGATGAAGCACCTCTGCAGGGATGGGTGTTATGCTGGTGATGAGAACCTGTCCTGTCAGCAGAGATGAAACACCAGGGCCTCCCTAGTGAGACTGAAGGTGGGGTTTAGCCCTGAATCCCAGCTCAAAGAAGTGTCAACACCCCTGGAAGTGACATTACAGGCAGAAATGTGGCTTTTCTCCTTCCTCCTGCCCCATCTTCGCTGCTTTCTCAGCTTAATTTCAGCACGAGACAGTCAGGAAGGAGGCTGGGAACAAGCTGGAGAGGAAAACTCTGCGGTGCTGGTGGTGCTGGGAGCCCAAGAGCCTGAAGATTTGAGGGAATATTTCAACGGTGCATTAAATCAGCCTGCAGTGAACCCGGCTTTATTTCACTCGTTGCTGCAGAGCTTGTTTGGTGCTGTTCCAAACAAATCAACAACCAAATAAAAGGCTTGGAATCCCAGAAGGATTCCGGTGGGAAAAGAGCTCTGAACCCATCCCTGCCAGCCTCAGGGCAGGGTTGGATGGGATATCGGGAAGGAATTGTTCCCTGTGAGGGTGGGGAGGGGCTGGGATGGAATTCCCAGAGAAGCTGTGGCTGCCTCTGGATCCCTGAAAGTGTCCAAGGCCAGGTTGGACGGGGCTTGGAGCACCCTGGGACAGTGGGAAATGTCCCTGCCATGGCAGGGGTGGCACTGGATGGGATTTAAGGTCCTTCCAACTCAAACCATTCCATAATTCCATAAATATCCACTATTTTGAGCTCAAACCTGCCCTGTGCAGGGGTCTGAGCCTGCTCAGTGGGATCTGGAATCTGGGGACACTGTGGCAGTGACATTGGGAATAACCCCTCTCTTGCCTTGGCAGTCTGAGTGTCCCCTCGAATCTTCAGCCTTGAGCACAACAATCCACTGAGAACGACAAAAATGCAGAGGATTGTTCTGGGCCAGCCACCCTGAGAGCAGGAATTGTTATTTCCTTAACCAGATTTACTAATTATGGGGGTAATTAGAGCCACTGAGCAATGGCTGCTGCCTTTCTCCAGCCTCTTTAGATTTCGGGGGGGTCCTGCTGATCAGTTTTAGTGTTTTCCCTCCTTTTAGCTGCAGTGGAATCTGTATCCCTGCCCTTGCAGACACACCCCAGTCTTCCCTAATTAAATCCACTGGGAAAGCGAAAGATTCGGCAGGTGATTGTTTAAATACCCCCTAAAATTAGCAACTGTTGAAGAGAATCCTCATTTAATCTGGAAAGACAAGAGGAAACATGATCCCATTGAATGGGAAATGGCGTGACAGAGCACACAAGGTGGAGTTCGCTGTCTTAAGTGTCAGCAGGTGTTTAGGGCCTCGAAACGGGAGCTAAATTCCTCAGAGGAGTAGTCCTGGATCTCTTTATGGGGATAAATTTCATCTCCCAGCAATGCCCGTCCTGACTGAAATAAACTGCTGGATGGAGTTGCTGTGCCTGGGAGGAACCGTTCTGGAGGGGGGATGAGCGATGCTGCAGAGATTTCTCTCCTGGTGGATTCAGTTCCGTTCATACCCTCCCAAGCACTCCAGGAAAAATGCTCCTGGTTTACATATTCCAGCCCAAAAGAGCCGAGCAGTCAGAGCTGTGCTGGGAAGTGATGGAAAACCCGGATCTGGGTATACGTTACTGCCTGCATCGCATTCCAGGACACCGGGAATTAAACACCTCGCCTTAGTGGTCTCCCCTGACCATTAAGAGTCTCCTTCTCTCCGTTTGCTCTTTGTCATCCGGACATTTTGTCTTTTATCTCTTGGAGATGCCGTGAAAAATAAATTGTTTCTGCAAATCTCCAGAACGGAGAGCTTGGAGCCATAAAAAACCCATGGAGGAGCTTTAATTGGATCTGGGGGAAGGTTTGGGGGAATGTGCTGGAAATCAGGGGTAGGAGCTCTCAGGGAACAACCAAGGACCTGACAGAGTGGTGGATGGATGCTGGGTAAGTGAGGACAACCTGCCCTGGGCACCGTGGATCCGACCCTGGTGAGGGAAGAGAAGGGATGGAAGAGGGAAATAGCCAGGAAAGATGGAATTGCTCTGTTTTGGAGCTCAGGGTGTCCTGAAAGTGTGGCTGCCCCATCCCTGGAAGTGCCCAAGGCCAGGCTGGATGGGGCTTGGAGCACCCTGGGATAGGGGAAAGTGTCCATGGCAGAGGGTTGGAATGAGATGATCTTTAAGGTCCCTTCCCACCCAGTTCCATGATTCCATGACACAGCCGGGCTGTATTTCCGAGCTTTCAGTTCTTTGCCTCCAAAATTGACTTTTCATCTGCAAAATTGCCCCTTGGAGGGTTTGCTCTGCCACAACAACACTTCTGATGGTGTGACCTGTCCTTTCCTCCTTTCCAGGCTCGCTGATGGTTCTCGAAAGGATTTTTATGGGATTTGAGTTATTGGGGTTCATCAATCAAACCTGAAGGGAATTAGGGATGGAAACTGTGCTGATTCCAAAACAAATCCCCGAGCTGGGGTGTGAAATCCCAGATCCCATGTGCACATCCCTGCTGCTGGTGGGTTGTTTCCAAGGGATTTTCAAAAGCGTTGTTTTTCAATTCCAACATTTATGCCTTTGTAGGTATTTTGTCTGTTGGATCGAGAACACAAAAATGTCACTTCCAAAATTTCCTCCAGCTCCTCCTTAGGAGGAATTGAATATCCTAAATCTTCCTTTAGTCCCTGAATCCTTGGCAATATCTTTCTCCCACTCAGCTGAGCGGGAGGGCTGATTCCAGAATGTTTAATAAAAAGAAAATGGCATTTCAGGCTTTGCTGATGCAACACTGCATGGAGCTGTCACTTCCCTGCTCCCTGCAAACAACCTGGGATAAAACACCCGGAATCTGGGAGCTGCAAATGGAAAATTCTTCTGGCTCCAACCCACTTCCCTTTGTTGCATCAGCAGGAGGAGTATTTCTGGAGGAGGCAGAGTGACAGATTGGCATCCCTGCCCAGGCACGTGACTCCCGATTTATCTTCCGATGGATTCCGTGGAGTCTGGAGGTGTCAAAATAAAGGAAAATAATCCCGAGCTCTTCCAAGCAGCTCCACTGTGAGGGAATCACAGCACTGTGATTGGTGCTGTCACTTGTTACAGGGTGAGCTGCACCGACTTCTCAGGGTGGATCTGCCCGTCCTGGAGCTGAGAGGAGCTGAAATTCCACATTCCATGGGAGTTCCAGTTGTCAGATCAAAGGAGCATCTGTCAGCTCTGATTTGCTGCTGCTTCCTGAAATTTTCAAGGGCTGAATCCTCCACCATCCCCATCCAGGTGTCAGCTTTGCAACACTCTGAATCCAACCTGTTGCCTTTTGATAAATGTAGCCCAAAAAAGTTCATTTTAAATGTCAGGGAACGTGCCTGACATAGCCCAGGAAAACCGGGAAATGGGAATCATCAAAATTCCCAACCCACCCAGCTGATTTCACTCCTTGTTTGGCTTCGTTTGCCTATTTCTGCCACTTAAGAGCAGCAAAAAGCCAAGCTCGAGGCTGACAATCTCAGTTCCTTTTAATTAGGTTTAAATCCTGCAGGATTGAAGTCAATAGCTGGGAATTGTCTCCATGGCTGCAGTAAATCATTGGGAATTCGATTACTGGAAGAGACAGTCCCGAAATACAGGTTGGTGCTTGCTCTGACTCAGTAGGTGTTTAATGAGGTAAATGCAGGCGATTCTTCCATTTTCAGTGTTTCTGTGCAATTTTTTTGCATGTATTGGCCCAAAAAAATGTAAAAATTTGGGAGCTGGCCTGCTAAATACCTGAATAATAAATACTGAAGGGTTTTATTACATTATAATAAAAATATAATATACAAATATTATAAAAAATAACCAAGTGCGTGCAGAAGTTCCAAAAAAGATCAGAAGTGCATCCATTAAGAAGTTAGGGTAGCACAAATTTTGCCATTTTTCTCTGTATTTAATATTAAAAATATTAATATTAAAAATATTTAATATTAAAAGTTAAATGCCATTAAATTAAGCTTTGGAAAGTGAGCTCAAGACATCAAAGTGATGATACAGGGAGAGAATATTTTGATTGTCCTGGTCTCTGCTGTCACATCCTTCTCCTGCCCATCCTCTTGGAGAGGTAAATTCCCAAATTCTCCTTTCAATGTGTGATCTCAGCTGGCACAGGAATTGCCTACGGATGGTCAGCTTGGGTCTCTTCTTGATCTCCAAGTGGGAATTTCTCAGTGACCTTTGGCAGCGGTCAGTGTCTACTCATCCATAAAATCATGGAATTGTTTAGCTTGGAAAAGCCCTCTGAGGTCACAGAGTCCAACCATCCCCAGCACTGCCAAGGCCACCCCAATCCATGTCCCCAAGTGCCACATCCATTGGGAAATCCCCCCAGGAATGGGGGCTGCCATGGACAGGACAACCCTTTCCATGCAGGAATTCTGCCAACATCCAACCTGACCCTCCCCTGGCACAGCTTGGAGCTGTTCCCCCTCCTCTGTCCCTTGTTGTGCCATGTGGGCATGGGTTCCTCTGCTTCCATTCCCTCCAATTCATTTCTCTGCCAGTTGCAAAAGTCCAGAAGGAATGTTTTGGGTGGAAAACCGGGATCTGAGTGGAAGAACAACACAAGCAGAAGGCTCTGGCTGATGCCAGTAAATTCCTCATCACTGTAACTTCTCCATAAACATGAGCAGAGAAGGATTCAAGGGGAAGAAAGGACTAATTTTGAAGTGATTGAGTCAAAATTCCTTCGCACGGAATTTTTTACACGGTGCTCCTGGGAAAATCTGGCAGCAAATTTAATGGGAATGGATCCCAAACACACCAACATTTGTGTGGGTTGAACTGGAAGGGGTTTAGTGGTGGCTGCACCTCATTTCCCAGGTTAATAACGAGAGGTTGGTGTCTCACAGACTGGATTTCAGCTGGATTTGTGTGTGTGGGACACGGATACAATCCCAGGAATAAACTCCAAGGGCTGAGCCTCCCCCAGCACGAGTCAGGAGGAGCGAGACAGGAAAAGCCTGAGAGAGCAGAAGGGATGTGGATGGCAAAGGACAGGAGCGGATTTGGCATTGATTTGGGATTACAGCTCCTGGGATTCAGCCAGCTGTGAGCCCTGATGCTGCTTTTGGGTGGAATCCCTGGAAGTGGGGGAGCAGGGTTAGGTTGGGGTCACTTCAGCCTATTAAACTTTTATAGGGGGATCCTTTCTTTTTGCTCCATTTCTGTTCCAGATGGACAAAGGGCAGGTTTAGGTGGGGTATTGGGAAGGAATTCTCATGTGTGTATCATTAGGATAAGGCTGGAGCTGCTCTGGAGCAGGGCCGGGAGAGGTGGGAATGTCCAGCCTGGAGAAAAAAAGAGCTCAGAGCCCCTTGCAGGGCCTAAAGGGGCTCCAGGAGAGCTGGAGAGGGACCTGGGACAAGGGATGGAGGGACAGGGTGAAAGGAGACAGTTTTAAACTAAAAGAGGGGAGATTTAGATGGGATATTGGGAAGAAATTCCTCCCTGTGAGGAGGTGAGGCCCTGGCACAGCTTTCTGAGGGAAGCTGAGGCTGTGTCATCCCTGGATGTCCCACTCCAGACCCTTGTCCCAAGTCCCTCCCCGGCTCTTCTGGAGCCCTTTAGGCCCTGGAAGGTGCTCTGAGGACTCCCTGGAGAGGGCCTGGAGTGCCAGGACAAAGGGGAGCAGTTTTAAATGAAAAGAGGGAAGATTTAGATGGGATATTGGGAAGAAATTCCTCCCTGTGGGGGTGGTGAAGCTCTGGCTGCCCCAGGCCTGGACGTCCCACTCCAGTGTGTGAAACAAGGATGTTCTTCCTCATTCCTCATCAGAGAGCAATTCCAGGAGGGGAGGAGAGAAAGGCAAAGTGGAGCAGTGCAGCAAGGCCAGGCCTGGCTTCGTTGGCAATTTCCTTCGTTATTTCACCACACAAATAATCGAGTGTGAATATCGGGAACGTGGCGCCATTTCCCGCGGGATCCGGACCCGCCTCACCTGTTTCAGATATTTCTGTATTGGAGCTGTCAGTGTTTCCCACTCTGTCAAGGCTGAAACAACCACAGGATCCAGGGATGAAAGAGGAGACTTGAAAAGGCAAAGTGAGCAGCGTTAGGCCCATTGAATTTAAATGTGCTGGATCCAGCCCAACGTTCTGGCTCCGCTGTGTCCGTGCAGAGAGAGGGGAGGGGATTTAAAGCAGGCCTGGCTGAAGAGGAGGGGAATTGGAATCAGCAGAGCTTTGGGATGGGTCTGTACTCAGCTCGTTGCACTCGCAGGTGAGGAGGGAGGGAGCTGTGGCAGCAGTGCTTGGGAATGCTGGCTTAGCTGGGGAGATTCCCGTGCCTCAAACAATGAGAAAAGTGCTTCCTGGTGGGGCAGGGAGGAGGGAATGATGAAGGGAATTTGGGATTTGCCCTCGGATGGCTCTAAGAAGGGCAGCTCAGCTCTGTCCCACTGCAGGGATTGTCCTGCGGGTGTTGATGGAGCTGCTGGGCTCCAAGTGGATGTGGGTCCTGCCCGGTCTGCCAGGTGCTTCCACACACTGCAAAACATCCCGGGAAAGCTCCTCAGGGGACAGAACCTTTTATTTGTCGGTTCAGAGCTGGCAGAAAACAGGGACAGGGGAACTGTGGGACAAAGTCATCACTGGGTTAACCCCGGTGACAGAGGGTCCCTGTGAAGCGCCTCCCCGGCTGGTGTTAAAGTTCAGGACAAAAAAAAGGGATTGTAAAAGGTGCTCCAAGGGCTGGAGCCCCTCTGCTCTGGAGAGAGGATGGGAGAGGTGGGAAGGTCCAGCCTGGAGAAGGGAAGGCTCCAGGGACACCTCAGAGCCCCTTGCAGGACCTGAAGGGGCTCCAGGAGAGCTGGAGAGGGACTGGGGACAAGGCATGGAGGGACAGGACACAGGGAATGGCTTCCCAGTGCCAGAGGGCAGGGATGGATGGGATATTGGGAGGGAATTCCTCCCTGGGAGGGTGGGGAGGGGCTGGGATGGAATTGCCAGAGCAGCTGTGGCTGCCCCTGGATCCCTGGAAGTGCCCAAGGCCAGGCTGGAGCAGCCTGGGACAGTGGGAGGTGTCCCTGCCCATGGCAGGGGTGGCACTGGATGGGCTTAAATGTCCTTCCCAACCCAAACCAAGATTCCATGGTTTTATAGGACCTTCCATTCCAGGCTATTGGCCTGTGATTGGAATTTCCACGTGAGAGATTTAATAAAAGCCACCAGAGCTCATTGTGCGATTTAATAAAACCTCAGAGCCCTGGGATTAGGAAGATGCAGCCCAGAATAACCCATGGAGCTCCTGATGACTGGGAGACAATTCCTGCTCCAGCCCCACCCATGTGAGTGGGATTTCACAGCAGCTGCTGTGCTTAAGGTTTTCCTGAGGCAGAAGAAAAGGGAGGCAAAACCTTGGAATATAATTAAATCTTTTGGATCTTTATGGATTCAATTACTGAGGGAAAAACAAGGAGATTTGGGTGATACAATGTTCCCACTCAGGAATCTTTGGGGGTTTTCCAGATGATTTTCCCGATTGTTTTGTTTTCTTTTTGTCATTTAAGGGGTTTTTTGAACAACAAGGTGTTTTTCAGAACAAGTTTTCCATCAGCTGAGGAAGGATCTTGTTTGGTGCCAGGGGAAAAACCTGCATTAGCAGGAGCAGAGCAACATTGTTTGGATGGAAATTTCTGTTCGGATTCCAACCCCGATGCTGAACAAGCCGCAGTATTTGTTCTCCCTGTCTTTGCAATCCCCACGGAAAACCTCAGGGAGCTGCACGGCTCTTTCCTCTGCTGCTTACTCCTGTCTCTACTTCCAGGGAAAAGAGTCTGGGTGGGAGGTTAAACTACTCAGAGAAGCTTCCAGAGGCAAATCTTGGCAGTCCCACCATTCCCAATCAGTTGTTATCAATCTGGGGGAAAATCATCCGGAATTAGATAAAACTCCCTCAATAATTCCCATTGCAGAGGGGGCTGGAGTTAAGGAATGACCACTCTTGGGGTTAATTTTCAGCAGGGTTTGGTTTTCTCTCCCTGCTCCCCTCAAAGCGCACTTCCAGAGCTCTTAATGACAGGAAACTTGTTGGATGGAGCCACCCCCTGTAATGAGATATTCCAGCAATTTATTCCCCACAAGATTTTATACCCAAAAAGGAGAACTTTGGGCAGCCTCGAGGGCAGCTGGGAAAACCCAGAGAGCCTCCCCGTAGACAAAAATCTCTTCACCACGGAAAATTTTCCTCCAGGATGTGTTTTTGGGGCTGTGGGAAATGGAAGCAGAATGCTGCACACTCAGAAAAGTTCATTTATTTGACAGGAGAACTCCAAATTCACCCTTCCCCTGCTTGACGCGAGCGAAAAAAAATTGGAATTTGAGGTCTTGGAGGTTATTTTAATTCAGAGCAAAAACTGTGTTTGAGGTCAGCTACCCTTTGGATTCGGTATTCGTGCAGAATATTCCTGAACTCCTCTTTCCGGGGTTCAGCAGGGATGAAGCAGCAGGGAGTGGTTTCTTTGTTCCCTTCTCCAGACCATTTTTAGCCGGATTTTACCTGGACTCTGCCTCTCCTGCTCTCCCCAAAGGCAGCAACCTCTTGGATTGGAGACCAATCCTTTTCTTTCCAGACACATGGAATGAATTCCAGCACTGCCAGTCCCTGGTTTTCTGCCTGGGGTGCTGCTCCCTGTTGTTTTAATGGACTAAAACAGAGTTTGGAACTTGCTCTCATCTCCTCCGAGCCCTGAAATCCTGGAGTTTTCCATCAGTGGAGTTTTTCCACCCCTAAAGTGATTTTCCCTCCCATCCCGAGAAATGGCAGCTCCATGGAGTCCTGCCCTGCTCCTGAGCCCAAGCTGGGATGTGGAAATTTATTTCTATTTTAAATTTGTCTCTTAGTTCTGACCCTCTTTGCCTCTCAGCAGTGGGAATTTGTGAGCTCATGGAATCCTGGAATGTCCTGGGTTGGAAGGTCCATCCAGTGCCACCCCTGCCATGGGCAGGGACACCTCCCACTGTCCCAGGCTGCTCCAGCCTGGCCCTGGACACTTCCAGGGATCCAGGGGCAGCCACAGCTGCTCTGGCAATTCCAGCCCAGCCCCTCCCCACCCTCATTCCTTCCCAAGATCCCATTTAAATCTCCCCTTTCCCACTGGGAAGCCATTCCCTGTGTCCTGTCCCTCCAGCCCTTGTCCCCAGTCCCTCTCCAGCTCTCCTGATGTTTGAGCCTCTGATTCCAAGCAGTGCCTCCAAATGAGTAGGATCTCTTCAACTGCATAGAAAATTCTGGATTTTTCAGTTCCAGAGCACCAGGATTCCTGAGAAATTGGAATTCCAGCCTTGTGTCCTTCCGTATTTACCGAGGAGCTGAGGAATTGTAAACACGGAATGATCTTCCCTGGGACTCATTAAAACCTGGGACCGAGGTCCTGCTTTGATTTTCCTCGTCTGCACAGCAATCAGTCCGATGAAACCTGGCAGCAGCATTCCCAGCAGCGCTCAGCATCCTCCCAAATGGATAAAAATCAGGATTGTTTGGTTATTTTCAAGCTAATCAAAATTAGGGATGCATCCTGGATGGATGCTGGTACCTGAGGCTCCTTTTCCTCCTCTCCTCCTGCTCCTTGTGCATTTCAACACTGCTAGGACAGGCTGGAATTGCACATTTTGCAATCAGGGCATGTTTTTCCAAGCCTTGCCAGCCTTGGAGCCTCTCTGGATTCAGGGAGGTGCAATCACACCTGGGAAATCCGAATTTCCACGGTGATAAGGCTGGAACAGGAATGGATCTGGGACAGGAATGGATCTGGGACAAAATGGATAAATCCTCACTGGGAAGGGTTGAATCAAAGGGAGACACCTCTTCATCCACCCTGGGCTGGAGCTGGGAGATACAAAATCCCCTCCCTGACATCCTCATTCCTGAGGGGTTGTTTTGGGGCTGTTTCCACCAATAAATGGAATTTCTGGGTGTCTCATTTTGGGTTAAATTGTTGAGCCACCACCCTGGAGAAGTTTGATCCCTGCCAGGAGATTTTTTGGGAATTCCCTGGGGGTTTCTGAGTGCAGGCAAGGGCATCCCAGACTGTGGAGTCACAGAAAATGTTGGAAAAGATTCCCAAGATGATGAAGTCCAAGCGTGTGTGTGAAGACAGCTGGGATTTTAATGGGATTTTCCTGGTTTAACTCCTGATTTAAATAATCACAGAATCCCAGACTGGTTTGGGTTGGAAGGGACCTTAAATCCCACACCTCCCAGTATCCCAGGCTGCTCCAAACCCCGTCCAACCTGGCCTTGGACACTTCCAGGGATCCAGGAGCTTCCCTGGGCACCCAATAACGAAGAGTCTGTGCGATGCCAACAATAAAATCCTCAGCCAGGAGGAAAAGAGAGGATTTTTTCCGATAGTTCATTAAATCCATGGCAATCCAGAGCCTTTCTGCTCCTTCCAGTGCATCCTAATAAGTCTTATAATTATCACAGAATCGGGTACAGAAAACTCTTCTGACCCAAATGAGTTCTTCACAGGTATAAAATATACAAGGCTCAGACCTGAACTCCGAGTGAGTTGCACGGGGATTCTTTCTCTCATCCTTGTGAATGTTTAAAGTTTAAAAAGTGGAGTTTAGTCCTGATTACGAAAAGAAATTGGGAATTTTCGTGCTTTCAGCTGCCAACAATGGGCGCAAATGGTGTTTCCCTGTTCCATCTCCCATGGAATGAGCTGTGCACAAAGAGCCCCCAGGTATCGTTATTATCACTAATTACACACTTTGTGTTTAATGAAAGGGTCCTGTCTCCTGTCAGAGGCTTTCATGAAATGTTAATTTTTGCTCCTAATCAACTTGAAACATAAAAGCAGCAGCTCCCGAACAAATCAGTGAACTTTGTGTTTGCCCTGTGCTGCTTTGGAAGTTTTCCAAGCTCTTCCTAGCATGATCCACCTTTTCTTGCAGGCTTGGGGAGAGCAGCAGCTCAGCAGGACTCCCATAAATCCGTCACACCTGGAGCAGAGTGGAACCAATGAAATCCTTACCCTGGCTTCAGTTCGGCACCACAAATGCATTTTCCCGTGGCAGGTTTTCCTCTCAGCAGCCTGGGAAGGTGACTGCAATGAGCTCTGGAATTCTCTCCCACTAAATAAAGATGATGAAAGGCTCTGTCACGTGGAATAAGTCACCTCCCTAAATCCTGCCCCTCTCGAGCCTTTCTGAACCCGTCTCTGAGCTCCTGTGGGCCCCAAAATCTTCGGAGATCTTGGGAATTTTAAAACTATCCAGGGAATGGTTTAGGTTGGGAGGGACTCTAAAATCCCAACCCACCCCTCCCACTGTCCCAGGGGGTTCCAACCTGGCCTTGGACACTGCCAGGGATCCAGGGGCAGCCACAGCTGCTCTGGCAATTCCATCCCAGCCCCTCCCCACCCTCATTCCTTCCCAAGATCCCTTTTAAATCTCCCCTTTCCCACTGGGAAGCCGTTCCCTGTGTCCTGTCCCTCCATGCCTTGTCCCCAGTCCCTCTCCAGCTCTCCTGGAGCCCCTTTAGGCCCTGCAAGGGGCTCTGAGCTCTCCCTGGATCCTTCTCTTCTCCCTTAGACACTTCCAGGGATGGGGCATCTTCTCTGGGAATTCCATCCCAGCCCCTCCCCACCCTCACAGGGAACAATTCCTTCCCAATCCAATCTAAACCTGCCCAAAATGGTTTTGTTTTGATTATTTGTTTGCTAATTAGCATGTAAACACCAGCCTGTGGGGAAATACGATTGTGCCATAGAAACCAGGCCTATCCCTCAGCGTTAGGAAATTCTGTTTATCCAGGGAAAACTGAAAAACACCCCCCAGACTCCAGATCCAGGGAGTATTCCTGGCTGGTTTTTGGGAAGTTGGTAGCTCCTCTGGCTTTGTGATTGGCCCCATTCTCAGCTCCTTTTTGGAAGGAGCAGGAAGCAAAGACAGTTTGGGGATATCTTTGTGCTTCCCATGGTTCAGGCCCGTGGAGTTTTTATATGGATTTGGAATTCAAAGCCAAAGTGGGGAAGAAACCAACCTTTGTAATCAATTCCTCAGCATTTCCTTGGTTTGTTCCCTGCTTCCCCTTGGAAGTGGGTGTGGAGGAACACCTTTGGAGCAGGTGGAGCTGTGAGGGGCTGGGATCTGGGATAAGAGGTCAGGAAACTCCCAAACCTTTGGATAACAAAGGGGCTATGGCACAGCCAGGTGAGGGACACTGATGGATGTGGCAGGAGCTGAGGATTCGGGAAAAAAGCAAAACTTTTTGCATGGGAGGGGATAAAAAACCAGGAATTCTTTGTTGAGGAACCTCAGAGGCACCAGCTCGGGCTGTTCCTGTGTGGCTGCACCAGGAATAAACTGATTTGAGCTGGACATCCAAGACTCTGCCTTGGGAAACCTGGGGTGGAACCGGGGAAATCTGAATGGATTTCAGCGGCCACAGTCTCGGGGTGGGAGTGTGACTGCCAGAGAATCTCAGGAATGTCAGACTGGGAAGGTTCCTAAACAACGAGACTGGTACCAGATCACGGAATCCTGGAATGGTTTGGAAGTTTCTTCAACAGCGAGATTGGTACCAGATGACGGAACCATGGAATCCTGGAATGGTTTGGAAGGTTCCTTAACAGCAAGACTGTACCAGATCATGGAATCATGGAGTGGTTTGGAAGGTTCCTCAACACTGAGATTGGTACCAGATCATGGAATCCTGGAGTGGTCTGGAAGGTTCCTAAACAACGAGACTGGTACCAGATCACAGAATCCTGGAGTGGTCTGGAAGGTTCCTTAGCAACAAGACTGTACCAGATCATGGAATCATGGAGTGGTTTGGAAGGTTCCTCAACAGAGAGATTGGTATCAGACCATGGAATCCTGGAATCCTGGAATGGTTTGGGTGGGAAGGGACCTTAAAGTCCATCCAGTTCCCATCCCTGCCATGGGACACCTTCCACTTTCCCAAGTTTTACACGAGCTGTTTTGAGGGAGCACCCTCTGCTAATAACTCCGGGGTTTGGCCTATTTTAAGCCTATTTCTGCCTCTTTTAAACTATTATAAGGCTGAGTGTTGAGGGAGATCTTGGTGTAAATTAAATCCAGCCCCATTATCCATTATCACCCTCATCCTTTGCCTTTCCTGTCCCCACCTCTTTTCCCTGAATTCAAATAATTGAACAAACCTGACTTTGGGGTGGGCTTTGAGCTCCTCGTCCTCACTGGTTCCTCTCTGGCTGCTTCAATCACTCTGCCATTTGTAAACTTGGAGCGTGGATAGAGCATTTTCCGGGGAAAACTGAGGTCTGACTTTGAATTCCCGCTTTCCTGGAGCTCACATGGATTCCCGGAATGTCTCTGGGCATGGCACAGACCCTGTTTTCGATAATGCTCCTGTGACCAGAAAAACCAGAGCAGCCCTTCTGCCCCAGAAAGCAATTTAAGATTTAATTAATACTTGAGGGCCGTGCCGCTCCAGTGAAACGAGCAGGAAGGTCTCCTCATTTCAGGCCCTAAGTGCCCTACATTTGCCGCTAATTAAAGCAGAAATTTGATATTAAAAAAACAATTTTAAAAAAAGAAAATAAAAGAAGGAATCCAGATTTAAACTGAGGGCTGAGCAGCCCCTGTATTGCTTGGGTGTCTTTTATAGCTGGTGTTAAATGTAAAGTGGTGGAGCCTCGGAGATGGAAATCGGGAATGAGAACTTGGATATATTTTCTTCCCTCCTAAAAATACCTCTGTCTATGAGGAGGGTTTGCTCTGGGGTGATTAAGTGGTTCATTGGTGCCGTAATAGTTACAGAAATTCAAGGAAAACAGTGCTGGAATGAAAGGAATCTCTGGGTATTTGTGTGGCTTCTGTGTGGAAGCAGCACCTGATACCGATTTTCTTTTTTTTCCTTTTAGGTTGATTTGATTTTTAGAACTCATTTAAAAATCAAACCTGCTGTGTTCCCCTTTGTTCAGAGGTTCTCTACTCCCACTGGGTGCATTTCACAGGGCCTGACCTGCTTCTAGGAAAGGGGTTTCAGCTTTTTTGGAATTCTCATCCTCCATCCCTCAGGGAGGATGGACAGTGTGATTCCAGAAGGGATCAGGTGTCCAAGAGTCTTCAGCTCTAAGGTTTTAAAAGGTTTGGAGAACAAATTTCCAATGGATTTTGTAAAATCACTCCTCCAAACTTCCCCCTGTGCCACTCACGGCCACATTTCCAGGTTGTTCCACTTTGCTTGGGATGGGTTGAATTTTTATTCCTTGTTTGAATTTGGCCATTTCGATGCCTGGCCAGGAAGTGACTTTTTTAATGATGTTTTGCTCAAAATGCACAAGACCTGCTCTAAGTGTCTCTCCCTCCTCAATGAGCTGCTCCTCTTGTCCTGACCCAGCTTCCCATTCCCAATCCAGGGCTGAAAAATTGGGAGAACCATCCCCTCCTCCTCCCTTTGGCTCTGGGGGCTGCACCTGCCCAGCATTTTCTCCCTGCCATAAATCAGGATGGGAACTTGCTCCACAGATTACTTCAAAAACATCAGAGACCTGACATATTTCTGGGATCATGACCGTGGTACCCTGGGATGAGAGGGAGTTCGCTTCCCTCACATTTTTTCCGTGGGAAATGAGGGTGGGTTCTCCTTTCAGCACGGTGTGCCCGTGATGGATGGGATAAAGCAGGCCAGAAGTTTAGTTTTTATGATTTATAGGAGCCCTGCACTCACCTATTTTTCCTCTGGCTCCTGTGGTGTGGTGCCAGGGAGGCTGTAAACAGCCCATTGCCCCTTCCAGGAGTGTGCAGCCATTGACCCCAGCGCTTCTCTGTGTGATCGATCCCGGATTCCTGGCACGGAGGAATTCCTCTGGGAGGAGGGAAAGTGGTTTTTTGCTCTCTCTGTACATGGGGGCTGCCAGCACTTCATAAAACCAAATTTTTTGTGGCCTTTCCCTGTGTACAGAGCTGGCTGTGCTTTAGAAGGGAATTGCTGGAGCTTTTAAAGAGTAAATCGACTTCCCATTCAGAGAGAAAATGTTTAGCGCCTCAAAGAGGTGGGTCCAGGCTTCTTAATAACATTTTCATTTCATTCATGGCCTTGAACCCCTTGACAAAGTGATATTAATGTAATAATTGCCGGGTTATGTACAGTGCCTTGCCTGCCGTGACCCAGCTGGGTTCATGGCTGTGTTCCATGGCCTTGGAGATCTTTTCCAACCTAAATATTCTTTTCTAACCTAAATATTCTCTGAAATCATGGAATAAAACCATGTCCTACCCACAAAACCAGGTCTTTGGCTGTGGGTGGCAGTCACCCCATCCAGCAGGGCAGGGAGGTGCCTGGGCTGGGCCCGTGGGGGATTTCAGGGTGCAAAAGCTGAATGAAAAGGGTTCAGAGCGACCCTAAAATGAAAATGGCTCAGAAGGACCCTAAAATGAAAATGTTTCAGTGACGTTAAAATGCAAACACGGAGCAGCAGCAAAGACTGAGCCTCTGTTTTCAGAGGGCTCAAGGCAGGGCCTGGACTTTGGGGGGATTTCAGGGTGATTCAAGCAAACCTGCTGTGGGTCACAGGTGCCATAAATGTGTTTAAGCACCGTGACAGGGAAGAATATTTGGGAGAGGAGCTTCTTTTCTGCCTCTTCCTTCACACTTGCCATCTCCTTAATTAATTCACCCACAAGCAGAGCAACTTCCTTGAGCTGGGAAGAGTTAAAGGGCCTGGAGCTGGGGAGAGGTGTCTGAATTTGCCTCTTTCTCTTCCAATGTGACCCTTTGCACTTCTTAAACCTCAAAATTGGGCCATGGACCACTGCAGAGTCATGAATATAGCCCTGGCTGCAGCGAGGAATCAGAGACTTTTAATTTTTTTATGCTTTTTTCTGCTTATCCTGCTGCTAAGAAAGGGCAGGGAGAGAAGTACAGAGAACCGAGACTCTTCTGAGGACTCGTGGGCATTGTTTTGGGGACTCCATGGAGTGTCCACAGCAAAGACACAGCACAGCTCTCGCTGTAGCAGCACCATGAAGGAGTAAAACTTATTCCAGGATGGCCACAAGAAATTTCTGATTGTTTGGGATGCTGTGGAGCGGGAAAAGCAGGTGTAGGAATGAAGAACAAGTGCTTGGTGTGTTTGATGCACTGAGAATGTGTCCCAGGCAGCCTCCTCTCTTCAGCAGCCTGGGATAAATCAATCACTCGCTGATAAAAGTTCTTTTTCTCTTTGTTTAATCTTAATTTTTCTTCTTGCAGCCTCCCCTGCTCACAGAAAGTTAAAGAATCCAGATTCACAGAGGCACCTGTGACTCTGGGCTGGTTTGAAAGGCACAGAATCCTGGAATGGTTTGGGTTGGAAAGGACCTTAAAGCCCACCCAGTGCCACCCCTGCCATGCCCAGAGACACCTCCCACTGTCCCAGGGTGCTCCAACCTGGCCTTGGACACTGCCAGGGATCCAGGGGCAGCCACAGCTCCTCTGGGAATTCCATCCCAGCACTTCTTACACCCTCACAGGGAGGAATTCCTTCCCAATATCCCATCCAGCCCTGCCCTCTGGCACTGGGAAGGAATTCCCTGTGTCCTGTCCCTCCAGCCCTTGTCCCCAGTCCCTCTCCAGCTCTCCTGGAGCCCCTTTAGGCCCTGGGAAGGGGCTCTGAGGTGTCCCTGGAGCCTTCCCTTCTCCAGGTGAACACCCCCAGCTCTCCCAGCCTGGCTCCAGAGGTTCTCCAGCCCTTGGAGCATTTCCATGACCTCTGGACTGGCTCCAGCAGTTCCACATCCTCCTGATGTTGCTTTTTCCCCACAAAGTCCCCTCACACAACAGTGAAAACAAAACCTGTGAGAATTAGTCCTTAAAACTGTAAAATAACTTTTTCCTTAATTACAATTCCCCCTGGCTGTTGTTTGATTGGGGTTTTTTTCCTGGGAACCCATTTTGGTTGTTCTCTACCCCAAGAAGGATTTGTTGGGAAGAGAAGCCAAAGGCACTGCTGGAATCAGACAGGCCAAGGCACTGGCAAAGTTTTTGCCTTAAAATCCATGGAAATAAATGTAATCCTGTCAGCATAATTAGTCTGATGAGGAAAAGTGACCTTTCTAGCAGGGAACAAAATTGCATGGTCATGGCCCATGATTTGACCTTCTCTGAGCCCTCCCTCCACACCGCTAATGAGGATTGTGCTGGATCCTGTTGACAGCCAGGATGGTGGTGGGATGTAAGTGGCTCCTGGAAACCAAGCAAAATATTTTAAAAAATATTATAAAAAGCCCCTGTTAACGTAACTCCTCCTGCTGCAGTAATTGGTGAGAGCTTGACACCGTTTTTTCACCCCCAGTTCCTTGTGGAGCCTGAGGTTTGTTCTCTGTAACATCCCAAAGCTACTGAGACCCTAAAAATAATTTTAAAAGGGCCCTTAAGCTTCATGTTTTTCGGATTCAAAAGAGCTCAGGGCCTGAACAATTGGCATTTCCACCTTATTTTTCCCACCTTCCAAGTTAAGGGTTTGTTCATGGATTTTGAATAATGTTTTTCTTCATTTTTTTGAATAACGTCGTTTGCTCAAGGGGTGAATTTTGGTGCCACCTTCCTCAAATGCCTGAGAGAAGCCTCTCATCTGAGTTTTTATTTCTGATTTAGGGGCAGTCCTTCATGCAAGCCAGAGGAATCAGTTTGAAAATCGGCTCCTGCATCCTGGGAAACAGAGGCTGGAAAACTTTCCCTCCCCGACATCTGCCTTGCTCAGCCTGTGAAAGTCCCTGGGAGCTCTTGGATGTGTTCTAGAAAGAAATCAAGCCTTGATTTAGGACTCCAAGTGACCGGAATTTGCCATTCCCCTCCCTCCAGGGTTTATTGCTTTCCAAAATCGTGTCTCTTCCGGGTAAATTTATTTAAAATGGTCTTCCCTGGGTTTTGTTTTACTTAATTTGAGAGTTTCAGGGGCTGTGGTGGTTCTGCCAGCAGAGATTCCACACCCTCAGGAGCAGCAGCTCTTTCATTGCCTCCCCAGTTGTAAGAACTTCTCGAATTTGTGAGGATTTGGGGATAAATTAAGCTCTACCCACAGGTTTAGGTGATTTGCACAGGGGAGGAGTAATTCGTGCTCAGTTTTGACATTTTATTTCCTATTTCCCACCTGTTTCTGGCATTACAAACTCCTCGTTGACTCCTTTCCACAGACTTGGAACATCCAAATAATTACTTTGTTAACTGCAAAGGGAAGGAAACTCTGTTTCTGCCGTGGCTCCCAGTGCTCCATCCCAAACGGAATGTCTAGGCAGGATCACAGCGTGAGTGTCTCCAGCTAAAACTATCCCAAAAGTTGTGGGTTTCCACTTCTACTCCTTTGGAACAAACCTGTTCCCTCTGCAAAAGGCAACACAGGTGTTGGAAAACCCTCTCTGTTGTTTTTAGTGTCAGATGGCCAGGAAAAGTCATGGATTTTTCAGTGTTTCCAGGGGTTGTGGTGGTGGTGGAGTGGGAATCTCGGTGGTCTCGCCTCTCATCGAAAGTGAAAGCTGGTGCTTAAAATTCCAACAGATCCCACAGCTCCCCCTCTGCAATCACAGGGATTAATTATTGAGGCTGTTTTCAGGAAAAGGGGGGTTTTAATGACTCTTTAGAGGGATGGGAAATGATTTTGATTCCATTTCTGCAGGGGATGCCAAAGGACAGGTGGCTCCAGGCTGGAATATTCCAGGTAATGAGGCCCTGGGGGATAAATCCCACCAGTCCCACACCCAGGACATGCCTGGCAGGAAGGAGGCTGGTCCTGATTTATTTGATGTGTTGTGGCCGCTCTGCTGATGGAGCAGGAGCAATATCCCACACTGATCATCCAGGAATTACTGGGAAACATCAGGAAAACTCATTGTTCCCACTCAGGGAGCACCAGCTGCCTTTAAACGTTGTCTTTGCAGCACTCAGGCTGCTGTGGATCGGGATATTGATGGGATTTAGCAATAAAATTCCCGAAAAATGTGCTGCAACCTGGACACAGCAGGAGGGACTCGACCCTCTGCATCACCAAGGTCTTCAAAGCACATCCAGCACCTCCAGGGATGCTCCCACACTCAGAAAATGAACTTTAAAAAATGTCCAATTGCTTGGGTTTGTCTGGGGGTTATTTTTTATCCAAAAACGCCAGATAAATTCAGAGATCTGTGGGCTGCATCTCATTATTAAAATAACTTCGGAGCCAGGATGAGGCTGAAAGTCAGAGATGCACTTCTGATGAAAGAAGAAAAAAAGACACAAAGGAAAAAAAAATATCCTTGGAAATTTTACTTTTGAGGAAAAACGTTTGGTGTCAGCACTTGGCACTCTTGGAGCCAGACTCAGTGATCCTGCAGGACCCTTCCAGCTCAGGATATTCCACGATTTTGTGTTCTGTGACAGCACCAAGAGGGTGTTTGGCTCTCACCTCCCTGCGCAGGCACACAGGTTGATTTTTGTGTTTCATTCTTTGCCTTCTAAAGGAATTAAGTGTCTCTTGTAGCTCTGGTGCTTTGGCAGGGGCTGCAGACACGGAGCTGCTTCTCCACCGCTGAGATGCTCCTGGTACCCTGGGAGCCATTTGGGAATTGTCTGATAAGGCAGGGAACTGGATTTATGGCATTTTGATCACACAGAGAGGACACAGGTTTTTAGAGCAAAATTCCCCTGTTAAGAGAGGTTTGTTTGGTCGTTTTTCATGGAGCGACTGAAAAAAAAATTGTCTTTTTTCCAACTCCAGCTGCAGGTTTTGTGTTTGTGTCTCACTCCAGATAAAAGGTGTGACGCCAATAGTAAATCTTTGCCTTTGTCAAAGGATTTCCACAACTGAAAGCAAAATGGGCTTTTATTCCTCAGGGATTCACTATTTCTGCAGATCAGGTGGAGAGAAAAGGGGTGACAATCTCCCCTGCAACAAAAGAATTAAGGAGTTCAATTTATTAAGTTAATCAAAATAGTGCCGAAGGAAACCTGATCGCAGCCTGTCCCCCCAGGAGGAGTGACGTGATTATAAAGGGCTTTTATCCTGAGTGACAATGAAACAGCAGTTCCTGATAGCTGGGAGTTATTTAGGGAAAAAAATCTCAAAACTGAAGGTGAACTCTTTAAAGTGACTCTAAAAATCACCTTCTCTGGAAGTTAAAAAAACCGTGCGGATGTTTGGCATTTGGGGACATGGCTCCGGGTGACCCTGGGATGGTGCTGGGTTATGGCTGGACTTGATCTGAGAGGTCTTTTCCAACCTTAACAACCCCATGATCCTGTGAAGTGAGTGAGAATTTGGAGAAATTCCTACAGTTGTGCTTTATCCATCACTGGGAAGACACAACAAAACCCCACTCTAAGACCGGGGTAAATTTACTTCATATTTGGCAAATAACTCCACATGGAGCAGGAGGAACCACGAGCTCCATGTCCTGCTCCAAGTGACCGCCTGCCTTCCCTGCCCTGCCTCAGTTTCCCCATTTTCCTGGGAGGGAGAGGCCCTTCCCTGTGTTTTAGGGCCATTCTGCTCCGTGGATGTTCGACAGGAGCCGTGGCATTGCCATCCCCAGGATCCCTGCCCGTGCCTGTTTTCCCAGCTGTGCCCGTGATGGTTTAAGAGTGGAATTCTGCTGCCACATCCCCTGCTGGACACATCAGGGCTGCCTCATTAACATCGATCCCAAACTCCGGCACTGACGAGTTCCTCTCCGTGCGCTGCCACCGTGACCCACTTTCCTTTCTTAGATCAAAGCTGCCCACGAGCAGCAGCGATTCCATTCTGCTCTCCACTCCCACGCATTCCCCTTCCCAAACACTTCATTCCGCTCGCTGAACTTTGTGCCTGTGATTGTTGCCGCACGTCACTGATCCGCTTTAAACAGCGCCTTTAAAGCCTTTCCGTTGGGATTTCGGGAGAATGGAAGTGGTAATGAGGGAAGGGAGAGCATCCAGCAGGAGTTCATGGATGCAGCCACACAGCCCCGCGTCTCTCCGTGGGATCTGGGATGTTCATGCCCATAAAGGGGCTGGTTTTTCCTTTAAAGATCCTGTTCTGTTTGGATTCGCTCAGGCACCGGCCAGGACCAGACACCTGGAAGCATCTGGAAATCCAGAAGCTCTGAGTTGGTTGAGCTCTTGATTTTCCTGATACCTCAGTGTGATATGGAAAGAAACTCTTTTTGTCCCAATAAGTTATTATGGATGCTCAGGAATTCTCATTCCGTTTTCTCCAGGGTTTATTTCGTCACACTTTCCCACATTTTCCCCACACACAATACCACACTTGGTGTTTTCCCCCTCTCTAAGATGAACACCGTGATCTTTTCAATATCTGCAGCACTGGCATTAAAAAAAAAAAATAGGCTTTAAATCATTCCATAAAATGTAATAGGAAATGTTGGCTGTGCCATGGAATTCTGCTGCTCCAACCCTACAGAAAGGTTATCATTTTCTATCACAAATACAGAATTTAATGCACTTCCTGGGAAATCCTATCGGGATTTACTCCTATTAAATTCTATAGGACTGGAAATGCCCCCAGGGATTACTCTGGTAACAGCAAGAGACCGTTTTGGGGGGATGGATCTCAGGCTGTTTCCCAGCTTCTTTTTGCAGTTATCTGGGAAAACTTTATCACCCCTCTCTAATTTCTCAGCTGTCTTTCCTTTCTGAAAAACACCTTTGAGATCCCTCTCTGGTGGAATTTCCGATTATGAGGCTGTCAGGAGTGTAAATATTTCATAGGTGATGATTTGCCTTGCCAATAAATCAGCACTTCCTGAAGTCCCCTGGAACTTTTGGGGCCGGGTTGATGAAATGTTGTCAGTTCTTGGCCCAGCTCGTTGCTTCTGCATCCTCTGCTCTGCTTTCCCAACGTGGATCTGATTTTGCTGTATTTTGTGTCTCTGAGGGGTGGATCCCTTCCAGGAGGTGTTTCCAGAGGCGGTGAAGGAAATTCCATGTATTGGTCCTCAATCTTTGTCCTTGTTGCTTCCCAACTGTGGTGCCAGCACTGGTCAGTGCCTTCTCCTCTGATAGCAAAGGGTTTGGTGAGCCCTTCTTGAGGTCCAGAGTTCCCCAAAAAAAACTTCTGTGAAAGTCATAAATCCAAAAAGTTCTGTGGAAATCATAAAATCATGGAATGGTTTGTGTGGGAGGGACCCTAAAGGTCATTTTGTTCCACTCCCCTGCCACGGGCAGGGACACCTCCCCTATCCCAGGTTGCTCCAGCCTGGCCTTGGACACTGCCAGGGATCCAGGGGCAGCCACAGCTGCTCTGGGAATTCCAGCCCAGCCCTTCTTACACCCTCACAACCAGGAATTTCTTCCCAATCTCCCATCCAACCCTGCCCTCTGGCACTGGGAAGCCGTTCCCTGTGTCCTGTCCCTCCATCCCTTGTCCCCAGTCCCTCTCCAGCTCTCCTGGAGCCCCTTTAGGCCCTGCCAGGGGCTCTGAGCTCTCCCTGGAGCCTTCCCTTCTCCAGGCTGGACATTCCCAGCTCTCCCAGCCTGGCTCCAGAGGTTCTCCAGCCCTTGGAGCATCCTGGCATCCCTTCCCTCCAGCACAGCAACCACACCATGGAGCTTGGTGCCATTGCCAAAATTGAAACGGGGACATGAAAACTCACGGATGAAAGGGTGCAGAAAGAGCTGGAGCATTTCTTCAGAGAGGGAATGACTCCATGGCAATTCCTTCAGTCTCTCAGTGAGGTCCTGATTTATTCCCGGAAGGAGGAAGGTGAGCACAAGCCCATGGGATCACAGAAATCCCAAAATGCTTTGGGTTGGCAGCGACCTTAAAGAAAACGCCTCATTCCACCCCTGCCATGGGCAGGAGCACCTTCCATAGACCAGGGTGGTCCAAGCCCATCCAGTGTGGGGCAGTTCCATCCAGTGTGGGGCGATTCCATCCAGTGTGGGGCGATTCCATCCAGTGTGCGGCAGTTCCATTCAATGTAGGGCAGTTCCATTCAGTGTGAGGCGATTCCGTCCAGTGTGGGGCGATTCCGTCCAGTGTGGGGCGATTCCATCCAGTGTGGGGTAATTCCATCAAATGTGGGGCGATTCCATTCAATGTGGGGCGATTCCATCCAGTGTGCGGCAGTTCCATTCAATGTAGGGCAGTTCCATTCAGTGTGAGGCGATTCCATCCAGTGTGGGGCGATTCCATCCAGTGTGGGGTAATTCCATCAAATGTGGGGCGATTCCATTCAATGTGGGGTGATTCCATCCAGTGTGGGGAGATTCCATCCAATGTGGGGCGATTCCATCCAGTGTGCGGCAGTTCCATCAAATGTGGGGCAGTTCCATCCAGTGTGGGGCGATTCCATCCAGTGCGGGGAGATTCCATCCAATGTGGGGCGATTCCATCCAGTGTGGGGCGATTTCATTCAATGTGGGGTAATTCCATCCAATGAGGGCGATTCCATCCAGTGTGGGGCGATTCCATCCAGTGTGGGGAGATTCCATCCAATGTGGGGTGATTCATCCAATGAGGGCGATTCCATCCAGTGCGGGGCGATTCCATCCAGCATGGGGCATTTCCAGAGCATTTCCTAAGATGGGAATTCCATCTGACGCTCCACACCTTGGCACCATCACCAGGGGGGTTTTGTTGCAGGGACCTGGGTGTGGAAGAGATGAGATGGATCTGGAGGTGTGAACTTGGAAGGGACGAGGGAGAGCTGGATCAGAGTCCTACCCTGGGAAACAAAAGTGATGCAGTGATGAGGGGCAGTGATAACACTCAGTGATAACACTCAGTGATAACACTCAGTGATAAAATGCAGCTCTGCAGGCTGGGAAGGCTCATGTTCCTCTGGGATTTGGGATGTTCACATTCCCTTTATCTCTTCCCTCCTGGAGATCAGCTCCAGTGGGGGATGTCTCTCCTCATGTGAGGGTTTCTCCTGAGGGTCCTTCCAGCCCTGTCTCTGCTCCATGAGGACCACATTTATTCCAATTCCATGGAAATTATGGATTTCACCAAAACCCACTTTCTGAGAGTGCTCTTTGCTCCCTCATTCCCACAGCAGTGAATCCTCCTCTGTATCCCGGTGTTGCTTTGTTGAAGCAGAAAATGAGCTCTTGGCTGGATGTAAAGTGTGAGAACAGCAATATTCCCTATTCCCTGAGTGATCCTGCCTGGCACACGGAAAAGGTGAGCACATCCAGCCCTGCTTGTCTTTGATTCCCTGGATAGGCTGAAATACGCCTGAACTCCTCACATTGTAATTAGGAGCAAAGAGGTTGAGCCACAGGATATAATTTTAAAACATCTGAGTGTCTTAGGAGAGAAGAAATCATCATTTCTTCCAAAATATCCTTTAAAAAAAATCTGATTTCATGCCGTGTTCTCATCCAAGGCCTGTGCTGGCTCATTTTGGCACTTTGGGAATGAATCATCGGCTCCAATTGTCTTGTCTAGGAATTCCCATCTATCAACATCCTTCTAAGAAACTGCAAGGAAAACAAAAAAAACAAAATTAACTTCCAGCCCCCCTTCTTCAGTCCCCTGTACCTGACTCAGATGAGATCAGGGATTTTATTTCCCTGGCCAGAGCCTGGGAATTTTTCCCTATATTAAAAATAACCCAACACAGCCTCCCGCAGCAGATCAGGATCTTTCACAAAGCCTGATTTTATCTTGCAAGAGATAATCTTGCTTCTTCATTAGGAGCTATGGGACTATCTGGGAAACATTCTCCTTGGAAAAAAACAGGCCTGGGTGGTCTGAAGCAGAAAATGTGTTGGCTCATCCTTTTAGTGGCTTTTCTGCATTGGTGGCAATGAAGATTTTTTCAGGTAGCGACAAAAAAAAGAGATAAAATTGGTTTTTTTCCCTCTAAACCCAAAGCACGGAGTCCATCAGGTTCTATCCTGAATTGATGGAAAATGGATTCTGGAATGTTTAGGGGAAAAAAAATCTGTGTTTTCAGAAGGATAAGAGGAAGCAATTCCACAAGAACAGGTGGACTGGACCCTGTTTTCCTCCCCAGGCAGAGCTGCTGGGCTCCGTGGGTTCCATTTAAGATGATCCAGGAGAATGTGCCTCCTTGGACAGGTGACATTCAAGGCGCCGTGGTGGCTCCTCTCACCTAAACCCAAAGCTGAAGCTTAGTCCGAGCCTCAGGCGGGGATTACCCAGCCCAGGCATCAGGCTGGGCCCCCGTGAGTTGTTTAATTCCCCCCTTGATCCAGATGGTCCCAGCTCACTCCGAACCCAGCCAGTCTGGCCCTTCCTTCCAGCCGGTTTGGGTTCTTTGATTCCCCTTTCCCCCCCAGTAACCAAATCGTGTTGGACATTTCCCGCTGAACACACGGAGAGTCTCTGAAACATCCAACGCTTTATCCCCAGGAGCCCCTCAGGAGCTGCTTTTTTTAATGGATTAACTATGACAGGGACTGCACTCCCACAGTTTTTAAAATATACAATAAGTATATTACATACTTTTAAGGCTATAAATAAGATTTATACACAACCCATGGGGATTTTCCATTAAAACTTCATAAATCACATTGTACATTATCCTTTTTAATCCTCAGCCTTGCCGTGGTAGTCACCAGAAAATATATTTAACCCTGTATAAAATTGATGATAAGCACGGAGAAAGAATGTTAACGAGAGCTTTTATGGGTTCTGTATTTTCCTAGCCTGATCCATTCTTTTTCCTGGCAATTATTTGTAATAGGAGTAGTTATCTCCTGCCCTTTATTAACTGAAAACTCAGGTGCTCTGCCTAGAACGGAGCCAGTACAGCCCAGGCTGAGCTTTTCCTGCCTAATCCTCTCTTTAGCTGGGGGGGTTTGGTGCTTGGAGAAGGCAATTTTCACACTGCACGTCTCATCCACACTCTTCCTGCTGATTCAGCTCCTCCTTCGAGTGAATGGCATCTGGAGAGGAACGTAGATTTAATTGTTATCGTGGAATTAAAGCCCCATCCAAGGTGAACCTTCCAGCTCTCGGCTGTGGATGCCCAGGGAAGGGAATCAATTTTAAAAGTTGTTTTTTAAAGTCCTGGTTTTAAAAGATCTTCAGAGCTCGGTGCTGCTTTGCTGTCATGTCTCAAGCTCTGCCCAGTCCATGCCTTTCCCACCCCTTTCTCAGCAGATCATTTTCTCCAGAAATACTTTTGTCCTCTGCAAAGATCTCTTAAAGATCCACTTCTCCTTCTTCCTTCTGCTCCTTGTCACTGTGGCTGCCCCTGGATTCCTGGAAGTGTCCAAGACCAGACTGGACACTGGGGCTTGGAGCTCCCTGGGACAGTGGGAGGTGTCCCTTCCCATGGCAGGGGTGCCACTGGATGGGCTTTCAGGTTCCTCCCAACCCAAACCATTCCAGGATTCCATGATTCTAAAAAATTCCCATTTTAGATGCTGTAAATTGCAAAGATTGGAGGAGGAATTTGAAATTGTTGGGGGACCAGAACACGTCAGGAGTGATTTTCTCAGTGCCCTTGGTGGCATCCAAGCCACTGCCCTTCTCCTCCTAAGGACAGGGAAAATTATCCAGATCAGTGAAATTCCAATAATCTGAAAGTTTTACAGTTTATAGAAGGATCCAACCTCCAAGTGCTTCCCACTGCCAGAGGGCAGGGTGGGATGGGATACTGGGAAGGGATTCCTCCCTGGGAGGGTGGGGAGGGGCTGGGATGGAATTCCCAGAGCAGCTGGGGCTGCCCCTGGATCCCTGGAAGTGCCCACGGCCAGGTTGGACAGAGCTTGGAGCACCCTGGGACAGTGGGAGGTGGATGCGCTTTCAGGTCCCTTCCCACCCAAACTATTCCAGGATTCCATGGTGATGCCTGGCTCTCCAGTAGAGAGTTCACAGCGTGGGAAGGATCCGGGTGCAAATGATGATGGAATCCTTGGCTGTGTCTGAAACACTGGGAACAGCTCCGTGTTGTCACCTTGCACTTCTCACCCAACCCTTCATTTATTAATTTTAGATATTTTCTCCTCTTTCCGTGCATTTAGGCTGGGAGCTCTTTAAACCCAGGACCATCTCCTCTCACTTGGAAGCGTGGAAGGCAAGGATACAATCCACAGTCACGGTCCTTTAGGAAAACCTGATCCCTGCAAGGTGATGTCGGAGCGAACGCGTTCCCTCCATGTGTTAAATGGGATCCAGGAGGGAGCTAGAGAGAAAATAATGTGGAAAAATTCCTGGAAACAGCAGGATGCTTTTAAAACCCCAGGAGACGCGGGGCAGCTGCCTCCCCACCAGGAGCCACTGGCAATGGGACTTAATTAGCAGATCCCTTCCCGTGCTGCAGCAGGGAAGATGCTTTGTGGGAAAGCACCAGCGGTAAGGGTTGGGAGGAGGCGCCTCAGCCCCGTGGAGACAAGGAGCAATCGGGAATGTGCTCCAGAGGCTCTCAGGAACAAGCAGCTCTGATTAGCTCCGTGCCAGCCCAGCCAAAATAATTCGTCAGGCTTGGAAAGCTCCGCTTAGGAGGAAAACGGGAGGAGTTTTGGGATCTACAGGTGTTCCGTACCCAATTCTAGCAGTTGTTCCATGCCCAATTCCAGCAGTTGTTCCATGCCCAATTCCAGCAGGTGTTCCATACCCAATTCCAGCTGCCCGGATGCTGCGGTGGGCGGGATGGATCCTGCCCTGGAGTGGGTGGCAGGGAAGGACTTCCCTGATTTTCCTCAGCTCCTGCTCGGCTGGTTCCGTCAGGGGATCAGGGCTTGTCTGATCATGCAAATGAGGGTTTCCTCACCCCGTGCAAACAAGGTGGAGATTATAAATAAAGTTAATTAAGAACTTAGCAGCAGAACCCTGCTAATATGGACTGTGCCAATACCTGTCCAGGAAAACCTGGAGGTGAAGCTGACTTGGAAAATACTGGCACAATCCCTGTTTGTCCCCTGGGATTGTCTAGGGATGAAAAAAGCAGCAGAGTTGTGGAGTGATGGGAGGGTTTATCCAAAAAAAGAGGAATTAAGGTAAATATGAACCTGTTTGAACCTGAGTTTAGGTCAGAACTGATCTCCAGTGAGTCTTTAATCCATGGGACAGCAGGCTGGGAAATGGGCGGAATTCCAGTGTGAGAAGTTCCCATGGAGGGCTCGATAGGTGGTGCTCCCATCACAGGTGAGGGATGGATTCCAGAGTGATATGGGAGGCAGCAGAGAAAATCATGGAATCATTTAGGTTGGAAAAGGCCTCCAAAACCATCGATTCCAGCCTTTTTCACAGCCCTGAATGGAGAAGGTGATCCTGGGAGATGCTGGTCTGGAACAGCACCCAGAGACCCAGAAGTCTCCTGGTTTTATTGGGGAAAAACTCCATGTTCCCCCTCAGCTTCCCAGACCTGCACGTGAGTTCCTGCCCAGAGGTGGGAAGGCTGCACAGAAGGATCCTTGGACGCTGCAGCAGGACGGGAAGGATGGGAAGGACAGGAGGGAATGGGAAAGATGCCAGCTGCTGTCACACAGAGGGAGGCACTTGAGGAGTTCTGGCCCTCGTGTGCCAGCAGCTGCTCCCGCAGCCCTCGGAAGGTGCCAGATGCTGCCTGGGCAACCACAGCTCCTCTGGTTTGTGTGTCCTGCTCGGAATTTACAGCCTGGAACGTTGGTGAGGGACAATCTCGCGGTGCTGAGCAGACTCAGCTCAGCCAGGTCACCTGAAAGCGCCTTGGCTGATCCAGGGTGAGCTCCCCCCCATCCACAGAGGATTCCTGGCATTGCTTCCGTGTCTTCAGGATTGTCACGACCTTGGTGGATCCTTTGTTCAGCATTTAAGTTTGGAGGGAATAATCTTTTGTTTCAGGGATCATCTACCTGAAGGAGCCAACAAAAATGATGGAGAGAGACTGTTTACAAGGGATGGAGGGACAGGACACAGGGAATGGCTTCCCACTGCCAGAGGGCAGGGTTGGATGGGAGATTGGGAAGGAATTCCTGGCTGGGAGGGTGGGGAGAGGCTGGGATGGAATTCCCAGAGCAGCTGTGGCTGCCCCTGGATCCCTGGCAGTGCCCAAGGCCAGGCTGGAGCACCCTGGGACAGTGAGAGGTGTCCCTGCCCAGGGCAGGGGTTGGAGTGGGGATGATCTTAAAGGCTCCTCCCAACCCAAACCATTCCAGGATTCTGTGATCCGGAACATAGGGAAGAGGATCATTCCCAGGAGCACTGTGGATCCAGCCCTCATCATCTTAATTTGTCTCCATCCTTTAAAGTTCAAGTGCCAAATTTGAAGAGGTTCTACCACTAATTAATGAGGACAGGCCCTGCAGGGCTGTGTGGTGGTACCTGGCCTGGGTGTTCGGTTGCCTTGAAGAGGAAACCCCTGATTTTCCTACTCTTTTCTGTCCCAGAGTCCAAGAGCAAATGTACCTGAAAAATATAAATCTGGGTAAGATGAAAAAGAGCAGATTTGCGTCAAAATGTTTTGTTAATCGAGGTCAGAATGTGAGTTGCCAGGAGGACAGAGGATATTTTATCCATTAGGATAAAAGAGTTGGTCATCATGGACTTCTCTTCTGGTTTCCCTTATGGAGAAGGGTGTTCCCTTAAAACGCGGAAAAATTTGATATAAAATCCATGGGTGTTGTCTGCACTGAAAGACTGAAGGGCAAAACCCTTTGGTTTTCCACTCTGACATCCCAAAGGTCACCAAATCCAGGAGTGAGCCCAATACCTGAGTACTGAATATTCCTAAATATGAATATCCCAGACGGATATTGATGACTCCCGGGTAACAGTCCCATCTTCCCTTTGGGATCAGATGCAGGAAGCTAATATGGCTAATGAAGGACTTTGAGGGTTAACAAGCCCTAAATCAGGTTTCCCAGGCTTTTAATTATGCTCCATAACTACTGGAGATTTCCCATCATCATTTTTCATCTGATTGATGAATAAGGGGGTCAGACAATCCATGGAGCACCTTGACTGCCAGTGGAACCATTCCAGAGGCTTCGGCTAAGCGGGAAGAACACCAGTGGCTGGTTGGTGTGAGGCACATTTATCAGGAGGGTCAGGGATAACTCTGGATTCCTGCTTTTCCCAGCTCAGAGGCGGCCTGGTCGTCATCCCAGGCTTCTCAGGAGAATCCAAGACCACCCAGGTACCCCCAAGGAGGGAAAAGATGGGAGAGGAAGGGGCAATAATTGTGCTGGAAAAAGGAAATAGAGCTGCTGGGGCTGTTTGAGGAACGGATGGATCCTGGAAGTGCTCAAGGCTAGCATAGACATGGCTTGGAGCAACCTCTGGAAGCAAAGCCCAGGCAGGAGTGGAATTTGATGGCTTGTAAGGTCCCTTCCAGCCCAAACCATTCCACGGTTCTACCATTCCGTGTCCAAGGGTTCTGCAGCATCTGCATGGCATAAAAATGAACTGGGAATTAATTTTTATGCCAGTTTTTTCCTGGTTTTTGCATCCATGCATGTGCAGTTTGGAGCATTTCAGTTATTGAATGAAGCTGCTTTTTTATGGATTCTCACTGGAATGAGGAGGGAACGTTTCTGGGTTTATATGGGAATTCAGACGTGGGTTTAGATATAAAACCCATTTACAACTTTTATCTTCCATCAGAACTCGCAATGTCTTGTGCCTGATCCTTGATCCATGCTTCGATTCCTCAGCCGAATTCCTTGGATTTGGGCTGCTCTGGCCTGGACTTCTTATTTGTGCATGTGTTGAACTCCACTCTCAAATCCCAGGGGTTTTAAGCAGCTCCACGGGCTGGTTTGGGACTGTGAGAGCCGAGCATGTTGTGATCACAAAAATTGGGATTTTAATGCCTTCTCCATCATCCGTATTCCTCCTTGGACAACCCCTCACGCCAAGGTAATTTCCCCTAGGAAATATTTCTGCGCTGAACAATTAATAATTCCATGGAAGTGGATCACACTGTCGGGGCAGTTTACTGAGCTCTCTGCACTGTTTGGAGCTGGAGGGGCTGAAGTGACCATTCCCACCCGGATTTGGGATTTGGGATGTAATCCAGCCTCACTGATCTGAGGATTACCCACACTTATGAGCACATTTTGGGTTTCTCCAGTAGACTGGTGAATTCCACCTTTATTGCTCACTGGGGGAGCTGGAATGACATGAACTCTGTCATTCATTCCGTGACAAGCCTGGAAAACCACTCCGCATTATTTCTGACTGCGCATCCTGTTCTGGAGCCCAGGGTGCAGCGAGGGAGTGTTTTAAAACATTCCTGCTCTGCACATTCACAGATGCAGCTTTAAAATTCCCCTCCCCAAGACGGATTTTGGCAGGGAAAAGCCAAGCACCGAAATGTTTGGAGGAAGCAAACATGGGATGTGGGGATGCAGGGAGAGCTGGAATGTCTCAAGTTAACCCTGGCAACAGAATGTGGGGAAAATTCCCTTTGCTTTTCCTGAAAGAGCCACCTGGCCCTTGGATCTCCTGCTCCTGACCTCTTATCCCATGTTTTCACCTCTGGCTGTGCACGGGGAATGTTTAATGTCCCAAAACCAGGCTTGCGAAGTGGCAAATGTTGTAGAATCCTGGAATGGTTTGGATGGGAAGGGACCTTAAATCCCATCCAGTTCCACAGGCAGGGACACCTCCCGCTATCCCAGGTGGCTCCAAGCCCCATCCAACCTGGCCTTGGGCACTTCCTGGGATCCAGGGGCAGCTGCTCTGGGAATTCCAGCCCAGCCCCTCCCCACCCTCATTCCTTCCCAAGATCCCATCCGTCCCTGCCCTCTGGCACTGGGAAGCCATTCCCTGTGTCCTGTCCCTCCAGCCCTTGTCCCAAGCCCCTCTCCAGCTCTCTTGTATTTCCCTGTGTGTTTCTGCAAATAAACATTCCAACCCCACAGCCTTTCTCCCTTTCTCCCTTTCTCCCACCTCCTCCCACCGTGATTTACAAGGAGAAATTAAAACTCCGCGCATCCCCGCGCTTGGGCTTTTACATCCTGGGCCACTGATTTATAAAAGCTGCCAGTGAATTTAAAACCCTTGGTTTTGATTTAGAAATCATGGCCTGAAAGTTGCGTTTATCTCCAATATTCAGCTGCACTGCACGTCACCGAAAATATGATTTATGGGTTGCAAAATGTGTGCAGAGAGACTCCGAAAATATTTATGGCTCCCTCCCCCTCGGAGGAATCCGTGCAGCCCACCCACCCCAAAATATGCACATCTCTCTATGCATGTGGAAATGCATTTATGTGCATATATCACAGATTTATATCAAATCCTTCTTTTCTTCTGCTGCTGCGTGGGTCCCATGCCAGGATCTGAGGAGAGGCTCTGTGGTGCCTTCCTTCCGCTCCCTCTCCTTCTCATTCCTCCAAAACCTACAAAATCCAGCTTTAAACTCCATTTCCAGCTCCCCAGGGGCCTCCTCCTCCTGCTGCTGCCATTGGAGGTGGAGAGGCTGGAGGCTGGAGTCAAATGACTGCAAAAAACAGACGGAAAAACTGGATTCTCCAATTCCAATCCAAAATTGGATTCTCCATCCCATCCCATTGGGGAAGGTGTGGGATTGCTCCTGTTTTCCTCTCTCCCCACCAAATTCATCTCTCGCTGCCGGGGTAGGAAGAAAAGAGATTAAACAGCACCAGGGAGGTGTTTCTTACCCTAAAATTGAACAGGAAAGAGCTGCTTTTCCTTCTGGACTCATGAGTACTGGGAAAAAAGGAGGAAGGGCAGCAGAAGGATGAACAGGAGAGCAGTTTCTCAACAGCTTCATTGTCTTTTCCCAATCTGAACTCTTCCAAAGCCACCAATCCCTGGTGTTTCTGACCCAAAGCACATCCCCAGCTAACGGCATCGCACAAGGGCTCCTCACACCCTGATTGGTGCTGAGTGAGCACAGCAGAGGTGGAAGATGGCTCCTGCTGTGTGTGCGATGCTCTAAAAAGCTCTGTGGGCCTTTCCTCCAAAAGTTCTCCCTCCAAACCAGCACCTTCTGCAGGGAATGGGGTGTGGGAAGCAACGAGATGGTTAAAAATTGCCTAAAGTTGATGCCCAGAGGGTTTTAGTGGGTCTTTAGCAGCGTCACAGCTCTCCTCACCCACCCAGGTGTTTTCAGCTCAAAGTGAATCGGACTCTTCGTGCAATGGGTCGGGGAGGCTGGGTCAGGGCTCCAAAACTCCACAAATTCAGCATAAACCCACAGAATCCTCCTCCATCCCCACCTGTCTGACTGCCCCACCCAAGAGCAGCCCCACAGAGGAGTGAATGACCCAAACCACTCCAGGGGCATCACCCCTGAGCCAGCGCCTCCTCCCGCTCCTCCTACACCGTTTTTAGGGACAGTTGTGGTTGTCCCACTCAGCTGCTGCCCCTTGTCCACCTCCCGAGATGTTCTGAGCCAGGAGTGGTCGGACATCAGCAGCAAAAGGGCGGTGGGAGGTGTGAAAAGGAGTTTAGGGCACCTTAAACTGTGCCAAGGAGCAAAGCAAACCCCCCAAGGGAACCCCACCCCGCAAACCGACCTTGTGCTGCCTCCTCCACGCAGGATTAACATCCCCCCTCCTCCTCCTCATGGTTAAAAAACCCCGTCCTGGTCACCTGGGATTATTTATGGGCTGAGGAGGTGCCGTGTCTGTGCCAGCAGCTCTTTCTGGGCTGATGAGGTTGGTGTTACAGCTCCATGAGGAGCTGTGCTGGCAGCTGGGTGTTCGTGCAGGTTAAACACGAAACTCCCTGTCCAACAACTGCAGGAGACTCCCCTCCCTCCTCCCCAAAGGCCATCGGGAACACCGGGATGGGAAAGGGGGAAGAGCCTCTTTAATCTGTCTCATGAATGGGAACAGATCAGGAGATCCACTGTGAATCTGCTTTATTGATAACATCATTAAATATTATTCAGTTACTCAATATTCTTCAATGTTATTCAATTCTATTCAATTAATCAATGTTCTTCAATATTCTTCAATATTATTAAATTATTCAGTATTCTTCAATATTCTTCAATATTCTTCAATATTCTTCAATATTATTCAATTATTCAATATTCTTCAATATTATTCAATCCTATTCAATTATTCAATATTATTCAATATTATTCAATATTATTCAATTCTATTCAATTAATCCATATTCTTCAATATTCTTGAATATTCTTGAATATTCTTCAATTCTATTCAATTTTTCAATATTCTTGAATATTCTTGAATATTCTTCAATATTATTCAATTATTCAATATTATTCAATGTTATTCAATCCTATTCAATTATTCAATATTCTTCATTATTATTCAATTCTATTCAATTATTCAATATTCTTCAATATTCTTCAATATTATTCAATTATTCAATATTATTCAATATTATTCAATCCTATTCAATTATTCAATATTATTCAATATTATTCAATATTATTCAATTCTATTCAATTAATCCATATTCTTCAATATTCTTCAATTCTATTCAATTTTTCAATATTCTTCAATATTATTCAATATTATTCAATATTATTCAATTATTCAATATTATTCAATCCTATTCAATTAATCAATATTACTCAATCCTGTTCAATTTAATCAAGAATCCTGTTATCCCAGCTCCTCCCAGCTGGTAAATGCTTCACCTTTGGAGGGGATTTCACCGTCTTCACTCCAGAGGCATCACAGGGAAGCTCAGCCTCCCACCCATGGGTCAGTCCCAAAGCACCACGGGAGCTGGGAGGCTGAGGCTGAGCCTGTCCCTGAAAAAGGAGGAATTTGTAGGGTTGGAATTCAATTCATCCTTTCCATGAACTCCAGAGAAGGGGTTTATCCATGAGAGACGTGGTAGCTCTCATGAGTTTATAATTTGCAGTCTCACAGTCCTGCAGGTTTTATAGTTTACTCTGAATCCAAGAGCTGAAGGAGTCAGAAACTCTGGGAAAGCCTCTGAGAAATCGATTCCCAAACCTCTCTGAATCCAAATCCAGGAGTTTCCAAGGGCCACACAGAAATCCTGCCCTGCTGAGCTGCACCTTCTGTATTGTTTTCCACCGTATTTGTGCGAAACAGCTGGAGAACACCACGAATCCCCTCCTTCCTTTTGATGTCAGTGAGTGAAGCAATTCCAGAGCTGGAAGCAGCATCTCTCCCTCCCCTTGGAGTCCCCTCTGAATCAGAGGAGAAAAAAAATCCTGTGGAGGAAAAAAAAGGTGAGAAAAAGGCATTTGGGAACCTTGTTTGGGACATTTCTGGACAAATGCCCCGTGTTTGGAGAGCATTAATTGGTGTTTGTTCAGCCCCCCAGCAAGCTGAGGAAGATCCTCTATAAAATACCCACGCTGAGAGGAGATAAAAAGCAATAATAAAAATATAAAATACAGGAATCATTCTCTGCTTTAAATCAGGGCAATTAAAAGCTGCACATTTCAGCTTCCAAAAGCGAGGATTCAGGTCCTACCCCATCTTTAGGGACACATTGCCACTGAGGCCATCGGTTATGAGTAATATAATTTCCTGTTCCCTGGGAATTGCTTCCTAAATTCACCTTTTCCTTGATAATCCACATTCCTTGATTCTCCAAACAGCTGTGCCATTGAACTGGTAAAAATCCAGGGATAAGGCTGCCTGAAATTCTGGACATGGAAAGCAAGATCCAGAATGGGATTCTTCTAAAAAGATCGCAAATTTGGGACAGCAACAGGATTTGGAGCAACAGTTTCAAAGGTGCAATTACAGTGATGAACCAGGGAGACAAAAGATGAAGATTTTTATTATTCTGTAGCATTTTTTAGATTTTATTGCCAATCATTGCACAGGTTTCCCTTCTGCTTTCGCTGCCCCAGCATCTCCCAGGTTAATTACGTTGTCAAGATCGTGTCAAAAAGGCGCTGCTGGAATTATGGTTCTCATTAGAGGATGATCGGATCAATTCCGTGTGGGAAGTTTGGGCCAACCTCTCCCACCAACACATCCTGCACACGGGAAAATTAACTCCTGTGGCACCCTGTGGCTGTTGTGGCACCACAGATGAGAGCCTGGCACAGCCCTGCTGCCACCCCTCGTATCCAACGATTTTAATATTGGCATTACAGGGGAAAAAGGGAAACTCTGGCTGATGTTTGATGGGCAGATTCATTATGGACTCCAATTATATTTATCTGAATTTTGGTTCTGTTTGGATTGCGAGTCTCAAGCCTTGTTATCTGGAGAGCTGTTAAAATTCGGGATTGAGGTAAGAGACAGAATCCCAAACCTAAACTAGGCTTGAAAGAGAAATAAAAATGAGCTGCTTCTCTCCCTGGAGATCAGAGCGCTCCATGTTTGGAGTCTGGGGCTCGGTTTTAGCAGCATCACAGGGCTGAGAATGTGACAGCCACAGAAACCCAATTATTGGAGGATCTGCATCCTAACAACTGCCGGAGGTTGGGATACAAAAAAATCCCTGAAAACATCCCAAAGGGATGTTGTGTAAAACCCTTGGGTTTGTCGTGGATAAGGAACAGGAGCTGTTTAAATCCAGGTGTACAGGGGTAGGCAAATAGGGAATATCTGGGGGTGTCCAGCCTGGAGAAAAGAAGGTTCTAGAGAGACCTTAAAGCCCCTTCCAGGGCCTAAAGGGGCTCCAGGAGAGCTGGAGAGGGACTGGGGACAAGGGATGGAGGGACAGGACACAGGGAATGGCTTCCCACTGCCAGAGGGCAGGGATGGGTGGGATATTGGGAAGGAATTCCTGGCTGGGAGGGTGGGGAGCGGTTGGGATGGGCTTTAAGGTCCTTCCCGCTCAAACCAGGATTCCAGGATTCTCCAAGAGAGTCATCCCTTCATTACCTGGATTTCCCTTTGCAGCAGAGCTGGGATCACTAAGCCTGCACAGCTTGTCCCGTGTTTCCTTTTCCCGTGTTTCCTTTTCCCATTCTGTTTCCAGCTGGCAGACACAGTTTGGTCTTGGCTCAACAAACCAACGGTTTGAGCCTGGGAAGGGAAATGTCCAGGACGTTCCAGGAGTGCAGGGAAGCCCCAGCTCTGTGGGATCCGATTAAGGCAGCAAAGCCGCGGCTTTCCCTGGATTGTGGGAGCTCAGGGATCTGTTTTCTGGGAAAAAACCATCATTCCTGGCAGAGCTGGGGATCAGCACAATGGTTTAGATGAGCACCCTCAGTGCCTATGTGGTCTGCAGGCCAAAAACTGGTCAGGACTATGGAGTTTATCCCTCATCCCAAAGAACGGCCTGGCTGGCAACATCCATTGCATTTTCCATGGCAAAACCTCCTTGATTCCACTGGCATGAGTGAAAAAAAAGGGCGAGCTGGGCTTCAAACACCCTCAGCTCCTGCAACAAGTATAAAAAATTAACATTATCACTTCAAAGAGCTCACAGAACCAGAGATTATCCTGAGGGACCCTCAAGGATCATCGAGTCCAACCCGATGCTGGACTTCAAAACACACAAATTGAAGACAAATCAGCCTCACATTATTTAATTGAGCAAATCACAATCAGCGCTGGAGGAGCTGGGCCCAAATTCCTCTTGTGTAACCAGTATTTAGTCACAGAATGTGGAAGCTCGAGCTCAGGCTGACTCATAGGAGGCTCTGTTAGAAAATAGTTCCTCTCTATTTTTCCAGAGCTGCCTCATCAGATGTACACTGAGATTGGCAGCTGCTTCCCTGCATATGCTGGGGAAATTCGGAAGGTTTGGAGGTTCATTCCAGATATTCCAGCTTGTCCCTGGCTTGCTGGAGGCGTGAGAATGTTTGAGGTGCGTAGAACTGAGCTGCAAATCGAAGAGACTTTTGTCAGGAGACACTGCAGGTTCTGCCTCTCCCCTCGTTCAGAACCAAAGCTGTCCCGGGAGTGTTTGGACACCGCTCCCAGGGAAAAGGTGGGAATTTGGGGGGTCCAGGGGTTGGATCTGTGATCTCTGTGGTTCCCTTCCCATGGGTTATGATTTTATTTGGCACAAAGAAATGGCCAAGGATGGAAAGAAGGCACTTGACACCAACACAAAGAGAGCAGGAAAAGCCCGTTCCAGTTTTGGTTGGATTTCTGAGAATTTCGAGATTGGATTTGTTCAGCTTGGTTTCAACACTGAGCAGCTCCACGGTGTCACACCAGGGGAGCTAATTAATCCTTTTTGTCCTAAATTCTGTTAATTCAGCACTAGCCAGAGCCCAGCTGACTTTGGGCAGGGGCTTTTCTGATGAAATATGTTGGGCTCCATCATCCTTGCCTAAGGATAGCAGGGATGGGACATTCCCAGCCTCTTATCCCACATTGGCTTAAAATTTTGTGTGGAGACTTTATTTTAGCAGGTCTGTCTCCATGGAGAAGTGGCTGGTGGACTTTTTTGGGGATGTTGCCTCCTGGAAATATGCAGATTTCCTGCAAATTAAATTGGAATTGTGAAAGCAAATGGGATTTTATGCATGGGGGTCTTTGCAAGAGCTTCAAAGTGAGCCCTTACTCTGTGGGATATTTGAGAGCACTGGCTGGGATTGAGAAGGGCTGGAGGGACAGGACACAGGGAATGGCTTCCCACTGCCAGAGGGCAGGGATGGATGGGATATTGGGAAGGAATGAGGGTGGGGAGGGGCTGGGCTGGAATTCCCAGAGCAGCTGTGGCTGCCCCTGGATCCCTGGCAGTGTCCAAGGCCAGGTTGGACGGGGTTTGGAGCACCCTGGGACAGTGGGAGGTGCCCATGGCAGGGGTGGCACTGGATGAGTTCCAAGGTCCCTTCTCAGTATCCTGCCATTTCCGTGCTTGTGCATCCCAAGGCACGCGTTGCTTTTGTTCCGTTCTCCCAGGGCCTGAAGGGGCTCCAGGAGAGCTGGAGAGGGACTGGAGACAAGGGACGGAGGGACAGGACACAGGGAACGGCTTCCCACTGCCAGAGGGCAGGGAGAGATGGGATTTTGGGGAGGAATGAGGGTGGGGAGGGGCTGGGATGGAATTCCCAGAGCAGCTGTGGCTGCCCCTGGATCGCTGGCAGTGTCCAAGGCCAGGCTGGAGAAGCCTGGGACAGTGGGAGGTGTCCCTGCCCATGGCAGAGATGAACTTTAAGGTCCCTTCCCACCCAAACCATTCCAGGATTCCACGCAGCCTTTTCCCCAGCTCACTGAAACGCTGAAGTCACGGTGGCTGTGGCTCCCTGCAGGAATATCAGCACTCGAACAGTGCCTCTCCTAATTCCGAGCAGCTCCAGGCGGGATGTGGGATATCCAGATGGTGCCTTTGACACCTCCTCCTCACAGCCTGGGCGCAGCTTTGCACATTCTCCCTCCTCTGACAAGGCTCAGAGCCTGTTCTGAGCGTGCTCAGGTCCTGCCGGTGCAGATGGGCGAGATGTGCTTGGAAAGGCCAAACGACGGCAATTAGCGCTGTTTAAAATTAATGATGGCGGTGATTTGCAGGAGAGGGGGAAATACCTGCTCCAGAAACAACCAGGCTGGGTTTAACCGTCACTGATTATATTTTTGTGATGTGAAGAGGCAGACCAAGGTGGGAAACGAGGGGGTTAATTTACCATGTTTCTGGTAATTAATAATCCATATTAATTAGTGGCTGCTACTGGGAAATTGGGAAGTGAAATTCCTTGCTGGTTCCAGGTCCAGGCTGGCTGTGAAGAGCAGCGACCTCTGGGTGATGCCATCCTAAGGATTGTGTTCCCTGGGCTGCTCCCGCTGACGACGAGCTGTGTCCTGCTCCCAGAGACATCCAGACCCTGGGCAGGGGTGGAATTGGGAGGGATAATCCACGAGGCCAAGTTGGACAGGGCTTGGAGCAACCTGGGCTAGGAGAAGGTGTCCCTGTCCATGGTCCTTCCCAACCCAAACCATCCTGTGGTTGAGGGGAATTCCTCCTCCCTCTGGCCCCACTGAGAACGGAGCATCCAAAACTGGTTCTTCATCTCCAGAAGAAACGGGGATTCCATTTTTCCTGAGCTTCTCTCTGTTTATTTCTTTTACTCAAGGTTTTGTCATCTCAGACCTTCCTGCCAAGAGCCTTCCAGCCCCCCTGGTTTCAGGGTGGATCCAAACGAGGCGGAATTAGAGGAGGAAGAACTGGAAGCTCCGTCAGCTCCAGCTCCTGCAGAGGAATAAATCAACAAATGTCGAGCTCTGCCCAGGATTATGTAACACAGGGAGCTGCTGGCTGGCTCTGAGAGCAGGAAATTGTGTGGTTTGTGTGACAGATCCCAGAAAAGGCGAGGAATTAAGGGATTTGTGTGGGTGATTGGTGCATGGGAGGCCACAGGAGTGTCCTGCAGATGGACACGCGGACAGGGGGGATGGAATAGGCAGAGCCAGAGGTCTCAAATTCCCTTTTACTGCACTCACATCAGTGCCAGCTGACAGAGCCTGCAGGAAAACCAAGGAAAAGTGGTTCCTGAAGGCAGGGATCCCGTGTTTTCAGGCTCCCCACGCATCCTGCAGCCCCAAGGTGCTTCATGGTGGGAATGGGCTGGTCCACGTGCCTGCGGATCATCAGGTTAATCCAAAAGGAAAGAAACGGCTGGGTGGTCGTTCCTCATGGACGCTGGAAAGTCCTGCAGGTGCAGGTGTGGCCGGGGGTTGTTAAAATCCTGCAGGAACGTGTCAGCTCTGTTACCTGAACTGAAATGAGCAGGATGAGTCCGGAACGCTCACAAAGCCAGAATCAGGTGTGCTGGCAGGAGGGAGCAGGGGGAGAGAAACATGGGGTTTGTCCTGGTTTTTGAGACTTTAAATTAACTTAAATTACAATTTCGGCCTTTTCTCTGAAGACTTTGGGCTGTCATTTATCTCAAAAGGAAAAGGAGGGGTGGGAGCCTCCACAAAGCTTCCTCAGTCTCCAGAGTGTGGCCATGTGGAATTGGAAGCTGCTGAAGTTTCGGAGGTCTCAGGAGGAAATCCAGAATAGCTCCGTGGCCTTTGGCCCAGCTCGCTCAGCGCATTGTCAGAACAGCGCTGGGATTGGACCAGCGCTCCCCAAGTTCCCCTCAGGGCTCCTCCTCTGATCCGCTGGCTCTTCTTTGGTCCCTTTTTAAAGCTGCCCCATTGAAGTTTCCTCTCTCCAGCACAGAAACGTCGCTTCAGGAGGAGGATTCGCAAGAGCAGTTAATCAGCGTGAGGGTCAGCTCGGAGGGTCACCAACCCTTCAGCAGGTGGGGACAGTCTGAGTGCAAGTGCTGGCCTAGAGCACGGCTCTCGTTTAGGATCAAATTGGATTCTAGGGAAAATTTCTTCCCCAAAAGTGCTGTCCAGCCCTGGGCAGCGGTGGAGTCCCCACTCCTGGGGGGATTGGATGTGGCACCAGGGGACATGGGCAGCGCTGGCCTTGGCAGTGCTGGGGATGGTTGGACTCAATCTCAGAGGGGTTTTCCAGCCCAAACAATTCCAGGATTGCTCTCCCTGATCCTGTGAGTGCAGCTGAAGGGCAGAGCAGCCACAGAGCTCCGTGCAGGTGGAGCAGCCAGAAGTCTCAGCACTTCTGAGTCTGTGGGGAAGGTGCAGCAGGAACCGGGATGGATGGGATATTGGGAAGGAATTCCTGGCTGTGAGGGTGGGGAGGGGCTGGGCTGGAATTCCCAGAGGAGCTGGGGCTGCCCCTGGATCCCTGGAAGTGCCCAAGGCCAGGTTGGAGCCCCCTGGGACAGCGGGAGGTGTCCCTGCCCGTGGCAGGGGATGGAACGAGATGATTTTAAGGTCTTTTCCAACCCAAACCATTCCAGGATTCTATGGAGCAGCTGCTCCTCATCATCGGAGACCCTGAGCTGCTACGGGAGGAGGGAACTGTGCGGGTTTGGGGTTTGGGGAGTGCCTGGTGCTGGGAGAGGACAGAACTCACCTCCACCCTGCAGGAGAGCAGGGAGGGTTTGTGGAGTCTCCATCCTCGGGGATCTCAAAGCTCAGCTGGAAAAGCAGGGAGGACCCTCCTGAAGCTGTCCCTGTTCTGGTCAGGGATTGGACTGAACAACCTCCAGTGAGACCCTGCCAGCCTCAAAATTCACCATTTCCCCCATAAAATTCCTCATTTCCCCCACAAAATCCCAATTTCTGTGAGATTTTGTGTGGGAAATGGGGAATTTTGTGTGTGAAAGGATGAATTTTGTGTGTGAAAGGATGAATTTTGTGTGGGAAAGGGTGAATTTCATGTGGGAAATGGGAAATTTTGGGTGGGAAAGGTGAATTTTGTGTGGTAAATGGGGAATTTTGTGTGGGAAAGAATGAATTCTGTGGGGGAAAGGGGGAATTTTGTATGAGAAATAGTGAATTTTGTGTGAGAAATAATGAATTTTGTGTGAGAAAGAGTGAATTTTGTGTGAGAAAGGGTGAATTTGGACACTCAGAATCCAGAATTATTAAAGGTGTCTCAGAACCCCTCTGTCCATTATATTTAGGGGATAAAATCGTGAGTCAGGCTGTCCTGCTGGAATTGTACAGGGATTGTAGGAACAGTTCCGTCAATAAGAGTCCAGGTGAAGTTTTTGTGGGTTTAAATGTTGGTTTTTATTAATCTCTGCCTGGATTTCCCTAATTTTGCGTGACAAAGGAATCATCTCTTTTCTCTCTGATTGCAGCTCGGTGTTTTATTGATGGAAGTTTCTCCGCTGAGAGCTGCTGTACAAAAATGTAAACTCTGATTATTATTATTATTATTTCCCCAAAGCCTGTTGTCCATAACTCACAGAAAATACAGAATATGCACCACGCCAGCAATGCAGTTGTCATTTCTCATCCTTATTTATGAATGCCTCTTCCGAGCACTTTAGATAAGGATTTCAAAACCCAGTTCCAGCAGAGCCGTACTTTGCACGTCGCACTTTGACCGGGGAAAACATTGTTGTCTGATTTTAATCATCAAAATGAAATGCTCCTATTAGAGCGAAAAACCCAATTTCCTGCAGAAGCGGTTGCAGGCTGATGTGGCTCCGATATTCCTGCCATGACAGGAGAGTGATGCCTTGGGCATGGGAAAATGTTCCGGATATCCCGGAAACAAATGGAGCTGTGCTGGATCACTTTGAGTTTTGCATCATTGACTTTCAAATGTCATTTGTCGATAATTAATAATTAACCTCCACAGCTCCTGGGCTTTATTCCTGGGGGTGGGTTGGGCATCAGGTGAGAGGAGGTAAAACCCCACCAAACACTGGGACAAGATTCGAGGATGGTTCTCCCATATTGATTCCTAATTTCCAGCTTGTTCCGTGCCTCCTCTTCCTCCTCCTAATTATTCCTGACACAAGCAGATGAGTGACTCGGAGGGGACAAAGTGGGAAAGAGCTTTGGAGGGTCAGAGCTTAGGGATGAATTGAGGTCCTGATAAGTTGTGTCTCTTCCCAAAATTTGGCTTGGAAGGCAGGAGCATTTTTTAAGTTGCCGGTGTTGTGGGGTTTGAATTCCTTTCCCAAAGTCTCACTCCAGGATACCGGGAAGAGTCCGCCAAGCTCCGGTTTGGGACTTTTTGGATCCAGTTTTTAGGGATCTGTCGCTGACATGGAAGGAGGATGGAGCCAGGTGGGGGTTGGTACAAGCAACAGGATGAGAGGAAACAGCCCCACGTTGTGCCATGGGAGGTTCACGTTGGATACTGGGAATATTTTCTTCATGGAAAGGGTTGTCCAGCCCTGCACAGGTGCCCAGGGCAGGGGGGGAGTCACATCCCTGGGAGGGTTTAACAGATTTGGGAATGTGGCACTTGGTGACATGGAAACATTTGGTCTTGATGACATTAGAGGGCTTTCCCTAGCCAAAAAATTCTGGGATTCTGTGACATTTTCATCTTTAGGCTCCTTCAGATGGGAATTGCCTTCTGCTCCTGGTTTGTTTGGTGCTGCCTCTCATGAGGATTTCCTATTGATCAACCTTAACACATTCTCCCGACCCAATTATTAATCCCAATTTTGCTGATTGGATCTGCCTGTGCCTGGCTACGGGTCAGGAAAAATGGGATTATTCCAATCTATCACAAAGAACTCCAAGATCTGAAGAAAGCAGCGATTTCTCCCTGCAGGGTATCAATATTCCCAACTCCACTGGCAGCCGTCTCCCGCAATATTCACAGGAATCCCATTCCATCCCTCTCCCATGCGAGTGGAAGTGCTAATGAAGGAAAAGTGTCCTCAAACACAGGATGGTGACAACACCAACATGAAATTTGGCTAAAAGTAGCACCCAGCAGAGTTGGTGAGCGTCCAGCACAGCCAATATTTATCCTCTCCTTTTAAAGAAATAACAGGAAAGGAATGTTAATGGAATTGTGTTCATTGGAATAACCACGACCCTGGAAAAATCTCCTGTTTAATCCACAGGTTGGGTTGGTTTGGGCTTCACCAGCGCTTGAAGAATAACAAAATGGGGGAAGTTGTAGGATTTTGCAGCAGGAATTATTTAGTGCCCCGTGGTGACACCCATTAAATGTTAACAGACAGTATCTTCCAGGATTTACTGCTGGAATTTCGCTGCTTCCCCATTCCGAGCTATGGAGCAGAGCTGAGAATTATTGCCAGGTGTGATGAACAGCAACAGCGCCTCATGATACGTTTGGCCATAACTCCACATCTCCAGCAGGTCCCCACGGCGGTGGCAGAGCCCAGGGAATTCATCTGTGGCCGTGGATAAATGGATTCAGGCGTGGAAAGCCTGGATAAAGGTGCCCAGCGCTCCCATGGGGATGTGCCATTAATAAATGGGTTTAAAAAGAGATTTTCTGGTCAATAAATGCTGTTCACATCATCTTGGGTTCAGAGATGAGCAGGAGGTTCAGAATTTGGTCAGGAATTAAGATCCCAATAATCCAACCCCAAAAAAATTCATGTGATCTCACAGAGGACGGAGAAGGCACCAAAATCATGGAATTGTTTGGGTTGGAAAAGCCCTCAAAGGCCATGAAGTCCAACCGTTCTCCAGCACTGCCAAGGCCACCACTGACCATGTCCCCAAGTGCCACATCCAATGTAAAATCCCCCCAGGAATGGGGATTCCACCATCAACATTACCTGGATCTTGGCTTTGTGTGAAAGAAATCCATGGAAATTTAAATTCCTTCACCGAGGAATGGTGAATTAACCCTGAGCTCAGCACGGGGGCTCTGAGGCTCATCAAGGGCTGGGGAGTTACTCACAGACACTTGGGACACTGGGGGATTCTCCTCATCCAAAGGGAATCTCTGTTTTCCTGGATTTACAGGAATTATTGAGGTTCTGGAGGGCTTTGAGTGCTGGGAACAGTCTGGGAAGGGACATGGATGAGTTTGTCCAAGGACATTCCAGGGCCAGGTGCTGAGTCTGAGTCTGGTGAATAACATCCAAAAATTCCGAGCGTCCTCCCCTCCTGAGGAGGCAGAACCCAGGAGGTTCATTCCCCGGGATAAACAGGACCAACCTCACTTGTGCCATTTGTTTGCCACTCGAGTTTGGAAAAATTTCTGCACTGTCCTGGCCCTGATTGTGGATTTTTAGCCAATAAAGAGAGATAAAGTCAATCCCATTCCACATTTTTCCCCCAGCCCAAAGTCCTCTTCTGCCCATTCACACCCAAAGGCTGAAAAATGAAAGCTCATCCCCTCCATATTCTCTGTCCATTTCTTTTCCCTGCATTCTCCAGTGTCTGGAATATCCTGGATGAGCAGAAAAATCAACAAGGCCTTCATTTCATTTTTCTTTGCTTCTGAAATAATATTCAGAAAATAAAAAAAAAAAATAATAAAATAAAATAAAATAAAATAAAATAAAAACAAGTTAAATTAAATTAAGTAAAATAAAATCCACATGCTTCTCCCAGATTTCCAGGCAGAATTCAGCTCTGGAAATTTGTTTATAAGGAAATCAGTCCTGGGGTTTGTGTCTGATAAGGTTCACAAAGCAGGGGAGTGTGATTGGCACATCCTCAGTTCCCAGCTCTTATCAGAGTGGGGGGTCCTGAGGTGGAAATGGACTTGTTCAACTGAGACAGATTTTATGGACCATGGAAAATCCCAGTTAGGCTGAAGGAGAGAAACAGGAAGCCACCATCAGGAATTCTTTCCACAGGGTTTTTCCCCAGCACTGAACGCCAACCATAGAATATCAAAGAGAGAATTTGGCTGTTTAATGAACTCGTTTTGGGGACAATCATTGTTTTTTCTGGCCCTTCATTGGAGCTCAGCAGTTCCATTTCTTTGTCACTGAGTGAATTCAGGGCTGGGAGTAAATCTTAGTTTATTTTATATTTGTGGAGAAGTTTTTTAAGTGTCATCCTGGAGCAGCTTTTTTTGAAGGCAGAGGACACATTTAATACATTAGAGAATCACCATCATGCTCTTCTTCCCCTGATAAATATCATAAATAGAAATAGTTAATCAAGACAAAAAAAACCTCCGCTATCCAAGGAATATCAAGTTCTCCTCATTCCCGATATTCTCTCTGAGCCCTGTCTTATTTAAAGGCTTTGATAAATTTAGCAGGGAAGAGCTGCCGAAAATGATGAAGGTTTTTTTTTTCCTCTAGATCAAGAAGCACAAATAGAGCTGTAGCTGCTTTCAGTCGCTCAAATATAGCCCTAATTAGTGCTTAAGTGCTAATTGATAGTCATTAGGTAGGTCTGTGCCTGAGAGCGGGGGAAGAAGTGTCTGAGGAGGAAAAGCTGATGAAGGTGACGTCGCCTGAGGTGTCTCAGGAGCGGCACAAGTTTGTCCTGACTGAGATGTTCCCCATGGATTTTTCAGGAATTCCTGAGCAGTGGAAGCCTCTGCCGTGGAAACAGGCTGGGAGAGCTGGGAATGTTCACCTGGAGAAGAGAAGGACCCAGGGAGAGCTCAGAGCCCTTCCACGGCCTAAAGGGGCTCCAGGAGAGCTGGAGAGGGACTGGGGACAAGGGATGGAGGGACAGGACACAGGGAATGGCTTCCCACTGCCAGAGGGCAGGGATGGATGGGATATTGGGAAGGAATTCCTGGCTGTGAGGGTGTAAGAACGGCTGGGATGGAATTCCCAGAGGAGCTGTGGCTGCTCCTGGATCCCTGGCAGTGCCCAAGGCCAGGCTGGACGGGGCTTGGAGCACCCTGGGACAGTGGGAGGTGTCCCTGTGAGCAGGCACAGACAGAACTGATGCAGGTTTGGTTTTGGCAGCTGTGACAAAACTGTGTCCATCCAACCCCCTCTAACTCAGGGAAGATAATGAATGCACCAGAAAATGAGGCGGTTTTGCCCCTAAATCCCGAGGAAATGTTGAAACACTGGGAACAGGATGGGCGGCCTCAAGTGGCGCCCACGGAAAGGCGGCCTCAGACACGCTTCGAGCGCTGGATGAATTCTCGAGGAGCTCTTCAGAGCGGCCGTGACTGACGGGGCTCTCTGGGGAGCTGCTGCTCAGAGCCGCTTGTCGCGAGCCTGGGAATAACGCACGGCACGCTTGGAGAACAAAGGGAATTTTCTGCGGAGCTGCTGAGGGCAGGACTTGGGAATTGCAGCTGGAGGCGGGGCAGGAGAGGGGCTGAGTCTCACAGGGTCTTTACTCAAGGATCTGTTGAGGGCGGAAGAGCTGTTTGTCCACCTGGGCAGGGGCTCCAACCACAGCAGAGCTGAATTAAATCCCCCTTTTCCTTCTCCATGCCCGTTTTCCCATCTCACGAAACTTCCTGCTTTTACCGCCTCGTCCTTGAATGAAAATTTCAGCAGCCTTGAGCCAGGCAGACGAGCAGGGTATGAATATTCCAGCAATCACACCTTCGTAGCGTTTGAAAGGGAGATTCTGAGCCTTGGGTTTCAATGTTTTACAAGCTCCTGTCCCCTGTTTGTCGGTGCTTTGCTCCTGGATGTAAAGAGGGACTCATGGGGCCTGGGAATCTGATTCCCAGTGATTCCAGTGGTGCAGCGGAGCCTTTACTAGACGTTAGTGGGAAGTCCAGTTCCACTTCTAGTGGGAGGTGTCCCTATCCATGGCAGGGGTGGAACTGGGTGAACTTCAAGGTCCCTTCCATCCCCACCATTCTGGGATTCTGTGATCCCACTCAGAGGGGAAATCTATGGAAAACAGCTGAGGATCTTGGGAAGGGGACACCTCAGAGATTCTTTCATTTCTTTTATTTACGAAGGGAAAATATTGAAGTGATTTTTCTTGCAGACTCTTTTTTTTTTAAAATCATGTTTGCTTTCCACAAAGACAAACCCGAATACGACCAGAGGTGCTGTTTCTCCTCTGGACCGCTGATAAACTCGGGTATTTTCACCCTGATTTTCCCCATTTGGCACCAATTCAAACCACGTCATTTTATAAATTCCTCTGCTCTTCCTTTTCCTCTCAGATCTCTTTGTTTCTTACTTTGTTAAGGATTTTTTTCTCCTTTCAGCTTTCCAGAGTCCTCTGGAAGTCAGAGCTGGGTTGGGTCCCCTTGCACTGGAGAAAAATCACCTCAGTAAGAGTCATTCACCCAGGGGCAAAAAGTGGTGAATCAACAAACCATGGAATTGTTTGGGTTGGAGAAGCCAAATCATCAAATCCTACTGTTCCTCAGCACTGCTGAGGTCACCACTGACCATGTCCCCAAGTGCCACATCTGCTGCTAAATCTCCCCCAGGGGTTTAAAATCAAACTTCCTGAGGCTGTACTCGATCCCCTCATCCAAGTCGTTGTTAAACATCTGACCACGGGAGGGGAACTGGAATTGGATGATCTTCAAGGGCCTTTCCAACCCAAACCATTCCGTGATTCCATGATCTGGGAAGCTGCCCAGTCTCTTCTGAAGGGTTTTCCTTAGAGCACAGAGGGAGTTACAGTTGGACTGACACCTTGTGCTGCCCAACCAGTCATTTTTACTTAAATAAGGGGAAAAAATGATAAAATTATCCTGAAATTATAGTTTGGAGAGGAGTGGAGAGGCAGAGAGGAAGAGAGATTTTACTTCCAGAGGAACCCATTGCAGAGAGGACTCGGTGACAAGGCTTTCTCAGAGAGGAGGGAAAATCACTGGAAGTGGAAAAGCTGGAAGTGGCGCCCAAATCTTGTCCCCCATCAGCATCCCACTCTCCAGACCGCGTTAATCCCTCAGTATTTCCAGGCTGCAGCTCGTTCTCCCCCATCCCAGAGCCATTCCCAGCGCTGGGAATCACATTTTTCCAACAACCTTGCACAAAAACTGGACAACACAAACCAAACCCCAGCAAGGCCCTCAGTAGCCCCGGGAAGGCCATTTATTACCAGGGTGGGACAATCCATGCACAGCACACGGAGTGAGGGTAATTAAGAGTCTGGGAGCTGTAGCATTCCATGATTAATGCCTTGGGTGGGCACTCCAGCTCCTAAAACTAATGGGAAGTGACTCAAACTGCACCGCGAGCAGCGCCGAGGTCCCCAGGAGGAACCCAGGTTGCTCCAGGCATCTTGCAGATTCCTTGGCTCATTAATTATAGCTGCTCCGAGTGGAAAGTTTATAATTAAACATATAGTTTACTCCTCAACTTTGGGATGGGGAAAATGGAGGGAATTAGATTTCTTTCGGGATAAGCGCTTGGAGGAGTTCGCGGGGCGTGCAGGTGACAAGGTGGTTTTGTCTGGAGCTCATCCGGGATCCAGTGTGGGATGATGTCATGGTTATATTCAAATTTATCAGTTTAATCACCTCTCTAGGCGGGGTTTGACTCTTAAAAAAGGAGGGAATAGGCAGTTTCACCTTCTTGGTAGGATCCTGTGTTGGGATGAAGTCAGTCCCATTTCCTTTCCTGATCAATTTCCTTTATTGATAAATCTCTTTACTGAGATTTTGAGCTGAAAATAGCCGAATATGCAATTAAAAAATGAATAAATAGAGGTACCAATGCAGGTGTGTGTGGTTAAAAGCACAAGGGTTGTTAGTGTTAAGTGTTAATTGTTTTGTGTATTTTCTGGTCGTGGTCGGTATCTGATGCCCGAATATTCCCATTTTCTGTGTGGGGTGGGAAATCTCAGCTCAGCTTTGCAGGGAAGCTGAGGCACAGGGGCTTGAGTCAGTCCTAGGGAGTTTCAGCAAGGAATTGCTCCTGAATCCTAAAGTCGTGCCCTCAGCTTGGGGCAACTCTTTTACCTGCTGGGATGAGCCAGACAGGAATAGAGGGACTGCCTGGAAATCTGGGAATTGCAGCCCCTCCTTTCACTGTAGCTTTTTGATTGCTTTTGAAGGCTGGGCGCAGCCGTGGCTGGTGCTGGAATCAATACTACAAAATGAACCAGGCCTTTGTGTTATTTTCCATTCTCAATCCCTCTGCTCCGTGCACATTTCATCCAGCACAGGCTCACCCACAGACACTTCTGTGGGTTTGTACGGGTACAAATCTGAGCACAAACTGCTCCCCATGTATGGAATTTGGTGTGGAATTTCAGCTCCCGGGAACTGATCTGGGTTGTGGAATCAAAGCGCTTGGAGCTGTTCATATCACGGTGAGAAAAAAAGTGACGGGGCCTTTGGTGGCTCCGGTCTCAGTTCGGGTCTGGGCCTCTCTCCCAGTGCCAGGAGCTTTTCTTTGTGCGCTGGCTACAACTTCAAGGGCTGCAGCTCCGCTCTGGGTCTGTTGAGTCAATAGGAGTCAGACTCATTAATCCTGGCCTGGGGCGAGCCTCCCTAGCTGGGAACAGTTCGGGACCTCTCCTAATGACTCCAGCATGGAAATCAGGGATCTCAGTGCAGGGACTGCAGGAAGTGTGTGGTGGCAGTTCAGTGTCGCCGGGTTTGTCCCTGTTGTAGGCAGATATGAGGTGGGTATTGATCGCCCGAGAGCACCGAGGGGATTGGTTCCTTTGCAGAATTAAACCTAACATCTCCATAATGATGACTGTGCCACGCTCTGCCTTTAATGATCTTCCCCAGGCCCTGTCTGCGACTCTGGGAGGGGTTTTCTGCTGCTAAAATAGTATGAAAATCAAAGATAAAGGCTGGGAGAGATGAGGGTGTTCAGAAGGCTCTGGGGAGACCTCAGAGCCCCTTCCAGTGCCAAAAGGGGTTCCAAGAGCTGGAGAAGAGACTTCGGACAAGGGGTGGAGTGACAGGACAAGGACGAATGGCTTCCCAGTGCCAGGGTGAGATGGGATATTGGTCAGGAATTCCTCCCTGGGAGGGTGGGGAGAGGCTGGGATGGAATTCCCAGAGCAGCTGCCCCTGGATCCCTGGAATGTCCAAGGCTGGGTTGCAGTGGTGGAGCTGACAGCGGTGTTTGGTCCAGCCAAAGGCATCACGGTCAGGGAGGGGCATTTGCCCCCCTGACAGTGCCAGCAGAGTCCTCCTGCTGCTGGATAATGGAGCAGGCACTGACAGGGGCTGGAGCATCCATCAAAACCTCACTTCCAAGGCCTGTCCTCGTGGGGTGCCTCTAAAAGGGATTGGAGACATCGATTGCTGCTCTCAGGTGGAGCGGGAGCGTCGCTGTGGCTTTGTGAGTGAACCTTATCTCAGTTCCCTCACCAAGCAGAACAAAGCAGCTCCCTGTGTTTGATTTTCCTTGCTGGAGGCAGGGAAGGGGAGCAGCTCTGTTGCACTTGGCTTGGCTCGAGCACTGGAGCTAGACAAGGACTCCCTTATGTTGTTTTGCCCAGTATCCCTGAAACTGAGGCGTTTTCCATTTCCAATCTGGGCTCTCTGGCTCGTCCCCTCCCCATGTTCCCTTTCCCTGCCCCAGCTCCCTCCTGTCCCCCTCCCCTGCAAGCACAGCCCTTCTCTTACATCAGGAACTCTGAGCTTCCATCAGGGCTTGCTCTGTACCATCCATACCTGGGCTAGGAATTGTGGATTTTGAACTATTCTCAACTTTCTTCTCTCTGGGCCAGGTCAGCTCACAGAAAACCCTCCAAAACTGGCTCCAGATGCTAAAATAAAACCTGTAAATGCTGCACCTGCACAGGGACTCCCATGGATTCCAGTGAAATTTCTTTTCATGGCATTTCTTCCCACAACATCACTTCTCCATGAGTTCCTATTCTGCTTCCTGCTGCAGCTCAAGATGCTGGATTTAATCTGTAAAGTTCAGGATTTATTCTGTGAAATCCTGGCCTTTAATGTGTGAAGTTCTAGATTTAATATGTGAAGTCCTGGATTTAATGTGTGAATTTCTGGATTAGATCTGTGAACTCCTGGATTTGTTCTGTGAAATCCTGGCCTTTAATGTGTGAAGTTCTAGATTTATTATGTGAAGTCCTGGATTTAATGCGTGAATTTCTGGATTAGATCTGTGAACTCCTGGATTTATTCTGTGAAATCCTGGCCTTTAATGTGTGAAGTTCTAGATTTATTATGTGAAGTCCTGGATTTAATGTGTGAATTTCTGGATTTATTCTGTGAAGTCCTTGATTTGATCTGTGAACTCCTGGATTTTTTCTGTGATGTCCTGGTCTTTAATGTGTGAAGTCCTTGATCTGATCTGTGAAATCCTGCTCTTTAATCTGTGAAAGCCTGTGTGCCAACACTCCTGTGCGTGTATTTCCATTCCCCTGTTCAGCCTGACTCCTGTAAATCCCTGAGCGCTGCCTGTCAGAATCGCTGTCAATCCGAGAGGCACCATTAGCTCCTTCAATCCTGTGCCAGGTGGGAATTGTGCAGGTTTCCAGGGTACTTTTTTATTTCCAGGGTGGCAGGAAGTCAGGCAAATGTGGCAAACACCTCCTGAACTTGCTAAAACATCGGAATGTGTCACCCACAGGAGAACCGGCAGAAGCAGCTCCAGCCTTGTGCCTGTGGGAAGGAGGAAACCGGTTTTGGGATGGCTTACAGGAGCAGAGAGGAGGAATCCCCTGGAGCAGCCCAAGTGCTGACATTCCCAAATTGCTGTGAAACCCCAGCAAGCCCTTGGGCAAAGGTGTGGGCTCCAGAGGAGCTATGATCACGCTCCCTCCTCTTCCAGCACAGGGATTATTTAACGGGATGATTTTAAACCCGGCTTTAAGGAGAGGTTTTGTGCCCCTGGCTGGGTCGTCACATTAACCGTGCCTGCACGAGAGCTGTCCTCGCCCTGTGACAGCTCTGGGGCTCCTTGTGGTGTGTGGGTGTACTAGCTTGAAAACAAACCAGCGGGAGGCACCAAGTCAGAGTAACAATTTAATAGGGAAAATTAAAGAATAAAAGGCAGAAAACACTGGTTCAAAGTAACAGAGTCAGGATACAACCTGACACCCTGTTAGTCAGGGGGGCAGTAGCAGTCCCATAAGATGGTGGCTGCAGTCCTCCTGAAGTGCTGGATGTGGTTCTGTCAGAGCAGTGATCCTGTAGAAGGGGCTGCTCTTCCTCAGAAGGTCCAGTGGTGGCTGTGTAGCTCCTGTCCTCTGGGAATCCCGTGGAAAGGGTGTCTGTGGTGTTGGGAATCTCAGATGATATCCAGGATGGACTGCTTGGTTCCTCCCTCTGGGTGGAGCATCTCACAGTGGGATGATGAGTGATGAGGCCGGGCGTTGATGGGTTCATTAACAGAAGATAGTCTGGAGGGAGGAGGCAAGGAAACCCTGCCCCACCTGGTTCCAACAGCTCCTGGGGACGGGCATAGAATACAACACTGCAACCCAGGACAGTGGGGAGTGACCCTCAAACAATCAATTATTGGGTACAGCAGAAACGCTTTGGATTCACCCTCAGGACGAGGAGTTGTGCACAAGGAGGGAACCCTGATTCCTGTCAGGGTTCTTCACCCAGACGGTGCTGGGCACTGCCCAGGCTCCCCAGGGAATGGTCACGGCCCCGAGGCTGCCAGAGCTCCAGGAGCATTGGGACAGTGCTGCCATGGAATCAGAGAATCAGGGAATTGCTGAGGTGGGAAAAGCCCTCTAAGATCAAGTCCGACCCAGCACTGCGAAGGCCACCACTAACCCAGGTCCCCAGCTGCCACATCCACACGTTTTTGGAACACTTCCAGCCATGGGGACTCCACCAATGTCCTGGGAACATTGGATCCAATGCTTGACCACCCTTTTGATGAAGAAATTTTTCCTAAAATGAAATGTGATTGGGATGATTCTTGGGTTGATTCTTGGGGTTTCTTGGGTTGATTCTTGGCGTTGTCCCTTGCCAAGCCAGGACACCGATTCAAAGATCCTTTCAGATCCTTTCCAGCTCAGGATATTCCACGATTCCATGGAAACTTCCACGATTCCAAGCAGCAGCCAGGCTGCTCACTGAGCCCAAGAAAAGTGTGTCTGAAATCCCCTCTTTGTCTAAATAATTCCTACCAGGCTCTGCCTGCTAAAACATCAGGCTCCTTCTTGCCTTAAGGGACGTCTGGAAGGGAAACAGAAGGGGAACAGGATGAAAGATTTCCCAGATATGAACGGAAGGTCAGCAGATGAAATACGAAATGTCACATTTGTTGCTCAACTGAGCAGGATTGCAACTGGAAAAACGCAGCCCTTCAGTCCCGCCGCTGAAAATAAACCCAAGTCAAACAGGAGTCCTTGAGTGCAAACGCGAGGATCAGAATTAAATTCCCTCCTAACTCCTGGGTAATGGAGTTCTGCCAGAGCCAGGAGTCAATTAAGGGGATAAACACTCCCATAACTCACCAACACTTTGCATTTCAGGGGTATTTTGCTGAAGTAAGCACTTAATGTGATTATTGTGTTTCAGCCTGATTTAAGATGACAACTTTTGCATTTCCTAAATATTAATTAGCCTGGAATTTCTATTTATTTAAACTCGGAGGCAGCAAGTGGGTAGTTGTGTGATTTACCTCCGGCTCCTGGCATTTCTCTCAGCTAGGACATTAGAAATGCAATTGTGACCAATTAACCTTCGTGCCTGTCAGCAGAAAGGATGAACGATGGAGCTTGGTGGGTTTGTTTGGGGGAATAATCATCCCACAAACCAGGGCAGGGATCTGCTCCTCTGGATGAGGCTTTTGGATGCCTGCTCAGGGCAAAAAAAATGGGATTTTAATGGATTTTTCAGCTGTTCGGGTCCTGCTCCTCTGGGATTAGGCTGTTCCCTTAGGGGTGGCTTTTAGGGACACGTTGCTGCATGGCTTGTATGGAGCTCCTGGAGTGTCTGCCCACCTGAGGGTTTGGAATAATATCATCGGAATGGAATGAGAGAGATGGATTTTTTAACTGAAAGAGGGGTTAGATGGGATGTTGGGAAGGAATTCCTCCCTGTGAGGGTGGTGAGGGAACAGAATTCCCAGAGCAGCTGTGGCTGCCCCATTTCTGGAAGTGTCCAAGGCCAGGTTGGAGCACCCTGGGATAGTGGGAGGTGTCCATGCCCATGGCAGGGGGTGGCACTGGATGGGCTTTAAGGACCCTTCCAACCCAAAACATTCCATGGTTCCATGAAAAGGAGAGTCTTCACTGCAGAGATGGAACATTTTCCACAGCAGACCCTTCAGAGCATCCTGGGGCTGCCTGAGTCCCTTTGACACCTCTGAAATCCTCACCCTGTGGTATCCAAGAGCTCCCAGGCCAGCTGTGGACTTGTGTCATTCAACTCCTGTGTGGCAGGGAGGGAAGGTGGGTATGGAAAACCTCAGATAGGCTGAGATTAAAAGACTCTGGACACCCATAGCTCCTTTGGAATCTAACGGGAATTTGTGTACTCGGCTGCAAAAATGGAGACTTTTTATCAAACAGCACCAAGTGGAGCATGGCAAATCTCCCCCCAGGAATTCTGCTCCGCTTCTCCACCCCAATTAAGGCCCTCGTTGCGCTCTCTTGGCTCTGTTCTCCATGTAATGAGGTGATGGTTGAAGGATTCCAGCTGTAATGGACCAGTGGCCACCAAATTCCCTCGAAACATCTTTCCCTTAAACACCTCCCCTCTTTCAGCCATTGAGATGCTGAAATTCCTGCATTTCCCCGGAAGGAGCTGCCTGTCATCCCAGAAAAAGGGTGTCACCCATCTTGTTGATGTTTATTGAAACTTTGGATCATCTCTGGCTTGGAGATGTATTTTTAGCTCTGTACTTTTTGAAAGTGGTGTTGGCCCCCAGTCAGAGAACAGCAGGGTTAATGTAGAGCCTGGAGGAGCTCTCCCATCTGTTCCAGCTTCCATCCAACCATGGAGTTTTACAAGAGCTCTCTAGGAGGGCTTGGAGTTCTCCAATTTGTAGTATTCCCTAATAAAATCAGCTTGGAACACTGCCTGTGCCGAACAGGAGGGTGTAAAGTCTTCAAAGAGACAAAGAAACTTGGAAATATCAGATTTCTTTCACATTTTCAGGAATTCTGTTTATTTTGATTGACGTTGAAATTAGAGGCGGAACAGATGGAGTGAGGGTACAGCAGGATGAGCTGAGCTGAGGCTTTGACACTCTAATGAGGAAATTAGGAGGTAGAAGCTGCTGGTTGGGTTCTTCTTTGGGGTCTATTTATGTTTTATTTGCCCTGATGCTTCTGTCAACAGCAACAAATCTCCAACCAGGCTGACCCCAACACATCCCCAACCAGGCTGACCATAACACATCCCCACACATTCCCTGGCCCAGCCCTGCGGACAAGATGGATCATCAAGACTGGGTAAATCGTGTTTATGCCAGCTCCTGAAATTCCCAGGCAAGATACTCAGATTATTTCATGGATTTGTGTTGGTAGCAGGTGGATATTTTGTGATTTTGCAAGCTGGGGTGGAAGTTAAAGTCAAACATGAGGGGATGCCACAAACTCTTGGCTGATCTTTTCCTTACTCTGCCACTGGAATTGTGGGAACCGATCGAGCACCAGGACACTCCTCTCCTCAGGGTTGTGTTTGTGATGGTGGCCTTGGTTGGGCACCATCGTCACCAATACAAATGTTTGCACTAATTAGTTATGTGTTAAATGGTTGGACTCGATGATGTTAAGGGTTTTTTCCAACCTGATTCCCTCATTCTGATACGGGCTTGGATTTTACACGTGGATGTGGCTGCAGGGAGATGAAGCGTGAAATGCTTCATGCATCCATGGATACATTAATTTCATATATTCAATACATTCAAGACTTTCTGTGGACAAAGAGTTCCTGGTTTAGTTTTTGATCTCAGCCTTTCTCAGCCTCCATCAGCATTAAAGTCACAGAATTAAAGGAAACAAAGTAATTGAAATCCTTCCCTGCTAGCACATCTGGGCAGACATTTGGAAATGGAGATGTTATTACAGAAACCTAATTAAATCATTTTCTCCACTTGCCCCCCAGCGATGAAACAACCGTGACATGTGGTGACTTTTCTCCAAGCAGCCACCATGAAATCAGCACAAATTTTCCATCAAAAATGGACAGCTGAGGCCATCAAACCAACGAGTTCTGGGGGCGTCAGACCTGGGCTGCCTCACTAAATGCAGTGTTCGTGTGGAGTGGGAGGGATTTGTTCTCCTGAGCCTGGACCTCAAACTTCCCACGTACAAAAGGAGCTGCAAGAAATTCCTTTTCTCAATTAAGCAGGAATTCCCTTTCTCAATGGAGCAAGAATTCCTTTTCCCAATGAAATTGTTGGCTGTTAAGGTCCTGGCCTTGTCCTTGGAGCACAGCAAAGCTGGTTTTGAGAAGTTCCCATTCATTTCCCTCTTAACTTGTTGGAGGTCAATTAACAAGAACCAGAGAGGTATAAAAATGGGCTGGAAAGGGATCTGATCGTGGGTGTTAATGAGGGACGGAATCATGGAATGGTTTGGGTGGGAAGGGACCTTAAAGTCCATCCCATCCACCCCCTGCCATGGGCAGGGACCCCTCCCACTGTCCCAGGCTGCTCCAAGCCCCATCTGACCTGGTCTTGGACACTCCCAGGGATCCAGGGACAGCCACAGCTGCTCTGGGAATTCTATCCCAGTCTCTCCTCACCCTCTCAGGGAGGAATTTCTTCCCAATATCCCATCCATCCCTGTCCTCTGGCAGTGGGAAGCCATTCCCCCTTATCCTGTCCCAGCTTTGGACTCCACAACCCAAAATCCCCTCTTAGAGTTCAAAGTTTCACATTTACAACATGAAAACATCGAAGCTCTTTTACACAAGAATATGTGGAACAATTGGAGTGCTTGGCAGTTCCTGAACATCCTGGTGGGAGGAAACAGGAGGACTGAGGCAGATCCAGAAGGAGTTAAACTGCACCTGAGCAGGTCGGGCAGCTCAGCCGTGTGTGTGTCCCAGGCTCTAAAATCAGGATTTGTTTTATTTTGTGCACCTGTGATGTGTCGTTTTTCATTGTTCGCTTCTTTTTCTGCGCTGTCTCTCGCTCCTCAGCCGGCTTTGTTGGGAGCTCTCCATTCCTGACAGCCGTCCCCTGGGAACAGCTGGTGCAGAGGAGACAGGGGTTGTGTTCTCTCCTTTCCCTTCCTTCCCTGGCATCGTGTGTTCCCTGTCGGATGGCGGATGTCACCCGGCACTTGGTGACAGTGCTCTGTGTCCTAGCACACCGTGAATTGCTGGGGTGTCCTCTCTTGCCCTCCTGGCCCCTCTTCCCCAGCTCTCCACTCCTCACCGAGCAGTTTCCCAACTCGATGAAGGGAAAGGCTCTCAAAATCACTCATCAGAGGCAGAACCATCCTGGAGTAATTGGAGGGACTGGAAAAGGATCATTTTGTGTTTCTTTTCTCCCTAATTTACTGACAACTGTGGCAGCCGGGACTGGGAGCTGAATCACCTCCCTGAGACACTACGTTTAAATGATATTTTTATTATTTCCCATTAATCTGTCCAAGACAGGGGAGGAGGCTTTCGAAGTTTCACAAATGGATCAGAACACACAGGGGCCCGTGATTTTCAGTGGGAAACGAGCATTTAACTGCTCCTTTGTGCTTTTGAAAGCCTTCTCTGCTCAGGTTCTCCCCATGGTGGAACCAGCCCTGGTGTGGTTTAGTCCTTGTTACCTTAATTTGAGGAAAAAAAATCCTTCCAAAAGTAACTTGATGTGGTTTATCCCCGTCCATGTGGGGAGGATGGTTCTGATCATCGAGGCTGTTTAATGTGTCTGACAAAAGCATCACAAGACCCAAGAGTGGGAACCTGAAAGCAGCCAAGTTCAGGCCAGACATGGAATTTATATTTTAAACAGTGTGAGTTGTTAACCCTGGAAATAACTTGACGGATTCTCTCTCACTGAGTTAAATTGACGGTGGCTCATGCTCGCTGCACAGGGGGACCAGACCAGACCCAGCCTCGTCCCGTTAATTATCCCAAACTGATGCTGGCGGTTTTGGAGCTACGGGGCTTCTGGGACAGGAGCTGGATCTTCCCTGTGCTGTTCCTTTGGATGAATCCGATTTTTCAGGGCTAATTAGGCTGTGCCTGAGACAGAACTTTATTGCTCTGTGCAGCTGGTGAAAGTTGAGGTCAAGTAGATCGAAAAGAAGTTGGACCATGACGTGAGAGTTCCCTGCTGCTGTTGTTATAAACACCAGAAAAAGCAGGATTATTACCAGACCTTGGGGTTTTTACATTTTTTTGTGCCTCTTGAAGATCTCTGTTCTCTTCTGATGCCCTAAAAAGCAGCTGAACTTTGTTGAAACCCCTCCCATGCCGCAGAAGCAGAGTAAATCCAACAGGGCTTGTTGCTGCCTGCATCGAGCGTGATGTCAGCCTCATTTCCTCCCTCTGCCTGCAGCCCTTCTCCAGGGACATCTTTTGGAAAAATCACTTTGTGCTGCTCTGTGTGACACTCCAAACTCACAGCCACCGTGGCTGAATCATTATTTCAAGGACGAGGGGGGCTGAACTTGCCATTGACTCAAGACTCTGCTGGAATTTCACTGCCATCCCTGGTCTTCAATAGGAGCTTATCTCTGTGCCACTCTAGATTTTAATGGCATTCGTGTCACAGCAATAATAGGGTCAGGCTCAGTCTGTCCCAGCATTGCCAGCGAGGTCTGGTTTATTCATTTTTATTTTCACAGCCATCAAAGCCTTAAACAGAGCTTATCTGATGGGACCTCCATGGGGAAGGTGATGGGGCCTTGGAAAGGGAAACTAAAGTCAGGTTCCCACAAGGAAACTCCTGTTGCAGATCCCTGCTAGTCCCAGCCTCAGCGGAAAGGTGGGAATTTGGTGAGTGGTGAAACACAGAAATGTTGGTCCTGGCTTTGGTCCTGGCAGCAGGTCAGAGTTCTCCAGGTGGATTCAGCCACTGGCGAGGGCTGCCTCTAAACTTAATGAATCATGGGATCGTTAAGGTTGGAAAAGACCTCTAAGATCCCTGTCTCTGGAAGTGTTCAAGGTTGGATGGGCTTGGAGCAATCTGGTTTAGTGGAAGGTGTCCCTGCCCATGGCAGGGGGTGGAACTGGGTGATCTTTAAGGTCCCTTCCAACCCAATCCATTCCATGATTCCATTCTATGAAATGACGGCTGACCATCTGTCCAGTTTAGTTAAAATATTATTTGTTTTAGCTGTTTTTATTGTTCTTTTTTTGGTGTTGCGTATAAAATTGTCAGAGTCTGTTTGTATACTTTGCATGCTTGGCCTCAGGCCAGGAAGAAGCTTCTGGTCCCTCCTGCGTTCATATCTTTAAATTTGCAAGGAGGAACAAACCCTCCAAGGAATCCTCCCAAGGTCCGGGAGTGCAGGCACTTGCCCGGGGCTGTTTACTGTAACAAATGGATTTGTACAGCACATCCTGGCGCTCGGCTCCCCACGGACACCAGGGCAGCAAAAGGGGAAGGAACCATTTCCAAGTCCTCAAATATTCCCTCCTGCAGCACCTGTCTGTGTTTTGAAAGACAAAAGGTGCACGAGAGGTCACGGAGCTGCTGCAGCTCAATTGAAGGTGTTTTGTCAGTCGGTTGAGGTGAAGTTTCAAACCTCCACCATCAAAAACGAAGCAGTTAGACAGGATGGAACAGTCAGAAGCTGGATGTGGGCAGCCGTGATGCTTTGGGAATATTTGCAGGATCCGGGGCACTGTTTTGCTGCTTGTTGGGTTGGGTTGCGTTGGGTTGGGTTGGAAAGAATGGATGGGTTGGAAAGGGTGGTTGCATTGATAAGGGTGGTTGCATTGATAAGGGTGGTTGGGTTGAAAAGGGTATCTGGGTTGAAGAGGGAGGTTGGAAAGAATGGGTGGGTTGGTAATGATGGTCGGGCTGAGAAGAATGGCTGAATTGGAAAGCGTGGTTGGGTTGAGCTGGAAAGGATTGTTGGGTTGCAAAGGGTGGTTGGACTGGAAAGCATGATTGGGTTGGAAAGTGTGGTTGGGTTGAAGAGGATGGATGGGTTGGAAAGGGTGCATGGGTTGGAAAGGGTACATGGGTTGGGTTGGAAAGGGTGCATGGGTTGGAAAGGGTGGTTGGACTGGAAAGCGTGATTGGGTTGGAAAGTGTGGTTGGGTTGAAGAGGATGGATGGGTTGGAAAGAGTGGATGGGCTGGAAAGGGTGCATGGGTTGGAAAGGGTGGTTGGGTTGGAAAACGTGGTTGAGTTGGAAAGGATGCTTGGATACAAAAGGATGCAGAACGAGTTTCCTAAGGAATGCTGAGCCCTATAACCCTGAGCCAGGAAATACTCAATTTGAGTTTATCTCCAGGTAGCTGAGCGGCTGGATTTGGAAGTCACCTTCACACGGTGCAAGGGGAGTGAAGATCTCAAAGGACCGATTCTGCTGCCACCTCAGTGCACACTGTCAGGATGTGACACCTTTGAGATGATGTGGGAGGGTCTCTCCTCCTGTCTGAACTTTGCCTCCCACCTGGATCATCTGAACCCCTCCAAACTCTGCTGGGCTTTGTGTGCTGAGGCAAGAAGCTGGGATTTGATAAAGCCCGTGTGACACTTGGTGGGACACCAAGACAGAGCCAAGACACGTCATGAGCAGCATTTGCCTGGCAGGAGACTCTCAGTGGGCTTTGATTAATGACAACTCTTGGTACCACTGATATCTCCCATCCAAGGATATGCAAATATTCACTGATCGAAAAATTCCCTGCATTCACCGCCACGGTGGCTCCTTGTTTGTTTTTGTGTCATGCAAAAAATTCTGAAGGTCACATCTCAATGACACAAGACTTGAGGGAAGGGAAGGGGAAAGAAGGGGAAAGAAGGGGAAAGAAGGGGAAAGAAGGGGAAAGAAGGGGAAAGAAGGGGAAAGAAGGGGAAGGGGAAGGGAAACCCTGGAGTTATTAATCCAGGAAGTGTGAAGGAATAGGAACCAGGAAAAGAGGTTCTCGTAGCGATGAAGATGAAGGAATAGACAGACCCTTTGTACGTGTTGAGACTGACAGAAGTGACACAAACAGGCAAACTGACAAAAAAAAGAAGTGCAGATTTCATGGAAAGTCCATGGAGTGGCACACTGGGAACAGAACTGAGACCTTCCCATCTGGGATTCCCACGTTTTAAGCCCAAGCCCAGCATTTTAGGACCAGTCTCGCAGCTGGCGTGAGTGGTTGTACACGAAGCAATGTCAATTTATGCTCACTGCAGATCTCTTGATCGGGATCTATGGTGGTAATTATTCATGCTCACCATTCGTATTTGGGGATTAATTAACTATTCGTGGTTCCTATAAAGAATATTGTCAACTATTTAATGGCTCATTGAGTTCAGCAGGATTTCAAGGTCCTCTCTTACGATTTCCACAGAATGGTTATTGTGATTTGTGACTTGGAGGAGCAGCGAGTGAGCTGTGAGCAGACCAGGAGCATTTCGGTGTCAGTTCTACCCTGTGACAAATGGGCTTTAATTGGATTTAAACACGGGTTCTGCTTGGTGAGACGAGGCAGATGAGAGAGGAGATATGGGAGAGTTCTTTTAAAACATAGAAAAGAGGTGGTTTTGTCCTGCCGGGTGTTCCATGGGCGCTTTTGAACTTTATCAGCAAGGGTGAGTATTCAAAATTCATTCCTGCAGGTCTTAGACCACTGGTCTTGCATCTCCCTTCATAAAGATGTTTGAGTCAAGGTCTTCAGCCTGGTTTGAACACCCTGGAAGTGTTTAAGAAATGTGTGGACGTAGCACTTGGGGATGTGGGTTGGCCTTGGGCTTGGCTGGGAGAACACTTGGATTCCATGACCTCAGAGGGCTTTTCCAATGCTTTTATGATAATGTGATTTTGCGCTGCCAGAACTTCAGGTTCTGCCTAACTCAGCACATTGGCTGTTGAGTATTTCTGAAAATGTTTATTATTCCAGTGAAAAGCGTGGACTGTCTGGAATACATTATCCCAGCTGTGGCTGCAGTGGCCTGGGGTGCTCCTGGAATGATTAATTGTTCAAGTCTTTGTAACTCACTGCTGTGCATTTATTTCCAGGGAAAAAATGCATTTTTGGGAGAGTAAAAATGGCCTTTTTTAAGGTAATAGGGTCCTGTGCTGTGGAATCCTCTCGGAATCTGCTTGGTGTGAGGGTCAGAGAGTGGCCAAGAGGGGCAAGGGTGACTTTTTGATCTGCTGGTGTCCTTGTTCCTCGGGTTTTCACGAGTTTTGGGGTGTGGGCCACAAGATGCTCAGAGCTGAGGCTGACGAGGATAAGTGAGAGAAGGAGCGACTCCTTGAGATTCATCCAATTTTCAGAAGGTTTTAGGATTTTGCCGCTCTCACAGAGTTGTGCCTTTAAACCGAAGGAGAGTAGGCTTAGACTAAATATTGGGAAGAAATTCTTCCTTGTAAGGGTGGGAAGCGGCTGGGATGGAATTCCCAGAGCAGCTGAGGCTGCCCCATTCCTGGCTGTGTCCAAGGCCAGGTTGGAGCACCCTGGGATAGTGGGAGGTGTCCCTGCCCATGGCCAGGGGTGGGACTTTGAGGTCCCTTCCAACCCAAACCATTTCTGGGATTCTATGAAAAGCTTTAGGGAGGGAATGGAGGGAACTGAGACCCTGGACATGACAGACTGAAGTGTTAATGGGGATGGAAAAGATGGAACTGGGTGTGTGAGAGGCTGGGAGGGACTGCCAAAAGGAATTTCTCCTAATTCCCAAATCCATGCTTGCAATATTTCCCAGGGCCTGTCTCATCCCCATCTACTGTGGATGAAGGAACTGCACCCAACTCCCTTTGGCTCCGCAGGGTCTCAGCTCAGCGAGGTGTGGAGCATTAAATAATTCAGTGTCCTCAGCGTCTGCACCGAGTGTTCACAGCATTCCAACGAGCCCAGGCAGCAGGGAAAAGCAACAATTTCCCAAAGTAGATTTCTGGCAATGGATCTGCTAAATCTTGAACAAGCTTCTCGTGCTAAATGGTGACGCCAATTTGCGAGTTCCTGCCTGGAGCACGGCCCGTGCTGGCATGGGGATGATTTCCTTGTTGTGCCACCGTCACCTGAGGACAATGAGGGAATAAAGAAATCCCAGTGAGAAAAAAAAAAACTCATGGAAATATTTTTATTGATGTTCTGGCTTTGCCAAAGGAGGAGAGGAGCGTGTGTGGAGGTGGGGAGTTTATCTGGCTGAAAAGACGGGGAGAGGTGTTCTCCCTGACATTTGACACTCTGATTTTGGAGTCAGGCTCCTGCAGTGATGGAATTGCAGAGCCAAGACTTTGGATCGGGATTTACTTTGGCTTTATGCTCCCTCTCATGCCCACAAATAAATCAAATGTGCTTCCCTATTCCCCTCACCACTTAAAATAATAAAAGAAGCCCAGAAGCTTAAAAGGCAGAGATGTAACTGATAAAGGGCTCACGTTTTATCTTCCATCTCCCCAAAATCCTCAAGGGAGCTCGTGCCTGATCCAACCTGTCCTGCAGGTCTCGTATGCAGGCTGCAGATTTATTTAGTGCCTTTAGCTGGTGGCTGATCCCTGACAGGACCTCCTGGGTGGCAGGAGAGCCTCCGCCTCTCCTTGTTTTCAGTCTCCGCCAGGAATAAGCAGGCTGGTTTTGGTTTAGTTTTATTTATTTTTCCTGCTTTGTTCTTCTTTTTTCTTGTCAGTCGCTGCAAAGGCTTTGGTGGGGGCTGCCCTGACATAAACCCTGCACTGACATCGATTTCCCTGATGCTTGAGGCTGCAGAAAATAAGGAAAGACCAGTTTTCCCGCAATATTGAAAAGCCTCTTCACCCCAAAGGCACAGAGCCCAGTGGTGGGGACTTTTCTGGATTAGGCTGGGAGGGAAAAGACCTCATCCAGCCAGACAGAACTGAGCCTCGATGGCTTTTCCTGTCTCCTTTTCATCCACTGTCCTTTGCTTTCATAGGATCACAGAATCCTGGAATGGTTTGGGTGGGAAGGACCTTAAAATCCTCTCATCCCACCCCTGCCATGGGCAGGGACACCTCCCACTGTCCCAGGCTGCTCCAAGCCCCATCCGACCTGGCCTTGGGCACTTCCAGGGATCCAGGGGCAGCCACAGCTGCTCTGGGAATTCCATCCCAGCCCCTCCCCACCCTCCCAGCCAGGAATTCCTTCCCAATATCCCACCTTTCCCTGGCACTGGGAAGCCATTCCCTGTGTCCACTTTGGTTTCCCCCTTGTTCTTGCTCCCACTCCCAAACTGGCTCCCCACAACAAACCTGGAATTTGGGTTGGGTGACAGCTCATACATAAGTTAAACTCTCCAATTTGGGCTCATGGCTGTGTCTGGGCACAGATTTGCTTTAAATTCCACCCAAATATTCCCCAGCACCATCAGAAAATCACCTCCCTCCCAGACAGCGGCTGTGCTGCTCCCCTGGCCCTGCCCCAGGGGTGCAGTGGGGCTCTGATAATGCAGAATCCAGGACTTTTAAAGCACAGGGTCTGGGTTTTTTCTGGTTGAATTCCATGGACACGGCAGAGCTGCTCGGAGAAAATCCAATCCATCTCCTGTGAAATGAACTCAGTCATCCTTCAGTTTATTGAGTGAGAGGGAATACAAAACAAATCCACAAATGTCAAAAGCAGTCTACAAGGGATCATTCCATTCCTTTTTCCATTTGTTTTCCTGATTAAAATGATTTTTAACTGGTTCCTCTCTTAATTTTATATGACAAAATATAATTCACTTGAATATCCTCCACAGCCCCCCTGCCAAAGTTCATTCTTGGCCAAATTTCCTGGAAAGAGGGGAAGGAATGATGGGGAGGGACTTTGCTGAGTCACGTTTGGAGCAAAAATCTCATTGCTGGATCTGCAGGAACATGTCTGGGAAAATCCTTCTCGCTCCATTAAATTCACCGGATTCCTCCTGGTCTAAATGGGCTGGCAAAGCACCCCAGTGGTGATCCACTGATTTCTTCCAAGATGGGAAGAGTTGGGCTTTTTGCAATGATTTTCTGCCCATGAGATTTTTCTGGAAGCGTTGGACTGAGGATTTCTGTGGGAACACAGAATCACGGAAACATGGAACAGTTGGGGCTGGAAGGGACCTTAGGGACAACTTCCAAGCCCCATCCAACCTGGCCTGGGACATTTCAGGGATGGGGCAGTCACAGCTTCTCTGAGAAATCAGATCCAAGAGAGTCTGTTCTGTTTCCTGACTGAACCGACGTTTCTGTGCAGGATGTGGAAAGATTTCCAGCCTTCCCCAAGGACTGGGAATGGATCCTTTCAGGGGGTTAGGAACTGTTATTCCACTCTCCCAGGAAACCCCTGAAATGGCTTTTCCAGCATCCTCCAAGGAGACTGAGGCAGGACCAGGATTCCAATCCAGCTTACCCAACTCAGTCTTGTGTCTTTATCCACATCCAGGTCCTAATTCCCGTAAAACTTCCCGTTGAGGGAGTAGCTGAGGTCATGCTGAAGTCTGGGTGGCTTTGGGTGTTCTTTGCACCATGGAAATGAGGAATGGAGCGAGCACACAATGGGAAGGGAGATGGAGAAGGACGATCGTGCTGAAGCAGGAAAGATAATTTAGGGAAAAGCTTTTTCCTCTGCTAAGGCCATTGTTGTTTCATCAAATCCAATATCCTGGAATGAAAAGAAAGCCTTAAAAAGTTGAAATTGAGGAGTAATGAATGAAGAGCCACCAGATATTACATTTAATGAGCTGGGCTTAGGAGAGGATTTAACGAAGGCACCATTAGGAATTTTCTTGCATTTATTTTAGAGCCGGCTCTGAAGTGGGGGGAAATTTGGGCATCTGCAGAGATCCAGGTTAGTGGAAGGCCTGAGCTTTTGTGCTGGGATTTGGAGCAGCCTCAGGAATTCTGTTCTCCCTCTGCCAAGGCCACCAGCCCAGGTGACAGCTGTGTCCCTTTGTCCCCTCTGCCCAGCCACCCCCAGGCTCAGAGCTGGCAATGCTCCGTAGGATGCCACAGACTCCGTGGCAATTCCATGCAATCCCAAAGCCAACATCAGAGGGTGAATGAAGGCTTAATTAAAAGCTGACACAGGAAGGGAAATTAAATTAATGTCCTAATTAATGCTTCGGGTTTAGTCCAAATGGGAAACTTTCTGACTCTCCTTTCCCTGTTGCGGCTCCACGCTCACCCCTGGGCACTGATGTATTTGGGCTCATTTGGCCCCAGTCCTGGAAAACATCCTCATTAAAAATCGTGTCCACATTTAATTCTCTTCCTGCCGCACTTAATTGCCGGCCCAGATAGGGCTGGAGTTAGGGATGGGATTGAAAAAGGTGGAGCTGTTGGGGAAATTTTGCATAAGGCCCCCAAATGCTGATTCGACTGAAAAACCCTCACTTACTGCCCATATTAGAATAAAGTCCCTTAAATTGATAATGAATTGAGTTAATCAGAGTCCCAGTGTTTCTTTGATTTCGGTGATTTCAGTGGAACTGGAATTTTTGTAGCATGGCTTCCTTAGGATCAAGAAGAATCAAAAGGCTCCCAGAGCAGTGAGGTTTCCGTGAAGGAAAATGAGAAAAGGAGAAACACTGGAAGGGTTGATCACATTCACACTTCCAAGGTTCATTTCCTGGCCTTGGGCACTTCCAGGGATGTGGCAGCCACCGATTCTCTGGGTGACACCATTTTACCTCTGTCTTTTTAAGATGTGGGGAGCCACATGAGTCAAATTCTTAGCTGCTGTGTGTCAGGGAGGAGGAATGCTGCATTCCCGGCACCGGAGCCACCACACCCTCTGGATTCACATCAAATGTGTCCTGACAAGGTGAGGTTGGGCAGAAGAGCTCATGAGGTCATGGGAGGGAAGAAAAAAATGTGCTTATCAAATAAAACCCAACTTTATCATCCTTCTTTGTGTATTTTGCCTTTTGGGTGGGGCCCTTCCAGTTTTATTCCAAGTTCTCGGACGTTTTACTCCACGGGAAGACAAACGCATCAAAAGCTGGGACGGTCATTAATCTCACGGTTCCTGCTTTCAAAAAAATTAAAGATGTCTTCATAATTATTAAGAAAAATGCCACGAGACTGAGAAATCGCCTCAGTAGGTGGCACTGGTTCCCTTGGAATCAGGTTCCGATGGAAATCGATGGGAGCTCTGGGAGAGGAGCTCCTCAGGCGTTATTGATCCAGGACTGAGGGATGGCTCTCCCGCGTTGGGATGTGCAGTTTTCTCTCTCCACTCAGTTTTTCCTCTTTTTAGCTTTAATAAAAATAGGTTCTGGAAGTTTAAGAGTTTGTAAAGCTCAGGCTGGTGCAAGGTCGGAGGGTGGGGAGGGGCTGGGATGGAATTCCCAGAGGAGCTGTGGCTGCCCCTGGATCCCTGGGAGTGTCCTAGGCCAGGCTGGAGAGGGCTGGGAGCCCCCTGGGACAGTGGGAGGTGTCCCTGCCCATGGCAGGGGTGGCACTGGATGGGCTTTGAGGTCCTTCCCATCCAAACCATTCCAGGATTTTGTGATTCATTTCCTCAGTCTAGTTCAGGTCCCAGCTGGAACACTCGGAGGGAACAAAAACGGGGTGGTTGTGTTCTGATGTGGGCAGGGGAAAACTTCCCTCTCCAGAAACCCTCTCTGTCCCGTCCAACATTCACACACAGAAAGGAATTCCCCATTGGGAGTTTTCCATAGGTTGTGCATCCTGTGGAATGATGCCAGGCCGGAGGGCTGTGCACCCATGGAATCACGGGATGGTTGGGTTGGAAGGGGCAATTCCAGGGATCCAGGGGCAGCCACAGCTTATCTGGGCAACCTGTCTGTTGCCTCACCACCCTCACAGGGAAGAATTCCTCCCCAGTATCCCATCTAACCCAGCCCTCTGACACTGGGAAGCCATTCCCTGTTATCCCAGCAAATCCATCCCCCAAAAATGATCCCATCGGGAGCGTGGGTGCGTTCAGCATCAGGGCAGGGGGAAAAGCCTTCCCGTTGTGAATCCAGCTCACGATCCTTGGATGTCTGTGGTGGAGGAGCATTTCTCACCCCCAGCCTCTGGCTCCAAATGTTAAATGTTGTTTTTATCAGCAGCTCCTCCGCCGGAGCTCCGCAGGATGAGTCAGTGCCCTTCGGAGAAGAGCTGGGAATCGATAGAGCGCCGGGAATCAGATACTGCACTCCAATATGGATATCTCCAGCGGCATGGGAATGGTGCTGGTGACTAATGGATTGGTGGAAAAATACAGCCAGAACAGCGCAGGCAGACAACAATCCCTCTGGAATTCTCTGGGACACCCAATCCATCGGATCTTGTCCTTGCAGATGATGAAGGGGTGGAAAATTGAGCTTCCAGGTCCTGGTGGAACAAAAATTCATCTCCTGAGAGACCTTTAAAGATGGAAACTGCCCCAGGATAGTTTTTTGGGAAACCAGCAGCAGACGCTGCACCTGGAGCCTGATTTGGGAGGGACAGGGATTATTCCCCTTCCCTCGGCACTGGGAGCCTCATCCGGAGCTCCAGAATGGGAGAGACATGGACGCGGCAGATCCCTGGATCCCTGGAAGTGCCTAAGGCCAGGCTGGATGGGGCTTGGAGCACCCTGGGATAGCTGGAGGTGTCCCTGCCCATGGCAGGGGTGGCACTGGATAATCGTTTATGTTCCTTCCAACCCAAATCATTCCAGAAATTTGTGATTCCGTGATCTCCTGGCTGTCAGAGATGTTCTTCCCCCTCTCCAAATGTTTCACGAGCATCCTCCAAATGTTCCTTGCAGTTTATCCAAGGACCCCTGGGGATTTCTGGGGAAAAGGAGTCAACGAGCTCCCGAAAACCACATTAATGGCGGGAATGAGCTGCCAGCTGTGCTCAGCTGGCGCCGTTCCCTTGGCACTTGGAAGTTTTATTGTTTCTCCAGACAGAGAATGCCTCGGGCACTGCTGGAATCTGCATCCCAGCAAGCTGGGGGGACTGAAAGTCAGGAAAAATCATCAACAGAATAAATTTTCCCTCTTGGCACAGGAGGCTCTGGATTTCCCAGTGCCAGGTGCCTGCTCCCTGTGTCCCCTCAGGCTCCTGCTCGTGACCGGGAACGGAAACAAGAGTCATAAAACTGGGAATGTTTGAAGATAAAGGGAGATTTGAATCCTACATCTGAACCTGTGGCAGAGTGGCAGGGCTGGAATACAGGGATTCCTGGCTGCAGGATCGGAAATTCAGGGATTCCTGGCTGTAGAGTCAGGAATACAGGGATTTCTGGCTGTTGGACCAGGAATTCAGGGATTCCTGTCTGTAGAGTCAAGAATATAGGGATCCCTGGCCATTGGATCAGAAATTCAGGGATTCCTGGCTGTAGAGTCAGGAATACAGGGATTCCTGGCTGTTGGATCAGGAATTCAGGGATTCCTGTCTGTAGAGTCAAGAATATAGGGATCCCTGGCCATTGGATCAGAAATTCAGGGATTCCTGGCTGTTGGATCAGGAATATAGCGATTCCTGGCCATTGGATCAGGAATTCAGGGATTCCTGTCTGTAGAATCAGCAATACAGGGATTCCTGGCTGTTGGATCAGGAACTCGGGAATTCCTGGCTGTGGAATCAGCAATACAGGGATTCCTGGCTGTAGGATCAGGAATACAGGGATTCCTGGCTGTTGAATCAGGAACTCAGGGATTCCTGGCCGTTGGATCAGGAATTCAGGGATTCCTGGCCATTGGATCAGGAATTCAGGGATTCCTGGCTGTACACAGGTGGAATCCTGTGGATTGTGTCAAATCCCTGGGCAGAACCAAAGAGAAATAACCTCAAATATTTCATTATCAGTCCATTATCTGTTATCTCAAACCACGGGTGATACTGTTATTAATATTAGCAGTTAATTGTTCTGTGGCTATTGATGCTGATAGAATCGATATTGATTATGAGTAATTAGATATTGTCCAATTATAGTATCAATAATATGGATTTATAATATATAATATAAATAATATATTACAAATATTCTCTATGTTGTCACATTCCTCTCAAAATATTTGACAAAGGCAGAAGATTTTATCCCTGTACTAGAGAGGAGACTTTGGTGAAGACCAGTTATATTTTTTAATATATATTTATATATTTGTATTTTCATATTTATATTTATATTTTTATATCCATATATTCATATTTATATTCCTTTATCTACCCTTTACACATATATGTATACATTTTTTAACATATATTTATATTTATATCTGTCTTCCTGTATTATTTAAAGCTCTTCCATTTACTCAGGGGAAGTTCTTGGCATGGCAGTGACCGATCCTGGACTCCTCTATTAATCCATCAGGATTTGGTTCTGGGACATTCCATGGGGATAATCCATGGTAAAATTGGTGTAAATGTGTAAAAACACCAAATTTAGGCTGCAGAAGGACCCTGAGCTTCACTGGGTAATGGGGAAGTTGAGCCACGTGGCACCAGCTGGGCATCAATCCCAAATTTTTTTACCTGGATTGGGCATCTGGGTTTAATTTGGGATTTTTGGGGTCTTTTCTGAGGTTTGATAGATGGGAGATGGTGGGCACCAAGGTTTAACCCCTTCCCCATCTGAGAGACCTGCAGAGATTTCCAATTAATTCAGAATTCCTTCCAAAAACAAGGCGAATATGTGGGAATTGAGATCAGGAGTGATGGGAAGGGAATGACAGCCCCGGAGGGAGGGATGGAAGATCCCCTACAGAGCTGTGACAATCCTGGTTGTCTCCTTCAGTGGGAACAAACCCAACCATGCAGAGAACAGCCCAAAAAATAAATAATTCTGCTTTCTTAATTCCGGAGTGATGGAGATGCTGAGCGAAACCACAGCCAGAAAAATCCAATAATTAATTCCACTTTATCCCGGAGTTTCCTTGGGGGAATGCTGTGATCCATGTCCGTGTGCATCCACCTGACAGGAAACTCAACGCTCCAGGTCTTGGACCTCGAACTGGCTGACATTGATTTAGATATTCTGCAGATCAGAGCCTTTCCCTGGAAAAAAAAATCCATGGATTCAAGAGTGCTTTAAAAAATGGCTCTGGGTTTATACCAATGGAAATGTGAATTATTCAGCCCCAAAAGCGAGAGGAAAGCTCACGATTTCTTGTGGTTTTTTGCTTAAAACCGGTCAGAAACCCAGCTGTAATTTTATTTTTTAATTCCTGCCAGTGCTGGCTCGTGCAGCTTTTTCATGGAAGAAGAATCTGTGCTGAGATGCTTTCCTGGGCCTTGTCTTGGCAGCAGGAATTCCTGGGAAATGTCAATTTTTACTCAGAACATGAGCAGCAGTTTGGGTCGGGAGGGCAGGGCCAGTTCCTCCTGGGGACCCGGGGCAGGGGCCATCCTGGTCCCGGGAACGTTGAATTCCTCTGTTCAATATCAGGGATCAGGGCAACTAAATCCAGATAAATCCAGAAAAATCCAAATAAATCCAGAGCAACGGCACTGGAGTCTCTGGAGACTTTACAGGACCTGTAGGAGGAGGATTTGGTCCAGAAGAGTTATTTTTACTCAGATAAAACCAGGCTCTGCTAGACTCAGCTCACTGTAAACCTTGGATTCTTCCATCACAGGAACTCCATTTTATTTTGGAAAAAAAAACCAAAAAAATCTGAGGATGCAAATCCTTCTTTTTAGCTTCTGCTGGGAGTAACTCACTGACTTCCAGATCCTCGCTCCTTCAGAAATGAACTCTATTTCAGTGCTTTAACCCCGAACTGTTCTTTGCCCAGCTGAAATGCAAATCCAGAAGAAGACAGGGACTTCTGCAGTGTGAGAAATGAGACAACTCTTAGTAAAAAAAACTAAAATAATTTATTGAAAACAGAAAAATTGAAAAATTACAGAAATTAGAAAAATATAAGAATTTGGAATCCTATGGCTCGGTAGATGGTATGCCCCAGGAGCACAGGGATCTGAGATCTTCTGGCTGAGACAGCACTGGACCTCAGGTAGAGAAAAGGACTTGCAGTGCTGGGCTGACTTTTAGCTGGTCCAAAAGTCAGGAAAAAAAATTATTAAAGGCTCCGTAATAGGAGTAAGGCTTTTAATGCCCAGCACTGTCCTCCGCCCCAGCTAGCCTGCAGAGAGAGAGAGACCACCTCTCTGTCCGTCTCGTTGTTTTATAGTGCCTTTGCTCCGCCCCAGTCCGCCCACAGCCTGCCCACAGCCCGCCCACAGCCCGCCCCTTCGGTTCAAAGTGATTGGTGCTTTCCCTTTGATAGATCATCTCCGTCCACCAATGGCTCATCGTTGTCAGAGGGGTGGTATTAGTTGAGATAAGGGTGCTAAAATGCCTTCATTAAAATTCAGGTTGCCACGGAACTTGCCTACAGGGTAAGGGCTATGAGGCTAAAAATAGCTGCTGGCTGGTAGAACTGGGGTTTTTGGAGTTAGCCTTGGAACCAAAGTGCAAGTAAAAACACCTAAAAAAGTATTAAAATACATCCAACACATCTTAAACCACTTGTAAAAGTATACAGTAAACACAGGAAAGGTAACTCTTATGGTGTACAGGTGGTTTGAAGGTTGAAAGGGGAGCATAAGTTGGGATTTTTACCTGGGGAATTTTTAACTGGGAAGGGCGCAACTCAATAAACTACTTTGAACAATTGAAAACACTGATAATGGAACTTGATTTTTGTACCTGGGCTGATGGGTTAATTTTAACATTCAATTTAAAAATATTTAACTCAAAATTAATTAATTAAAGCACTTAATATGCAAAGACCAAGCACAAATAGGGATTTCATGTATGACATGCAGGAACCCAAGGAAGTCAGGAATCCAAATCCCGCAGCCACCCGATGGAATTTAGGCACTTAAACTTCCTTTACTCCTGTGAAAATCCCAGTCTATGATTTTAAAACAGGTGCTGGCACTTCCTTTCACTCCCTGAACATCTTTTCGAGCGGGTTTGACGTGATGGGCGCTGAGGAGCTGTCACAGCCCCTCTCCTTTAGCAGTATTCCCAGAGAAATGGGAAGAGGAAACTGCAATAACGGAGGAGGAGAAGCAGAGGATTTGCTCTTCTGCCTCCAGAAGTTTCTCCCCAAATTCCATTTCCTGCTCTCAGAAATGGGAAGGGTTTTAATGATCCCAGGGGAGGAAGAGGCCCTCCTGGGAATGCTGTGCCTTCAGGACGCTCTGGGGCAGCTGAGATGGTCGGGTGCCGTTGGATCTGGGAGTCGTCTGTAGGGAGAGCCCGGAGACCTGCAGCTCCAGAGGGGAAAAATCGGGACACAGGGAGCCAAAATGTCTCCTCGTGCCACTGACTCAGGGATATTCACGGGATGGTTTGGTTAGAAGGATCTTAAAGCCCACCCAGTTCCACCCCTGCCATGGGCAGGGACACCTCCCACATCCCAGGGGGCTCCAAGCCCTGTCCAACCTGGCCTTGGGCACTTCCAGGGATCCAAGGGCAGCCACAGCTTCTCTGGGAATTCCATCCCAGCCCCTCCCCACCCTCACAGGGAACAATTCCCTCCTCAAATCCAATGAAAACCTCCCGTTCTTTCAGTTTAAACCCATTTGTTCCACCTGCCCTTCCATGGGCGGAGACACCTGAAGAATTCCACCTTCCAAAGTAACCGGACCTCTCACCCAACTTTGGGAGCAGCCGCTGGGAATGGGTAAAGGTATCCAGTGCTGGGAAAAAGGGGAAGTTTGGACTTTTCTTGGGTCTTCCAAATGCCAAGACATCCTGGAACACCGCAGCTCCCAGCCTGGAACACCCAACGTGTTACACCGAGAGGTGTCGGAGCTCACAGGGGCGGCAAATTTCCTTCCGCTCCCATGTGTGAAAATTCCCAAGTCAGGGATGGAATTGGTGTGATTTAAACCCTCAGCTGCTGCTCCCAGTCCCCGTCCTGGTCTCTGGGAGAGGCTCTGACCCAGCACCAGGCAGGATGGATCCGCCGCAGCTCCGGGCACGGAGCGGGTGTGAGAAGTCACACCCTGAGCGGGTTCAGGAGCTGCTGGCGGATCTTTCCAACCCTGAACACCGCCTTTTCCCTGCTCCTGCTTTTAGCCAGCACCTGTCAGGGAAGATTAGAAGAGGGAAGATGACGTGGAATGAAGAAAAAGCGTTCTGAGATGGGGATAAAGCCCCGCCCTGGTACTGCTGGGTGTCACATTTCTGCTTCACAGCCTTCCCTTGTTAGCAAAGAAAAGAAAATACCCCAACACCAGCAGTAAAATCGTCTGTGTTCAGCTCCTGGGTACCACAAGCATTTTCTTCCCAGAGAAAATGGGAATATTTCAAGTAAATTGCTTTTGAAAGCAAACTGCTACTTCTTAGCGCCTCATTTCAGCTGCTTGGAGCCAAACTGGTGGGGAGGAGGTGAAGGTTTCTTGCTCCCACACCACCAGCCCCTTCTCAGCCTTCAGCATCCAGGGGAGTTCCTTGGAAAACTGTCCCAGTCCTTGGCATTGGTGTGTTTGACATTCCAGATCAGCGTCGGCCGAGCTGGAGAGGGGCAGTGAGGCGCTGGAGTGCAGAATATGCTGGAGCATTCCTGGTGCAAAACCTCTGGCAGACTTTTTCCAAGCAACTCCTCTGGGATCTCTCAAGAAGTCTTTCAGAGAAAAATCTTGGAGCAGTTTGGGAAGTCGGAGTTCCCAGAGGAGTTGTGGCTGCCCCAAAATCCCTGGAAGTGTCCAAGGCCATGTTGGAGCTCCCTGGAGCAGTGGGAGGTGTCCCTGCCCAGAAAAGGGATGGCACTGGATGGGCTTTAACGTCCCTTCCCACCCAAAACGTTCCAGGATTCCATGATTTTTATCTCCGTGGCTGCAAATCCACAGATGCAGCTGGAATCACTTCCAGGCAATCCAAGACTCAGCCCAGGAGTTTGGTCATGCAGTTTTGAGCTCGGGTGACCACGCAAGAGGCAGAGCCCCCGTTAATGGGAGAAGGAGACATTGTCTGCGCACCCCTAAATGGGAAGGGCAACAACCTGGGAGCCCTAGGATTAAGCTGGGTATTTCCTGGGATTTGGAAACGGCCTCGAGTTGTGCCAGGGGAGGCTGAAGTTGGATATTGGGATCATTTCTCCCCAGAATGGGCAGGGAGTGCCCATCCCTGGGGGGATTTAACAGCCATGGGGATGTGGCACTCGGGGACATGGTCAGTGGTGGCCTGGCAGTGCTGGGGAATGGTTGGACTCGATGACCTTAGAGGGCTTTTCCAACCCAAACAATTCCATGGTTCCCTGATTCCTGCTGAGATTTTTCATGGCATAACTTTAATGAAGAAGAGAAAATAACTCCATCCCTGTCTGAGTACCTGGGGAGGTCCAGGGGGTCTGGAAAAGCTCCGTAGGAATTCCGGATCTCCTCTCAGAATCACTGTCCTCTGACCATGGCTCACTTGTGCTTCTGGAAGCAACTTTGAGTTTGATTTTTTCGCCTTTCTGGGAATTTTTTCCTTTGGAAACAGCTGGAACAGCCCTCTCCTTTTTCACTATTTCACCAGAGTAAAAAGAAACACTTTCCATGAACTGGCCTTTTTCTTCCTTTAAGGTTTCATCGTTTTTACGCCAGTGAATCCATGCATTTCAAATCCTCATCCCAAGCTTTGGAGCTGATTTCCGTGGCAGATACGAGCGGTGATGCCTGCCCTGATCTCAGCCATGGTTTATTTTTACTCCTCCATATCACGGGTTGTTTGTCACGCTGCCTGCGCGGGGGGACTCACATTGCCGGGCTCTGGGGAGCTGTAACTCATCTTCTGTTTAATCCACTGTCTGTCACAGGCTCGGATTTCAGACGGAACACTCGGCCCTTCCTGACATCCCTCACAATCCTTTTCTCTGGGTGTTTTTATTCATTCTCCGCGCACTCACTTCGTCCTTCGTTACCAACAAAAGGAACTTGTGTTTCCAGCCGGTGTCATTGGAGGAAAACTCTCGGTGTGGAAGGGGCTGCACGTGGGATTCCGCTGGGATTCTGGGATGTTAAAGATGTCCAGGTGAGCAGATTGTCGCTCCTGCTCTGCTTTGAGGGAAGCTGTAGAACTCCAGGATGGTTTGGGATAGAAGGGACTGTGCAGATCGTCTCCTTCTACCCCCTGCCAGGGACACCCAGCAACAGAAATCAGGGAATCATGGAATTGTTTGGATTGGAAAAGCCCTCTAAGGTCATCGAGTCCAACCATTCCCCAGCACTGCCAGGCCACCACTGACCATGTCCCCGAGTGCCACATCCCCACGGCTGTTAAATCCCCCCAGGGATGGGCACTCCCTGCCCATTCTGGGGAGAAATGATCCCAACATCCAACTTCAGCCTCCCCTGGCACAACTCGAGGCCGTTTCCAAATCCCAAGAAATACCCAGCTTAATCCTAGGGCTCCCAGGTTGTTGCCCTTCCCATTTAGGGGTGCGCAGACAATGTCTCCTTCTCCCATTAACGGGGGCTCTGCCTCTTGCGTGGTCACCCGAGCTCAAAACTGCATGACCAAACTCCTGGGCTGAGTCTTGAATTGCCTGGAAGTGATTCCAGCTGCATCTGTGGATTTGCAGCCACAGAGATAAAAATCATGGAATCCTGGAATGTTTTGGGTGGGAAGGGACCTTAAAGCCCATCCAGTGCCACCCCTTTTCTGGGCAGGGACACCTCCCACTGTTCCAGGGAGCTCCAAGCCCGTCCAGCCTGGCCTTGGACATTTAGCAAGTTGGTTGTTCCCTGATTTGAAGGGAAAAAAAGCCATAATGTTGATGTTCTCCTTGAAGTGCTTTGAGATCCATGGAGAAGAAGCTTTTGTGAGAAAGAAGCTGGTTCTTCTGGAAGTTGACCGTGGTATGGTGAGGTGACAAGCAGGAACATCAGCTCTAACCCCAGCCCCTACCTGGCTCCAACCTCAGCTCCAGCCCTGGCTCCAACCCAGCTCCAACCCTGGCTCCAACCCTGGCTCCAACCCAGCTCCAACCAGGCCCAAACCCTGCTCTAACCCAGCTCCAACCCAGCTCCAACCTGGCCTCAACCCAGATCCAGCCAAGATCCAACCCCAGCCCCAATCCCAGCTCCAAACCAGCTCCAACCCAGCTCCAGCTCTGCTCCAACCCCAGCTCCAACCTCAGCTCCAACCTCAGCTCCAACCTCAGCTCCAGCCCTGGCTCTAACCCAGCTCCAACTCTAACCCTGGCTCCAACCAGGCCCAAACCCTGCTCTAATCCAGCTCCAACCCAGCTCCAACCCAGCTCCAACCCAGCTCCAACCCAGCTCCAACCTGGCTCCAACCCGGCTCCCCAGGCTGTTCCTGCTCCTCCTGAGGAGAAGGTGGTGCTGTGGGGTGGCCATGTGGATCTCCTGAGCTGGCAGGGACCCAGGAGGAGCAGGGACACCGTCACTCTCTTGTCACACGCGGCACCAGCAGCTCGGCGCCTTCACCTCCTCGCATCTGTCACCCATGAAGGGAATTGGGAATTGGGAATCGGGAATCGCTCCCGTCCCGGAGCTAAACACAGACACGAGGCAGGAGGAGGAATCCAGCAGGAACTTCGGAGCTCCAAAGGGAGCTGAGAACAGCCCTGGCCCCCTGAGCTGTCACCAGAGGCACCCCAGATGTTCCGACTCTGCTCCCACCCACGGGGAGGGAAAGCTCAGGACGGCCTCTGCCTAAAAATAAAAGCAAGGAGTACTCCAGGCCTTCCTCAAAATACAACGAGGCGCCAGAGCGTGGGCGTCACTGGAATAAAAAGCCTTGGGAAGGTGTCGGCAGGACGGATCCCTGCAGCCCAAACCACGGTACAGGAGCTGTACCACGGCTGAGCACCTCCTGGGAGCTGGGGTTATTTTAGGGAACTTCCTTCTGGCTTGTGTGTCCCGAAATAGGACTTTTGTCTTTCTGGAGTGAAGCTGGGGGGGAAAAAATTGTCGTGTTTGCTCAGTCTGACAACAGGCTTGCAGTTCCCTGGAAGAGCTTGGCTTGGGAAGGACTCTTGGGATGGTGAGGAAGGAAAATAATGATAAGGGATAAAATAATCCTAAGGGATGTTTGACAGGATAAGGAAGGGAAATTGTCCTTCCTAAGGGATGCTTGATAGGATAAGGAAGGAAAACAGTCCTTCCAAAGGGCTGATTAATAGAATAAAGAAGGAAAAGAATCCTTCCAAAGGGCTGATTAATAGGATAAGGAAGGAAAATTGTCCTTCCCATAGGTGGCTTGGTAGGATGAGGAAGGAAAACCCACTGTGAGGTGCCATCAGTGGGTTGGAGCAGGAGCACAGCTCTCCGTGGATGGACAAGGATGCCATGGGTGTAAAACACAGGGAAAACAAAGGTTGTGGTGCCTGAGTGTTAAATCCAGATGAAATTCAACCTGAGACAAAACTCAACATCACTCGGGGCTGGTGCTGAGGGCAACAGTTGGATCTGGGAATCCCCCCTGCTCAGGATGGATCCTTGGATGCTGCTGAGCCGTGATAAATCCACGGTGAACCTGAGCCCTCAAAGCTGTGCTGGATCCTGTGTAGTCACCGCAGGAAATTACACACCCTGGGATGAAGGTGATGTTTTCACTCTCCCTGGAGATTCCTGTTCCGAATCACCCCATGGCAGCCAATAAATTCAGAGGCTCCAAACACCACAAAACACAACTTTGAGGTGAGAGAGCTCACGAGGCGCTGAGGAGGTGACAGCAGTCAGGGAATTGGGGTGTGTTCCTGGGGAGATCTCAAAGACGTGAGGGCTGGAAAAGCCTCCCATGGGACTCGGAGCAGGCAGGGAGATAAAGGATGCTCTGGAGCAGAGAAAACCAGCTCTGAGAGCCCTTCGCCATCATTCCTGGGAGTCAGGGAGGTTTGGAGCTGTCAGAGGAGCATTTCTTTGGGCTGAGACACTTGTTATCCATCTGGAGCACGGGTGAGGGATGGTGTGAATCCATGGATGTGCTGGACAAGGTACGGGAAGGCTGAGGGCATTTGTCAGTCTCGGATGAGCCTCTTCCCGCATAAAGCTCCGGCCCCGATGTCACTTTAAGGGAGTTTATTGCTTCTCAGTGGAAAGCCAGAGGAGAAAAAGAACAGATGAGAGGAGATTTGTGAGGCATCACAGACCCAGCTGCAAAAAACGGGGCGGGGATGGAGAAAGCGAGCATCAAAATTGGGGCTTGGAGCCATTTGTGCTGCTCCTGGGATTGGGAAATTGCTCCATGCCCTCCCCAGCCTCTCCCAGGTTTCTGAAACACCAGCACGGCTGAGCTGACACTTCATCATAATTAGTCAATATTATTTATTTACCCCAGGGCTGTCTGGAGGCTGAGTCACACGTCAGCCCCTGGCAGAAGGGCTGCTCAGAGCCAGCCCGGAGCCAGGTAACAGACGGGCACGATGGCAGGGACGGGTTTCGGATCCAAATCTCACTTTGTTTTACGCTTGGGGACTTGGCGGGGACGCCTGTTCTCTCCAGCACAGACCTGCGGTGGCATCCAGCAAATCTCAGGCCTCGGGGTGTCTCTAGATCTGGAATCTGCCTCTGAACCTGACCTCTGACTTCTGCAGTTGGACTTGAGTCGGGCAAAATTTGGGTTTAAACTGAATTAAAGTTTTTAATTCATTAATTTTGGTGATGTAGAACTTGCAGGAGCTGTTTACTCTTAGACAACGAAATTCTTGGGACAGGACGTGTCCCCTTTGGGTTTTCCCCCTCTGAGTCTTTTGAGTTTTTAACCCAAGACAAGCTGGGTTTGGAAATCGGGATCTGGCAGAGCGTTTCGATTGTTAAATCCAAATCCAGATAGGGCAAGATAAGATAAAGATAGAACATCATGTCCAGCTCTGGGCCCCCGGCATGAGAAGAACGTGGAGCTTCTGGAGGTTTCATTTCCTTGGGATCGTGTTAAAATTCCCAACTCCGGAGTCAGGAGTGAGTCAGGGGGAGCTGTGCCAAGGTTTTGGCATCCCCAACACCCTGAGGATGTTTCCATGTGGAACACGTGGTTTGTGTCTCCTGCGAGCTCCTGTGAGGGGGTGAGTCCCTGCTGGGGAAGGGTTTGGGCTTTTTTTTGTTCCCTTTGACAAGGGATGTTTTAGGATGAATTTGGGCTGTTTGAATGCTTGAAATGGCCCCAGGCAGAGCAGCAGATAGAGCTGGGTGGGGGGGGAGGGGTCAGACCCCTTTTTGTGTTTAGAAGGGGGTCAGAAATGTAGAGGTGAACTCCAGGCACTCTAAATCCTAAAATTCTGGAATGGTTTGGGTTGGAAGGGACCTCAAAGCCCATCCAGTGCCACCCCTGCCATGGGCAGGGACACCTCCCACTGTCCCAGGTGGGTCCAACCTGGCCTTGGACACTCCCAGGGATCCAGGGGCAGCCACAGCTGCTCTGAGAATTACATCCAAGCCCTTCTTACACCCTCACTGGGAGGAATTCCTTCCCAAAATCCCATCCATCCCTGCCCTCTGGCAGTGTGGAGCCAATTCCACCCCCTTGGATTGAAAGTTTCCTGATGGTCATGGCTGCAGTTTTCCGGCGTCTCCCAACACAGAATCCTTGCCTTTGGAGATAAGAATGAACGTGCTCCATCAGCTGCTGAAGGGGGAGGATAATTCTGGGATGCAGGAATGTCCTGCTCATTCCGAGCACCGTTAGTTCCCCGTAAAAACCTGAAACTGGGAAACCCAAGAGACACCTGCCCTGCTCGTCCACCTCTGGTTTTATGTCCCAGGGACAATCTGTCTGTGTCACAGCCCTCGGCCTGGCTCCGGGGGGTGTTGTCCCCTCCCATCAATATGGACACGGCAGCGATGCTTCAACAAGACAGAATTGCAGGAACAGGCAAAAGCACTAATACAATAAATAACATTTCACGTTCCGGTGCAGGGGCTCCGAGCTTTAAATTCACATCAGATCCCTGAGGAAGAGCGCTCAGACTGTGGCAATGAGGCATTCAGAGGGAAAGCCAATTGTCCAAAATCCTTGCTGGCGTCAGGAGCGTGGGCCTGAACTGCTGCCCTGCTCTCGGTGGCCAGCAGACTCTCCCTGTCCTTGCGGATCGAGGCGTCTGAGCAAATATAAAATATTGATGTGCTCTCGCTCCTCTGGCTGCCTCATGGATGAGTCCTTTGGAGTGAGAATTATCTCCTGCCATGCATCTAAGCAGCTCCAAGTCATGCAGAAGGGGTCGTGGGTCGTTCAGGAGAAATGTCTGCAGCATTCCCAGACGCTTCAGTAACACGAGTCCCCCGCCTGGAGAAATTTGTACCTTTACAAAGCAGCACAGATTTCCTTCTCGGATGTTTCTGTGCTTCCCTCAGTAATTTCAGGACCTGCTCCGGCCTGGGAGAAGCTCCAGGTGGTTCATTGGGTGCTGATGAGGGGTGTAAAAGCATTTTTCCTCCTACGGCTGTGGCACACTGTGATCCTGAATCCGAGATCTTGACTCCAAATTATCCCCGAGAGGTGAGGGAGGCAACAGCCTTGGAAGAATATTTGGTTAAAAAACGCTGTCCTGGGGCTTTCCTGATGTGTTCAAAGCCAGTCTGGATTAGGCTTGGAGCACCCTGGGACAGTGGGAGCTGTCCCTGCCCATGGCGGGGGGTGGGACTGGATGGGATTTAAGGTCCCTTGAACCCGAAGCATTCCATGGTTTTATAATCATAAAATCCAGAATTACTGACAAATTTGGCACCCAGCAGGGCTGGTTTTGCTTGGGTAGAGCCCTTCTTTCCCTGTCCTTCCACACTTTTCACCCTCAGGATGATTCTTCCCCTCGTTTCCCCTGGAGGCTTTTCTCTGACGTGAGCTCTGTGTTCCTTACGCAGGCTCCGCTTCCATCAGCAGCAACTGCATCCCGTCCTGCCCTAAATCAGCTCCAAAAGCCCGGAGAATTCAGCGCTTCATCCGTCACGGGCCTCTCTACCCACGAGGTAGACGAACACGTCTGTGCACCCCCAGAGGGATCCATCAAATTAATCGACTTCTCCTCCCAACAAAACATTTTCGGGAACGGGACATCAAACCCCTCATCTGACACAAATCATCTGATTCCCTTCTCTTTTCCTGCCTCTGCCCCCGCTCCCCACGGAAGGGAAAACAGAGGCGTCCTTCGGGGTGGCATTTGCGGTGCCATTGTCTCCAGCGCAGCCGTGACATTTCCTCGCGGAGCGGCACCTCCTGCCTCTCCAATCACATTAAATTTTCAGGATGTCTCGGAGTCAGCCCAGAGAGAAGTAGCTGCGATGGATTCCTGGCTGTGGATATTTCCAGGCCCCTGCAAGAACACCTTCAGCCCAGACGGAGGGAGACAACACATTTATTCCGGGCTCTCGGTGCCAGAGCCATCCCAGGGACGTGGCTGGAGGGGAGGAGAGGCAGATGGAGGGGAAGAGGGGGTGAAATGCAGCCTCCCGTGGATCAGCCGTGGCTGGAAACACTGAATTTGTGATTATGGGATAAAACAGCCACTTTTCCCCAGAAACTGGGGTTGTGAAATGCAGATTGAGGATGTGTAGCTTGGGTTTTTCTTCCCCTTGTATTTCTTCGGATTTGTCTGTTTGGCTTTCCAGGTTTTGTGCAAACTGAGGTGGAAAATCTGTTTTTCTGGATATCCTTTGGGAATGGAGAGCTCGGCCAGGCACCCCCAGGACATGTGGACAAACAAGGGGGGATTTCAGAGCACAACATCCAACCCAAGTGAATCCACGGGGTGAAAATGCCGATTTAACCTCCCGATTCCGTGTTCTGACTGCGAAAGCTGCACAGGGCAGGGGAGAGCAGGCAAAGAGCGTCTTGAGTCCTGTGCTTTTTGACATTATTGTGGAATCATGGAATGAGTTGGGGTGGGAAAGACCTTAAAAATCACCCAATTCCAGCCCGGACACCTCCCACTATCTCATGTTGCTCCAAGCCTTGTCCAACCTGGCCCTGGACCCTTCCAGGGATGGTTCATCCACAAATTCCCTGGATAACACTCCCTCTGCCTTTGAGCTCCAAACCTACATCCAGCCTCGTCCCCAAACTGCTCTTGATGGTGTCATAGTTAATGACTTTTATTAGCAATGCTAATGAGATCACTAAAAATGTTTATGGGACAAATTCATTTAGAGAGACAAAGCTGCTGGAGGACTCAGGGCTCTCCCGGGCCCAGCTCTCCCGGCTGTAATTATTATTATTCCATAACCAGCCCAAGAGTTTGGATCTATTTCATTCCAATATTAAGCAATAGCTTTACTTTTAATCTCCTCGTGTTTTCCCCAGGCGTTTTGGAGGTGGTGGGGAAGATCCTGGGTAATAAAGCATGAAAAATGTGAGAGCAGGCCCAGGGAGCCCCTGTGCCACGTCAGCATCACTTTGTCTCAGATGTTTAACACGAATGAAACATCCAAAAGCTTTCTCTGGACTAACAGGAGGCTGCTGCTCAGTGAAGAGACAACTCATGATCCCCTCCCGACGCTCATCCCAGCCCCGGCGCCCTCAGGATGGAATTCCCCATTGAGTATGGGATTTTGGGGAGAAATTTCTTCATGGAAGCAGTTGTCCAGTCCTCTCTTTATAGGTCGTCCAGGGCAGTGGTGGAGTCCCCATTCCTGGGGGGAATTTGGGAGTGGACGTGGCACTTGGCAACACAGGTTAGGGTGGCCTTGGCAGTGCTGGGGGAACGGGTGGACTCGATGGTCTTAGAGGGCTTCTCCAACCCAAACAATTCCAAGATTCTCTGATTCAATGACTTTTCTAATTTTTTTTTCTGATGGAAAAACTGTCAGCTTGTAACATGGACTTTATTTATTTATTTGATTGATTGATTGATTGATTGAGAGAGGAAAATTTTGGAGTGCCTTTTAACCTCTTCCCAATTAATATTAATTAGAACTGGATTGGTACAGGCGGCTGAACTTGGGCACCTTCCTGTCAGCCTGTCTGCACCTCCACATCTGTGCACATCTGCAGATGGGCTAGGACCTCCTGGAGTGCCCAGCTCATCTGCTGGGCTCCAGCTCCTTCCGCGAGTGAAGGAGCTCCCCATCCACATGGGATTTCTGCTGAGAGATATCTGGGAAAAATGCTTTCAATTCCCCAGGACATGCAGAAGGAGCTGGTCTGGTGCCCGTGCCTGTGAAGGGCCGGGTGATTCCAGGACGGAATCCTCTCCGGACCTGGCTGGGAATCGTGTCCTGATGGCTCTGGAGCTGTCGGCAGATGGATTTCCCCGGCTCAGGAGCTGCGATCCGTCAGGGATTCGGAGCAGTGCAGGAAAGGGATGTGCTGGGAGTGGGATCTGCCTGGCTGCAGAAGGGATTTGTTCCTTCAGAAGGAACTCAGAGGAGATGCGTCCCTCCAGCTGCCCAGGGGACAGCAGAACTCCTCTGCTGGGCTGGAAGGTCCAGGGCGGGTGTGAAAATCTTAATCCTGAGCTCACCAGGGCAGGTCTAGGATTAGGGCTTGGAAAACCACTGGATTCCAGTGGTGTCGGGGCCGGAGCTATGGAAGAAGGACTCAGCCTGGTCCCTGGCTCAGCTTCCAGTAGGAACAAACTGAAGGGCCACAAGGATGATCCAAAATCTGGAGCCCCTCTGGAGCCAGGCTGGAGAGCTGGGGGCATTCCCATGGAGAAGGGAAGGATCCAGGGAGAGCTCAGAGCCCTTCCAGGGCCTAAAGGGGCTCAAGGAGAGCTGGAGAGGGACTGGGGACAAGGGATGGAGGGACAGGACACAGGGAATGGCTTCCCTCTGCCAGAGGGCAGGGATGGATGGGATATTGGGAAGGAATTCCTGGCTGTGAGGGTGGGGAGGGGCTGGGCTGGAATTGCCAGAGCAGCTGGGGCTGCCCCTGGATCCCTGGCAGTGCCCAAGGCCAGGCTGGAGCAGCCTGGGACAGTGGGAGGTGTCCGTGCCCGTGGCAGATGAGTTTTAAGGTCCCTTCTAACTCAAACCATTCCAGGATTCCATGAATTGTGCATGCAGCCATCTGCCATTGGCACAGGCCCCGGCTGCCTCTCCCGGGTCGTGCCCCCGCGGGAACAGCCGGACCCTGCGCTCAGAGATGGTCTCCAGTGAGCAGGAACAAACCCTCACACGGCCCAGGTGGAATTGGGGCACCACAAAGGATCCCTCCAAGGAGAACCGAGGCTGTGCTGGGAGCCAGGGGTAGATCCCATCCCCAAAGGAACAACCTGGATGGATACAACAGGATTAATGTGCATTTTTTGGTGAAAACTGCGGAGTTTCCTTTGCCAGCTCGTGGAGCAGAACAAAACAACTTTGCAGAGGGTGATTGGGACAGAAAAGCTGGGCTTGCCAAGGCCTGGCCCAGGGCTGGGATCTTCAAATCCAAAGGAAACAAGTTTTACCAATGCTTTTCTCAGGAGAAACCTTTGCCGACCCTTTTCTTCCCTGTTCCCACCTATCCAGGGAAAAGAAAAAGATTAAAAAAAAAAAACATTTCAGGCAGAAAATGCTTTTCCTCAGCAGGGCAGAACTGGGGGAGTCTCCCAAGAAACCCTCTGAGGACTTTGTGGGTGTGCAGGAAATGAAATGCTCAGAAACAAAAGCAATGAGGCTGTGAGAAATCCCGGGATGGTGAGCGACTGTTCCTGAGCGGGAATGGAATTGCAACCAGGTTGGAATTATTGATCCTCCTGGAGTTTGGCACAGCCAGAAGCAATGCGGGGTGGAAATTTGGGGAGTGAATTAAGTATAACCTTCCTTTAATAGGAATTTATAGGTCATTTAAGGCTTAATGATCTCTATCCAGAGCCTTTGGTTTTGGAATCCTTAGGAGGAAAAAACATGAAGGGAAACATCCCAAATTTCTGTCTGGAGAGGAATAAATACCCCGAGGATCTCCCCGAGGCAAACCATGTGTTGGGAAATGGGCTTCAGAAAAAAAGGGATAAAGGAGTTTTGAAGGAAGTGGATGCATCGGGAATTCTGCTCTGTTGGGTCCTGAGGGGGGAAAAAGAGGAATAAACTTAACTGAGGTTAAGGAGTGATGTAGGAGCAAGGAATTTATTGTAATTTGGGGATACACAGCTGAAAAATACAATCAGGGGTGTCCCCTCCAGAGGGGAGGTAGGAGGTCTCTGTGTGGAGCTGGAGGCGAGGAAGGAATAACGAGTGGAAAATCATCCTGACAAAGGCTTGGTTCCCAAAAAATGGCTTTTCCACCTCCGGTCTCAGGCGAGGAAGGGAAGAGAAATGAGAGAGGAGAGAGGGGAATGCAGCAGAGAGATTGATTTCAGCTGCTCTCTCCTGGAGAAAATGGAGGTGGAACAATTCCAAAGGCTGCTGGTGCTGCTGGGAGAGGCCTTGAGCTCGGTCCTGCCACATCAGCCTTCTCCCAGAACACAGGGAAAGAAAGGGATGTGCTTTTGAGGAAAAGGACCTGGATGTGGCCGAGGTTAAACTGCAGGGGATCGGTGTGAGCACGTGGGTTTGAACGGGAGCTGCTCTCCAAAATGACATCGGGAATGGGAGGGAAATGGGAAGCGATGGGGGGTTTGTCAGGGGTTTTAGAGGAAAAGTCAAATCCCTGCTGTCAGTGCTTCACTGAGGTGCTCTGTTTGGTATTTTTAGGGGGAAAAAATGGTGTTTTTAAGAAAAATATTCAAGGAGAAACTGGATGCAGTTCGGAGTAACCTGGTGTAGTGGAAGGTGCCCCTTGGTTGGACTCGATGGTCTTTGAATGTCCCTTCCAACCCAAACCAATCCAGGATTCTGTCAAATTCCAAGCTAAAATCAAAAGTTTCGTTTCCTGTTGCCTGGAATAACAGGATCGAATGGGCTTATTCCCATTCCAACTATAGCACTTCAATGTGTGAATTATATTTTTAATAATCTTTTCCTTTGCTCTACACCAGAACACAAAAAGAAGTAAAACTGTCCATCAGAAAGTTATTTTTTAATTGAGCTCTTGATGGTTTCACGTGGATCCAGCCTCTGCTGTTCCTTCCTAAATGGGAATGGGACGCTTAAAAAGCTCTTTCCAAAATCCCTGCCTGGCATTCTTATGAATGTCTTAATTAAAGGAGATTAGGGAATCATCTCCCAGCGCTCCAGGGGGGCACTGGAGTCAAAGTTTGTAACTGCAACTTTCAGATGGGTCTTTTCAAGCTGTTAATTGCATGTCGTTTAATTATAGTCTGGGCTTTTCCCGGAATTAATACTTGGAGAGATTTAATATCCTGCTCCATAGTCCCGACGCCACGGTCAGTGTGTGGAGGAACGCGAAGGCTGTGGGAGGATTTTCTTTGAGGAGAAGGTTCAGCATTGTATCATTCCCGTTATTTCGTGCTTTGGGCGCTGCGTGTCCCGCGGGGATGACCAAAAGCCACCCTGTTTTTCCCCCTTTGGATGTATCATTTTTCCCAATCCTGGCATCAGCAATGAATCCCATTCCCGGAGCTTGGTGTTGACCAGGAGTGGCAGAGGAGTGAATTCCAGAGTCAAGCAACACCTGGAGGTTTGTTTGCAGGGTTGTTTGTTGTTCCTGCTCTGATCGAACACGGCTCCGCTTCCCTTCGTGCTGCTGCAGCTTCTCCTCCGCTTACTAAAAATAGTGGAAAACATTCCAGTGAACAATAGCGCCGAGGGATTCGCTTTGCTCCCCCCAGGAGCGAGCTTCTGTAAAGAAATATTGTTTCTTAATTAATCATTTATCCACTTCATTAGGTGTTGTCAGCAGCGGAATGAGAAATGGGGCTGCTGAGATGAGGCGTGTTTGGATTTGTTTTGTTTTCCGGGGAGCTGGAGATCATTTCAAGGAGCAGCTGTGTCAGGAGCATGGAAAGCAGGGAGTTTGGGATGAGCAGAACCTGGGCTTGGGGTTGAGGTTTAATTCGGGGTTTAATTCAGGATGTGGAGCTGCTGGAGAGAGTTCAGGGAAGGCCATGAGGATGCTCCAGGATCTGGAGCCAAGCTGGGAGAGCTGGGGGTGAGAGAGCAGGGAATGGCTTTGGGAAACTGGGATTAAGAGGAGTTTTTGGGGGGAACAGGGATGTCCCTCCCATGTTCCCATCCCACATATGTTGTGCCCCAGATGACAGGGGAAAAATTGGAGAAACTCCAGAGGGGGCCGTGAGGGGCTGGAGCAGCTCTGGAGCCAGGCTGGGAGAGCTGGGGGTGTTCCCATGGAGAAGGGAAATTCCAGGGAGAGCTCAGAGCCCCTTGCAGGGCCTAAAGGTGCTCCAGGAGAGCTGCAGAGGGACTGGGGACAAGGCATGGAGGGACAGGACACAGGGAATGGCTTCCCACTGGGAAAGGGGAGATTTAGGTCGGATCTTGGGAAGGAATGAGAGTGGGGAGGGGCTGGGCTGGAATTGCCAGAGCAGCTGTGGCTGCCCCTGGATCCCTGGAATGTCCAAGGCTGGGTTGGAGCCACCTGGGACAGTGGGAGGTGTCCCTGCCCATGGCAGGGGTGGGGCTGGATGGTTTGTGGGAATTCCCTCTCTCCATCTCCCTCAGAGGGATCTTCCTCTCCCTCGGACGGGCTGAGCAGCTGCTCCTTCTCCCCGCTCCCTCCTCCTGCCACATCCAGCATTGATTTCCTTATTCCCAGCGCTGCACCCATCTGGATCAAAGTTCTGATGGGCTGTGGGTGGGAAAACTCCTCGGGAAGAGTCCCAGGTGGGAATGGTGGCATTTCCAGTGCTTTCCTCGAATCCTGGTCAGGAATAGCAGGGGTGGCTCTGACACAGTCACTGACAGCTCCTCCCGTTGGTGTGGTCACCTCTCAAATAAAGGAACAAAAATCCCTTCTCCTGATTAATTCTTTTTGGATTTGCTTCTCCTGTCACTCTGTCAATCCCTCTGTGGCACAGACATGAAATCCACCTGACTAAACAGAAATGCAAAGACAGGATGGACCAAAGGACAAGCTCTGGGAGAGAAAAAAAACAGGAAAAACGGAAGAAAATGAACTTCTAATGCGCAGAGTCCGTTCAGTGGTTTTATATTTCTTTAATGGTGGTCTGGTTTTGATTTTATTCATGGAAATAAAAAGGCCGTGGTACAAATGGAGCATGGGATGCCTCTGTGTGCGCCCATCAGCAGCAATTCCTCCTCGCTCCATAGATTCCAGCCTTACATCCAGTGGCAGCAGCTGAACGCGCTGCATTGATCAGAATCAATTAGGAGCCCTTTTTTAACTAAATAGAGAATTCTTATTCACCGCTGGTTTTGATCATCTCAAAAGTCCTTATTTAAAATTCAAAATGAAGAAACTTCGACCCAGGAGAATCTGGGATGTATTTTAAAGAATCAAAAACAGAAAAGATGGAAAGATGATTTAAGGCAAACGGAATAATCGAGGGATTTATCATCGTGTGCCCACCGGTGTTTGCTCCTTTCCATGCGATTCCCAGCCTTGTGGAGGGTGCAGAGTTCAGGAAAAGATGCTCATTCCTTCCTGGAAAGGAAAGAGGTGGAGAAGGGATGGTCCTGGGGAAGGGCTTGGCAGAATCCGTGCTGCGGCAGAGGGAAGGGAAGAGCAGATTGGATTCCTCACCCTGCTGGGTGCTCCCACCGACGCTCAGGACCTGCTGGAGAACGGACACAGAGGGCAGGGCTGGATGGGATTTTGGGAAGGAATTCCTCCCTGTGAAGGCGGGGAGGGGCTGGGATGGAATTCCCAGAGCAGCTGTGGCTGCCCCTGGATCCCTGGAAGTGCCCAAGGCCAGGTTGGAGCACCCTGGGACAGTGGGAGGTGTCCCTGCCCATGGCAGGGGTGGCACTGGGTGGGCTTTGAGGTCCCTTCCAACCCAAACCATCCCATGATTCCACAACATTTACTCAAGCCACAGCTTCTCTGGGAATTCCATCCCAGCCCCTCGCCACCCCCACAGAAGACAAATCATATTTGTACCAACTCGAGGTTAAAAAGCTCAATTTTTGGTTTATAACATCAATTCCAGCTGGTCATTTCTTCAGCCCCAGGAATCGGGAGGGGTCTGCCCCACTTTGGGAGAGAGAAGAAAAGATGCTGGAGCTGCTGAAATAAAATTTAATTCAACTTTCTGCTTCTTTAGGCCAGGCTCGAGTTTGTTTAGCCTGTCCTGGTATCTGGAAAATCATTATTAGGCCAATAATTTCTGATTAAGGAGTTCTAGGAAAAAGTGTCAATTAGAACTGAGCAGGACTCGCGTATTTCAGTCCATTACCTGGAAAGGAGTTATTGGGAACAAGCAGTTCAATTGATAACAAGAAAAAAATCGATAGGTGAGACTGTTGGCATTAATTCAGAGTTCATGATGGATTTCCCCTCCCACTGGAGTTCCCAAACTTTTGCAGACTCCATCTCGGACCTAAATTTAAGTTCCTCGGAGGCAAATTTGCGGCTGAATCAAGGGAAACTTCAGCAAAGCTTTATTTTTGCCCGGAGTTTGTTCATAATCCCAAAACTGCAGCCATTGGGGAGAAATGAGGAGAGCTATAAAAACACGCCGGACCTCCTTGAGCGGAAATTGCCGGAAATTTTCTGGATGCAGCACGTTAATGAATGGAATGGTGATTGGGTTTAATCTCGGTGTTATGGCGCGTGGCAAGGATCAGGATGTTGCTGTCAGGCTGCTGCTGCCCCCGCTCAAGGAGACTCCTTCAATCAGAGAGATTTCATCGAAACACAGAGGAAAAAGGGAATATTTTGCTGGGGCACATTAAAAATTGGAGCCCCCAACATCCCAGCCAAGTGTTGGGAGATGACTGGGTAGGATTACTGGGATCGGCAGGGATGGGTAACTGGGGATGTTTGGGAGCAAAGGGGGATCAGGGGGGACCTTGTGGCTCTGCACAAGTCCCTGACAGGAGGGGGCAGCCGGGGGGGTCGGGCTCTGCTCGCAGGGAACAGGGACAGGAGGAGAGGGAACGGCCTCAGGCTGGGCCAGGGGAGGCTCAGGGTGGACAGCAGTGGGAATTTCCTCATGGAAAGGGAGCTCAGGCCTTGGCAGGGGCTGCCCAGGGAGGTTTGGAGTGCCCATCCCTGGAGGTGTCCCAGGAACTCCTGGAGGAGGCACTCAGGGCTCTGGGCTGGGGACAGGGTGGGCATCGGGCACGGCTTGGCCTCAATTCCCTTCCAGCCTCAGGGATTCTGGGAATTCGGGTAACACAAAGGTTAGGGTTGGGGTACCTGACCCTAACCCTAGCCCTGATCTCCTACTCCCACATGCCAATGGCAAAAAGAGCTCGGTGGTCCAGGGCTGCTCTGATCTGATGTAGAAAGGACCCGAACAAAGAGTTCCAGCTGATATTTTTGGGTAAGTTAGGGCAGGATGGGGAAAGAAAGCAGTAAGTCCATCCCACGTGCCAGGAATGATTCCCTGGCTCATCAGAGAGCAGGAGCAATTACTTAATTGCAGCTAACCAGGCAGAATTTCTCTTTAAATCTGGATTCTACTCAAATGTGCGAATGAAACGAAGCTTTTCAGGCTGAGTGAACCCCTCGACTCCCTCCGACACTCTGAGCTCTCCACTGCCCTTCCTGACTCCTCACCCAAGATTCCCTAAATTCAGGTAGCCTGGAGAAAGTTGGGCTTCCTTGAAGAGTCCTTGCTCAGTGTTTCTGTGTGGGAAGATCCCTCAGGGTGTCTGGGAAAAGTGCTGCTGACTCCGTCCTTCTGCTGGCGTCTGATCCAGGTGACATCCAAGTTTTTCATTTCCTTTTTCCCTTTCCTGCTGAGCCAGCGTTTCCCGGCTCTCCATCCATCCCAGCTCCGAGCCATCATCTGCATCTCCCAGCCCATCAATTAATTTCTGTTTTAATCAAGGGACCGCATCTTTCTCTTCGGGCCCATCCGTCATCGTGGGCTCTTGGTGGAGCAGCAGGCGTCCATCCATCATCCCTGCTGCCTCATTCCTCAGGGAAAGGCTGCTGTGGTGGGAAGGGAGGAGCTGTGCCAGCGCTGACGGGTGCCAGGAGTCACAAAATCAGGGAATGCTTTGGGTTGGAAGGACCTTAAAGCCCATCCGGTGCCACCCCTGCCATGGGCAGGGACACCTCCCGCTGTCCCATGGTGCTCCAAGCCCTGTCCAGCCTGGCCTGGAACAGCCCATTCCAAACAGGATCGTCCATCAGGTCTCAAACGGTGCATCTCTAATTAATTAAGCATAGTTGAGCTAATTAAATGGGAAGCAGTGCCCGGAGTTAGTGACGTCATATCTGTCCCTCGTTAGCACCGTGCTGGTGGGGGGGGACCACAAAGTGCTGCCATGGGGTTGGCAGGCATATAAATTCATATAAATTCATATAAATTCATATAAATTCATATAAATTCATGTAAGTTCATATAAATTCATATAAAATTATGGAAATAAATCCTTAAGGCTTTTCTAGGGTCAAGGAGAGAGCGATGCAGCCAAATCATGGAATCACAAAGGCTGGAAAAGCTCCCCAAGGTCATCAAGGCCAAGCTGTGCCCGATGCCCGCCTTGTCCCCAGCCCAGAGCCCTGAGTGCCACCTCCAGGAGTTCCTGGGATACCTCCAGGGATGGGCACTCCAAACCTCCCTGGGCAGCCCCTGCCAATGCGTAGCAACCCTTTTCCATGGAGAAATTTTATTTTAAATACATTTTATTTAAAATATATTTTATTTTAAATACATTTTATTTTAAATACATTTTATTTTAAATATATTTTCGTTTAAGTACATTTTAAATATTTTATTTTAAATATATTTTAAATATATTTATTTATTTTAAATATATTTTATTTTAAATATATTTTCTTTTAAATACATTTTATTTTAAAAACATTTTCTTTTAAATATATTTTCTTTTAAATACATTTTATTTTAAATACAATTTATTTTAAATATACTTTATTTTAAATATATTTTATTTTAAATATATTTTATTTTAAAAAAATATTTCAATTTATAAATCCCGTGAGGAAAAACGTCAAACACAGTTGAGCTTTTCCAGTTAGAACATTGCTGCTCCAAATTGTCAGATGGGAGGGAATCCCTCTTTTCATGGGATGGAGAAACTCCCAGATTTGAGAAAGAGGCACAAAAATCCATCTTTGCCCCTGGCGTGATTAAGCACAGATGGATTCTGCTGATAAGAAAGGGTTCAGGTGATAAGACCTGTGGGAGAGGGATTTTAGAACATCGAGGACTATCCATTAAGTTTTATTTCAGGGATAAGATTTATCCATGTTTTTGGCCGGAGAAGAGGAAAGGTGGGAATGGATCCAAAATAATCACCCGCACCGGTGTCATCCTTTTTGCACCAGGTCAAAACATCTAAAAAATGCCATAATTTAAATTTTAACGGATCGAATTTGCTCTTTAGTCCCAGGTCAAATATCTGTTAATCCATGCAAACAGTTTTGCTGCATAAACCACTTCAACCTTCTTCTCGGAAAGGGAATGTGGGCTCTGGATTAGGCACAAAAATCCAGAATTTGGTAGTTTTTATGAGATCTCTGCAGCGAAAGCTGAAGTTATTGGGAGCAGCTCCAAAAAGCTGGATTTCTCCCTTGACTGGGCTATATTCAACGTCAAGACTCAAGCAGAGCTTAGATAATTTTAAAATATTGTATGAATAAAATGTGCAAGTGGCTTTGTCTCCGAGCTGTCACTTTGCCAGTCTCGGCTGGAGAGCGAGGCAATGATTTTCCCAGATTTTCTGCCTTCAGAGTGGAACAAAAGACGTCACGTGGAGGCTGAAGGAGGAAATTTTTTTCATCTTCTTTTTGTGCCCTTGAAGGTGAAAAATAAAGAATTTGGTCTGAGAGAGGAGGGGAAACCTGGAGGTCTAAAAACACCTGAGGTGCCCTTCCCCAAATCCCTCATCCACCATTTTCCCTCCAAAAAGTTGGGATTTTTAGTTCGTGCTGCTGTGTTCAGGATGATTTCCAGCCCTTCTCCTCTGGCAGTTTCCTAGGGAAAAAAATCCCATTTTATTTCCCAGCCTGGAGCGTGACTGGAAAGCTTCTCCCAGCCGTCCTCCTGTGGCTACAGGAAGCCCAGGAATTGTTCCAGGAGTGGTTTTTAACTGGGAGCTGAGCCCTATTTCCAAAGGGAAACGGTGCCCTGGTGTTGAAGGAAGTGCAGCGGGAAAAGTGAATTTTTCCCTTGAGGAAACGGAGGGGAAAGGATTTTTTTTCTCCCTGATTTTATTCCACTGCTCCATCTCCCATAAGAATTCCCAAAAGAAATCAATTCCCTTGTCCCTACTGTTGTGTTGTTCAGTTTTCCCCATCTTTCCCATCCTCCTGGCTCCTTCCCATTGAATCCCGGGCTTCTTCCCATTGAATCCAGCTCTTCTTCCCACTGAATCCAGCTCTTCTTCCCACTGAATCCCGCTCTTCTTCCCACTGAATCCAGCTCTTCTTCCCATTGAATCTTGTTCTTCTTCCCACTGAATCTCATTCTTCTCCCGCTGAATCCAGCTCTTCTTCCCACTGAATCCTGTTCTTCTTCCCATTCAATCCAGCTCTTCTTCCCATTGAATCCTGTTCTTCTTCCCATTGAATCCAGTTCTTCCCATTGAATCCAGTTCTTCCCATTGAATCCAGCTCTTCTCCCCATTGAATCCCGCTCTTCTTCCCACTGAATCCCGCTCTTCTTCCCATTCAATCCCGTTCTTCTTCCCATTCAATCCAGCTCTTCTTCCCATTGAATCCTGTTCTTCTTCCCATTGAATCCAGCTCTTCTTCCCACTGAATCCAGCTCTTCTTCCATGCCAATTCCCATCCCTGGAAGTGCCCAAGGCCAGGTTGGAAGGTGCTTGGAGCCTTGGTCTAGTGGAAGGTGTCCCTACCCTTGTTGGACTGACCTTAAAGTCCCTCCCAACCCAACCCAACCCAACCCAACCCAACCCAACCCATTCCATGATTCCAGGACATTCCCGCTGGGATTTTCAAGCACCTCCCAGAGGGGAACATCATGATGAATTCCCTGTTAATTTGCACTCTCCCCCTCTAATCAACCGTCTGTAAACACCAGCCCTCGGAAAACCGTCACCAGCAGCACGAGCAAGGTTGGCAGGAGCAGGGAGGGGGAATTAAGGCGCTTTCCTTCCTCCTATGCAAATCTCCCTGCTAATTACATTTTATTAATATTGGGATGCCAACGCTCCCGCTCTTGTTTTCCCTCATCGTGGCCATGGTTAAAATCAAATTGCAAATGAACCAGCTCAATATTTGTCTGAATCACTTAAGCCTCTGACTTTCATCGTTCTCGCAAGCAGCTCCTCCAGCTATGCCAGAACTGGGTGTGTTCCTTTTCCCTTTTTTCCCTGTTTTCGAGGTATTTTGCCATGATTATTCCATGGGTGACACTGATATTTTGTTATGATAAATTGGCTGGGTCATTATCATCAGGAGGTTGTTGGGTTGTCTTATATTTATAATAAGGTGCTTTTCATTGCAGAATGGGGGGGAAATGGGAAAAAACATCCTTTTTTTGTTCTAAACAGGCTGATCTCGCAACTTTTTGGTCGGAATTGAAGGGAACAATGTTATATTTTTCCCTTTTTATTCTGGAGAGAGGCTTTGAAAGGGCCTAATCAAACACAAATTGGAGCCTTGAGCCTGGAGTTCTCTGCAGACGAGCGAGTCTTTGAGGTTGAAGGGTTGATAATTTCCCAAACTGGCTCTTCCAGGCCTCAGCACCCCACGATACCTGGTCTGGCTGCTATTTTTATGGAAAATCATGTCAGGACCACATCCACCAGGCCATGTGCTACCCAAAACCTTGATTTTTTTAGTGTATAAACTGTTGGCTTTGCCTCAGTTGGGGCGAGCCTTGATTGTGCCTCTGACATTGTTTATTTCTGGGGTTGTTTTGTTGTTCAGGTGCAGCAGCAGAGCGGAAAAATCCTGGGGAAAAGCGGCCTAAATGTTTGTCAGGCTGAATTTAGGAGCTTTTGCTCCAGATCTGTTGTGATAGAAATGCCAAATTCCATCAGCTTCGTTTGCTTCAGGTGGCTCCTGCAAATCCTCCCGCTGCCTTGTCCATCTGTTGATGCTGATGTTTTTCATTCCCTGGTTGGGTTTTGTGGGGTTTTTTTAATGGAGAAATGAGGATACTCTTCACCACCACGGACAAGCTGGAAAATATTCCCTGTGTTGTGGAGCTTATCAAAGAAATTGATCAGTTGCATGAGCTGGGGTTTGGGGTTTTTTTCCCCAGAAGAAACAAAATAATTGAGAAGGGAAAGTATTTCTCGGTTGACAGAAAAATCCATAATTAAATCCATAATTATCACTGGGAGGGAGTTGATTTTTTGGAAGTCTGGTGAGGGTGTGGAATTACTGGTGCCATCAGAGCCACTTACAGATATCCCTTAAAGACAGGGATGCAAATGGGATGGGGAGGCCTAAATCCCAACATGCCCTGGCCACGGCTGTGGGGTGATCAAACGGCTCCGTTCTCACCCCAGAGAGCCAAAAAAAGGCCAAAATCCATCATTATCCAGGTGGTTCTCCTGGATTTCCACAGGGATGGGTCTGTGGGACTCAGTTCAGGAGGGGCTGGGATCCAGCTGGGCTGAAGGATCCATTTAGGAACGAGTTTTATGATCCCAAACCCAGCTCGGAGCTGGCTGTTGGAAAGGGCGATGTAAGGCCTTCAGTGGGGCTGAGGAGGCCAGAGATCTCCTGGAAAGGGCTTTATTCCCACTCTGATGGAAAAGAAGAGAGCATCTTCCCTGCAGAGTGTCCTCACCGTGACTCCTGCTCCCTCCTCCACTCCACGAGTCCCAGAGAGGAGCAGCAGCTGAGGATGGAGATGTTCGTGGCCAAGGCGAAAAGAGTCACATTAACACAGAAAGAAATGGGCTGATGATAATAAAATAGGTTTAGGTAGAATATTTGGGAGAAATTCCTCCCTGTGAGGGTGGGGAGGGACTGGGATGGAATTCCCGGAGCAGCTGTGGCCGGCCCTGGATCCCTGGAAGTGTCCAGGGCCAGGTTGCAGCCCCCTGGGACAGTGGGAGGTGTCCCTGCCCATGGCAGGGGTGGGGCAATCCTTTGGTTGTACTTTTCAGCCAGACTTTCAGTGGGGAGGTCTCACTCCTGTCATGGCTCATCTTCTCTGTTTCCCATATCTGTGCTTGCCAATCCCGGAGATGGGCTGGAAAATGTCAACATTTCCATTATTTTTCCTAAATTCAGAGTTTTTGTGGTTTTTAAGGGACGGGTGGGCACTAAGAGAGGAGGCACCTGCAGTGGCAGACAAGGGACACTACAGAGGTTTCCCAGGAGCTTTAATTCCATGTGGCCGGGCCCTGTCAGGTGCCAAGGTGACATTTGGGGACCTCAAACCCCTCTTTAGGGTGTGCTGGAGCCCCAAAGGTGACAATTCCTCCGGTCATGGCCATCCCTGATTATTGTGGCACGAACCCTGTAATTCCAAGAGAAAATTCCATTCCCGAGCAGCCAAAGAGGGCTCCCATTTCCTGAAGACATTTTTTATTATCCAAACAAAATTTGCAGCACTGCGGGGGCTCCTCCCTTTGTTTTTTTCTGTCGGATTCCACCAGATGTGGCGCAGTTTGGGTGGAAAACCCGGCTTTTCACTATTCCAGCTGAACGAGTTCTCCTTCGTCTTCAGCAAAGCCTCGGGGGGGAAAGCAGAGACAAAAATAAAAACCTGGGGAGAAAAAAGGTCGCCATGAGAAGCAGGGATTTGGGATGAAAAGACCCGGGAGGAAACAAGCGGGAAGAGCTCCCCGGGTGCTGGAGAGAAGAGGAGGAGGTTTGTGCCTGCAGCCTCCTCTGAGCTGACCTGAAACAAAAATCGTCAGCACTGGGCTGGGTTTTTTCTGCTTTTCGATCAAAAGATGGGAATTTGCTGCTGTTTGTGGCACAGAAATGCAAAGGAGGTGAGGTGGAAATATCTGGAAAAGGGATAAAATGCAGGAAAAGGGGTAGAGAAGCGTGAGGTCATTGATTTGATTATGCCCTTATTTATTTTCCATTGTATTGGGAGCTGCCAGATGGTTTTGGCTTTTCACCTCCTTTTTTATCAGATTTAGGTAATAATGGAAAGTCTTGGAAGGATGGGAGGAGCCGGAATCACGGGACCAGACCAGATCTGGGGGCTTGGTTGGGGTCAGGTGTTGGAGAGGAAGGTGGGGATGGAGAAGCTTGGCCAGAATGGATAAACCAACTCCCGTGGGAAAGCCTCATCCCTATTTCCTCATGGCAGGAGGATTTTAGGGCTTAAATCACAAGGTTTTGCATTCCTGAATGGAATTAATTAACTAATTAATTAATTTGTGGGTACCACCCTATATGTATCTCTTCCAAACATACCCAAGAAGTGGGAAAATACGGGTGACACCGGCGGCTTTTGGAGCTTTGTTCTCTGGAATGAACCTGGAATGTCCAAGCATGGACCCCGAGGTGGGAAGCTGGCTCTGGACCCTCAGTGCTCCAAGAAGTGTCCGAGGTGGAGGTGATTCCATGTTCTGGGCCTACGGAGAGCTGAGCCCAAGCTCTCAAAGCCCCTTGGTGGCACCTCTGGCCCAGGTGAGGCTCCATTGACTCCAACCAGGGAGCCCTTGGTGGCCTCAGGGAGGTCCCAGCTCACACGGAGCCTTCCCACGGGACCCATCCCCACTCCAGTCCGACAAGGGGGAACGGCTTCCCCCTGCCAGAGGGCGGGGATAGATGGGATATGGGGAAGGAATTCCTCCCTGGGAGGGCGGGGAGGGGCTGGGATGGAATTCCCAGAGCAGCTGTGGCTGCCCCTGGATCCCTGGAAGTGTCCAAGGCCAGGCTGGAGCCCCCTGGGACAGCAGGAGGTGTCCCTGCCCATGGGGACAGGGATGAGCTTTAAGATCCCTCCATCCCAACCCATTCCATGATTCCACCATCACCATCACCCCGGACCTGGATCCTTGCCCTGGATCTCCCAGCGAGCGCTCTGCTTTGTTTTCTGTTTACTCTTTTCTCCTCTCCTCCACTCATGAATATTCAAATGGAGCTCCAAAATAGCCAAGAGCACTTTAATCAGGGCCTATCTGCAGCCTAATCAGGGATCAGACTAATCAGGAAGTTCAGAGCCGGCTTCAGCTCTTGCTGCAGGAGGCAAAAGTTTGCTCCCAGCTCCAGGACAGAGTTTGGCGAAGCCTCTTTTGCATCTGCCTCAGTTCCCAGAAGAGAAAACCAGGATTTACTGCTCACATCTGGCAGTTTAGAGCTTCTCGGCGGGAGCAAGGAATGCTGGAGACTTCACTGGAACCAGGGAGATGCCACCAGAGCCGGGGTTGTCACGAGGAAATTATGGAAAGAACGCGGTGCTAACTCAGCCCCGACATCTCCTGCGCTTCCAGCCATGGGGATCTCGCTTTTCCAGCCAATCGCTCCAAATCCCATTTTTTTCCTGAATTTTCTCCCTTGGCTGGGGTTGGATCCTGCTTGCAGGAGGAGGGTTTCCATGCAGAAAAGCTGCTGAGCTCCTTCTCTGTAGGCGTTTGGAAATCATGAGCTTCGGCTTCTCCCTAACCAGGATTTTCCAACAGCGATTGCGTCCAAAGGGAGAGGAAAATAAAATCCCCGAGATAAATAAAGGTAAAACTTTTTTAAGGTTTAATGAACTTAAAATGAGAGCTCCTGAGGGCTGCAGGCCTGGTTTTTCTTCTCCCTCAGACAGAGAATTTTGCAGAAAATCCTTTAACACGACTCACATGAAAGTCTTGGCTTCCCAAAGTCTCCTCAGATATCCAGGACAAAAGCTCCCATTATCTTGCCCCTTTTTCAATCACAATTTCGTGGGATAAGGAGCCACAATGTGCCTGGATTAGGTCTTTAATGCAGATTTGCCGACGAGGTTTTCTTTTGAAAGTCTGCATTTACAGAAAAGTGGGGATTTCATAATAAATAATTCCTCTGCCTGGCCACGGTCCTGCTCGGGAGGTAGAGGTTCAATAACGTGTCTTGTTATTGTGTTGCTGCATCCAGGGTGGATTTCTTCCCTTTTCCTTGGATAATGAGGAGCTGTGGGCCCCATTCCCTGCAGTACCAACATGGGAATGGAGCTCCAAAGCGCTGAGGGCGAGCAGGGAATGGAAGGAATGCTGGGGATGGATCTTAGAGCTCATCCAGTGCCACCCTTGCCATGGGCAGGGACACCTCCCACTGTCCCAGGCTGCTCCAACTGGGCCTTGGGCACTCCCAGGGATCCAGGGGCAGCCACAGCTGCTCTGGGAATTCCTTCCCACCCCTTCTTACGCCCTCACAACCAGGAATTCCTTCTCAAAATCCCATCAAATCCTGCTCTCCATAACTTTGAAGCCATTCCTTGTGTCCTGTCCCTCCATGCCTTGTCCCCAGTCCCTCTCCAGCTCTCCTGGAGCCCCTTTAGGCCCTGCAAGGGGCTCTGAGCTCTCCCTGGAGCCTTCCCTTCTCCAGGCTGGACATTCCCAGCTCTCACAAGATTATGCTGGATTTTCCAGGCTCTGGCATTGCCAGTGGAGAGGGAAACTGGGGACAGACCATTTGCAAGAGCCTGGTTGGACGGGACACAGGGAACGGCTTCCCACTGCCAGAGGGCAGGGGTGGATGGGATATCAGGAAGGAATTCCTGGCTGTGAGGGTGGGGAGGGGCTGGGATGGAATTCCCAGCGCAGCTGTGGCTTCCCTGGATCCCTGGAAGTGCCCAAGGCCAGGCTGGATGGGGCTTGGAGCCCCCTGGGACAGTGGCAGGTGTCCCTGCCATGGCAGGGGTGGGATGGGATGAATTTAAGGTCCCTTCCCACCCAAACCATTCCAAGATTCCACTCCATGCTTTCCCAGAATACAAAACATCTTTCCAAGGTGTTTCACTCCCCAATTCCCAGCTCCTCACCGCTTTTCCCGTTTCACACAGGCCTTTCCCCGTTACTTTAACAAAGTTTTATGTGTTTTAATTTTCTTTTACGACTTCGCAGCCGATTTCCAACCGCTTCCCACAAGGAGGCAATGAGACAGAGCTCCCAAAAATCCCCGCATCCATCACTGCCTTGTTTCCCTCCCTTTCATCCGTAACCGCTCTCCAACCACTTGGACAACCGACACTTCGGAGCTCGCAATTAGACCCAGGCTTTGTGCTCCTGATGAAGGCAGATTAATTAAATCAGGGCTTTTCAAGCCTACAACAAATCCAGGAGTGGTCTGTGCCAATTTTCTCCTTCCTTGAAACCCAGAGCCTCCCAACTTCAGGCACCTGGTGGGGAGTGAGCGTTTTGCCCTGATGGAGAACAATAAACTGGGATTTATACACGGGAGCCTTGTGGAAAAGCTGCTTTTTCCTTCCCAAAATGCAAATTATGGAATAAAACAATGTGAGATCGGGGCGAAATTTTATAACCTCCCCTTCCCAAGAGGTTTTAAAGTGAACTTCTCATTTCTAACCACGCCTGGGAGAAAGAGGAAAACACGGGATAACTCCATGGCATAAATTGATTCCATGAGATAATGTTGACAGGACAAGAGGGAACGGCCTCAGGTTGTGCCAGGTTGGATTTAAGGAAAATCCTCCTTGGGAAGAGCTGCCCAGCCCTGGCAGGGGTGCAGTCCCTGGGGGGGATTCAACAGGGCATAGGGTGTTTGGGGACGTGGCTTAGTGGTGGCCTTGGCAGTGCTGAACAGTTGGAATCGATGCTCTCAGAGGGCTTTTCCAACCCAAACGATTCCATAATTCCGTGTTCGTTTGCTCCACAACAACCTGAACCTCAGGCAGAGCTGAAAAACTCCTGTATTTTCAGTTTTCTTGGGAATTTCTGCACTTGTGCCGTGTTTTGAGGCACAGAGGGCGCAGGGTCCTGTACCTGGGATGGTTTGAGGGGTTGAGGCCCCTCAGGGAGATCCTGGATTGGCTGGAAGCACAAGTCCCCAGAGCCTTGGTTAATTAAAACGCTCATCAAGAGACTGCAGTCACTAACGAGTCGTTTCTAGATGAGACGGGAAGGGAAGGGTTAACAGGAGTTACAGGGAGAACCCTGGGCTCTTCCCAGGGACAGGGATGGAAAATCCCACAGGATCACAAAAACTGAGAGCGGAGGGAGCAGAATGATGAGCAGAGTTCAAGAATCCCAGGATCACGGAATGGTTTGGGTTGGAGGGACCTTAAATCCCACCCAGTGCCACCCCTGCCATGGGCAGGGACACCTCCCACTGTCCCAGGGTGCTCCAGCCTGGCCTTGGGCACTTCCAGGGATCCAGGGGCTGCTCTGGGAATTCTCCTTCTCACCCTCATTCCTTCCCAATACCCCATCCATCCCTGCCCTCTGGCACTGGGCAGCCATTCCCTGTGTCCTGTTCCTCCAGCCCTTGTCCCAAGCCCCTCTGGGCTCTGGAAGGGACTTTAGGGTCTCTCCAGAGCCTTCTCTTCTCTGATCATCAACCAGAACCCAAAAATTTATTACATCCAATCAAATTCCCTTTTCCTTTGATGTTAAACCCTCCAGTCTGTGCTTCCAACCTGCCCTTTCCCACTCCTTCACCGCCCTCGTTAGGAGCAAACACAGCAATTAAGGGCTTTGTGTTTGCGATAATTAATGCCTTGATTAAAACTGAGAAGTTCTGGAGCAGGAAAGAATCCCAAGCTCTTTTCCTGCAGGAGGCTGTTCCCTTGGAGGGCTCCTTCTGCCACAGAAGGATTTCCTCACAATTGGAAATGAGTTTTCCTTCCAGTGGGAGGAGAAAGGATCGTTCGCTCCACAGCCTAACGGGCACGGGCATCTGGTTTTAATAAACACACGGAAAGGGATTTTTCCTGCAGTCAGGAATTAGCATTCAGGAGCTTTACAAGGCTCGTAAAGCTCCAAAAATTTCTGTCTTTTATTCCACTAAAGTCGTTTTCAGGCTGTGTCCTCTGAAGCCCAAGAGGTTCCACGGATTCTCCTCCACCCAAATGGTTCCATGGACTCTCCTCCACCCAAATGGTTCCACGGATTCTCCTCCACCCAAAAGGTTCCATAGATTCTCCTCCACCCAAATGGTTCCACGGATTCTCCTCCACCCAAAAGGTTCCATGGATTCTCCTCCACCCAAATGGTTCCCTGGATTCTCCTCCACCCAAAAGGTTCAATCCATTCTCCTCCACCCAAATGATTCCACGGACTCTCCTCCACCCAAAAGGTTCCGTGGATTCTCCTCCACCCAAATGGTTCCATGGAATCTCCTCCACCCAAAAGGTTCCATGGATTCTCCTCCACCTCCCAGGGTTTTCAGCATTGGTGGTGATGGGTTTTCCCTGATCTGCCCAATTTCACTTTTTCCCCTGTCTGGCAAACCTGGGAGGTTTTTCCATTTGGGATTTTCGGGATCTGATCCTTGAGGGAGGGAATCTGCTGGGATTTTCATGCCGTTGTCTCCACATCCTGTTGGGTTAACGGTTGGATTTGATGGTCACCAGCACAGGGTGCCCAGAGCAGCTGTGGCTGCCCCTGGATCCCTGGAAGTGTCCAAGGCCAGGCTGGACAGGGCTTGGAGCAGCTTGGGACAGTGGGAGGTGTCCCTGCCTATGGGACTGGACAGACTTTAAGGTCTCTACCAACCCAAACCAGTCTGGGATTCTCTGATTCCCAGTTTTTGGGGATCTAAATTTATGGGGAGCCAGGAAGAACCTGCTCTCCAGACCCAAAATATTTGGATATCTCCTCCTACATCCTGGTCAACTCCGAGTGCCCTTCATTAGCACCCGGCCTTACCCACCCTTGGATTTGGGTGTTTATAGCTCTTTTCACTCTTCCCTTCCAGAAAATACCCCTTTTTATAGATTCTCTGCCTAAAATCAGGATCGGGCTGGGTCAGTGCCTCCCCTGTGTGTCCCCAGCGTGTCCCCCTCAATTCCAACTGTTTAGAGGGAAATAAAAGGAAAATAAAGGGTGGAGGAAGGAGGAGGAGAAGGAGGAAGAAGAGGAGAAGGAGAAGGCAAAGGAGAAGGCAAAGGAGAAGGAGAAGGAGAAGGAGAAGGAGAAGGAGAAGGAGAAGGAGGAGGAGGAGGAGAAGGAGGAGGAGGAGAAGGAGAAGGAGAAGGAGAAGGAGAAGGAGAAGGAGAAGGAGAAGGAGAAGGAGAAGGAGAAGGAGGAGAAGGAGAAGGAGAAGGAGGAGAAGGAGAAGGAGAAGGAGAAGGAGGAGGAAGAGGAGGAGGAGGAGAAGGAGGAGGAGGAAACAGAGCTGCCCAAACCCCTTGCGTAGGAAGGTTCTTTGTACGGAATAAACCCCCAGACCTTTTTTCCAAGGTCCATCTCCACATCCAGCCTCCAAACCAGCCACTTGCAGAGCTGTGAGGAAGGACCTGGGAAGGCATCAGCTCTGGATGGCAGAGCAGGCAGCGGGAATGTTCACCAGGAGCCTCCTTCTCCTCCTGTTTCCATTCCTGTGTGAGATGGAGGAGATGAAGGCATCAGTGTCTCAATATTTGGGGTACAACTCACTCCGGGTGTGTTTTCCCACCAACGGTGTTTCCCAGGATGGAGGAGCCAGGCTTAAGGCAAAGGGGAAAAGATAGGAAGGGTTTAAACCGTGGAATTATTTCCATTTATTTGCTGTTGATTTGTTCCTGGTTTCCTGAGGTATGGATTGAGCAGCCCAGCCTGGTGGGAGACCACGCCAGAGAGGTGGAACTGGCTGGTCTTGAAGGTCCCAAACCATTCTGGGATTCTTAAATCCTGGAATCATAAACCCAAGGGAAAACCTGGAGATGATCAGTCGGGATCAGGGGGAGAATTTTCTCCAGCTTCTTCCTGGGAACAGACAGAGAAATAAAAAGCAACGCAGTGATTTCATTTTCTGTGCAAAAATATCGTTCACCGGCGATATAAAGGGTAGAGAAATAATGGCTGCAGTGGTTGGAGCAGTGTTCCTTTGGGAAAAGCTGTTGGAAGTCAAGGAGAAAGGGCTGGAATGGGCAAAGGGCGACGCCACGGCCTGGTCTGGGATGAGGCTTTGTTCCTGTGGCTTGGAGGAAACGGCCTCAAACTGGGGAGGTTCAGGTTGGATATTGGGGAAATTCTTTCATGGAAAGGGTTGTCCAGTTCATTCCTGGGGGGGATTTAGCAGTGGATGTGGCACCTGGGGACATGGTTTAGGGTGGCCTTGGCAGTGCTGGGGGCACAGTTGGACTCGATGATCCTGAAGGCCTTTTCCAACCCCAAGGATCCCGTAATTCCCTGTTAGTTTCCTCTACAGCAACCAGATGATGGGGAATGTTTCCAAGGTTCCTCCCAACCCAAACCATCCCAGGATTCCATGAAACATCTCCCAGGGCTGAATCCTCCTCAGCAAAGCGAGCTTGGGGTCCTTGATACAAAAATAAAAATTTATAAATGTTTTTAATACCTAAAAACCAGGAGATTGAGCATCAAACCAGCTCCTTTTTCTGTGTCTTCAGCAGAGAGGTAAAAGGGATATTTTTGAGGAGTCTGGGCTTGTTTTGGGAAACCTGGAGCCTCTTTAGCCCTGGGAAAGGGAACCAGGAGCCGTTCTGGGAATGTGCCCTCAGTGTGAGGCCCTTTCCGGCTCTCTTATCCAAGGAAAAAGCTTTAATTTACATAAATTATATTTTAAAGAGTAATGCTGGAGGAGGCAAAGAGTGCATGGCAGGGGCACGGGGAGGGAGCGATTCCAGAGGGAGGGTGCTCAGGGCTGGGAATTCGGACTTTTCCTGCTGTTCCAGAGCCGGGAATGTGCCATCCCTCCTTGTCCCTGTGCCATCCCTGTGTCCCTTCCCTCACCCCGCCCCTGCCCGCGGCAACTCCCGGCCCTGCTCAGCACCAGCACAGCGAATTCCAACAGAATTCCAACGGGAAAACAGCCCAGGCTGAGGGATTTCATACGGGGCTGGCTCCGATTTCCTCGGAATTCTTTTCCTTGGAATTCGGGCCCCCATCACCTGGAGGGAAAACGCGGTGGCCAAATTGTCCCACCTGAATTAAAATCTCTCCCCGGTTATCCTTTTAATCAGAGGGAATTTATTCCAGAGGGACACGGGGTCACGTGGTGCAGACAGAAATGTCCCTTAAAGGCTCCTTTTCTGCTCCAGCCCTAGAAAATTCCATATAAATTCCGGCAGGAACCCGCTGCCTCCACCCAGGGGCTGCCGGGGGTCTCATCCCGGGCTGTCCCACACCTCCGCAGCCCTCCCTGCTTCCTTGGTCTCTCCCTGCCACCTGCTGGAAAAAACCTGGATAAATTTCAATAAACCTGAATTTACCCAAGAAGGGAAGGGGTTGGAGGTTGCTCAGGTGGGATTTGGGTGTTTTTAGGAAAAGGAGCTCCCGGGAATGTCCGAAACCCTCCCAGCCCACGCTGCGTCCCCCTCGCAGGTCCTGAGGGTGGAATTCCAGGTGGGTTTTTTGGTGAGGAAGTGGAGCAGGTTGTCCAGGGAAGCTGTGGGTGCTCCTGGGAGTGTCCCAGGCCAGGCTGGACGGGGCTTGGAGCACCCTGGGACAGTGGGAGATGTCCCTGCCATGGCTGGGGTGGCACTGGGTGGGCTTTGAGGTCCCTTCCCACCCGAACCACTCTGGGATTCCACGATCCCATATCCATTGGGAAGAAAAGGGGATTCTAAGGAGTATGGGATGGAGGGAAGCAGCTTTTAGGGAAGCGATGCTGGAGGAAAGGTCTTGGGAGACCCTCAGGCACTAAAACAACCACGAGGATCCGGGCGAAGGTTCCTGATGATAAACACAAACCTCAGGAAAAGCCACAGTTCCAGAGGAGAGACCCTACAGAACCTTCCAGAGGGAGCCAGACTCTTCCCAGGGGTGTTCACTGGAAGGATGGGAGTCAGGGGGCAAAAATGGGAATCACTCACCTGCCAAAGAAAAGCTTTTTCCCTTCTTTTCCCCCCTTTTTTCCCCTTAAATGTACAAAGATCAAAGCCGGGATGATTTTTCCAGGGAGGGTGGGGTGTCCTCGTCCTGGGTGATGCTCAGATCCCACCAGGACACTGCTCCGGGCAGGGACTGGGCACAAACTGGGCTGCTCTGGGATTTAGGAGCTGAACCTCCCATCCCTCCCTTCCCTCCTGCTTCCCTTCCTCCACAATTCCTGCCCCCCAACATCCCAAATCCTCATGCCGGGAGAGGACATCCAAGCCCATTCCCACACTCGTGGGTCCCCTTTTCCTTCCAGGAGCCGAGCGAGGGCTGGAACCGCGCTGCAGCCGCAAACGCGGGTCTCTGCAGCCCTCTAGTGCCCGGAGAAACATGGAAAAACCGACTTGGGGGGAGTTTGGATGAGGACAAAGGGCAAGGACAGCTCGGACTCGGTGTCCTCGGGTGGGGATCAGGGATCGGCATCCTCAGGCTGCTCCCAATCCATTCCCCACCCCGCTTCCCAGTGCCAGAGGGCAGGGATGGATGGGATATTGGGAAGGAATGAGGGTGGGAAGGGGAATTCCCAGAGAAGCCCCTGGATCCCTGGCAGTGCCCAAGGCCAGGCTGGAGCACCCTGGGACAGTGGGAGGTGTCCCTGGGCATGGCAGGGGTGGCACTGGGTGGGATTTAAGGTCCCTCCAACCCAAACCATTCCATGATCCTGGGATTCTTGAACTCTGCTCATCCATCTGCTCCCTCCGCTCTCAGTTTTTGTGATCCTGTGGGATTTTCCATCCCTGTCCCTGGGAAGAGCCCAGGGTTCTCCCTGTAACTCCTGTTAACCCTTCCCTTCCCGTCTCATCTAGAAACGACTCGTTAGTGACTGCAGTCTCTTGATGAGCGTTTTAATTAACCAAGGCTCTGGGGACTTGTGCTTCCAGCCAATCCAGGATCTCCCTGAGGGGCCTCAACCCCTCAAACCATCCCAGGTACAGGACCCTGCGCCCTCTGTGCCTCAAAACACGGCACAAGTGCAGAAATTCCAGATCCTTTGGGAAGGAGGAAGGTTCTGATCCCTTCCGGTGACAACGATGGCTTTACAAGGGCTTGGCCAGAAGTGAAAAAAACAGAGTAGAAAGCACAAAATTTGGGATTTGATCCCTAAATTCTGAAGTGCTTTCGGGATTTAGGCAGGTGCAGGAAGCCCCTCTGGGTCTCAGCTCTCCTTCCCCACCTCCTCAGGCTGAGCAGAACCACCAGAATCGCCTCGTCCTGTCCTGTGGTCCCACACTGTGCTCTGTGTTCCCGAAATCCAGGAATTTTCATTTTCCCAGGCTGCTGATCCCTCTCAGCCGCATCGAAGGGACCAGGACACCCCAGAGGGAGCAGCAGTGTCACTGTCCCATCTGGGGGGACAGAGGATGATCCATGTCCCAAATATCCCTCAGAATCTGAGAATTCCTGAGGCTCCAAAGTATCCCTGAGGCTCCGGAGCTTCCCTCAGCTCCGAGGCAGGCCTGGATTATCCCAGTGTGTGCTGATGGCTCAAACTGGGACAGCCCAAGGGCTGGGGTGTCCCCTGGTTGGGTGTGGGTGACATTGGAGAATCCCAGGGGGACCGGCTGGGATGGGAGATGAGAGTTTGCAAAATTCTCTCCCCTTCCAAAAGAAAATAAAAAATCAGGAAGAGAATCATGACATGGAAATCAATTTCTCATCACATCACAGAAAACGGATCAAATAAAGACAGCAATGGCTCCGTTTTCCTTGATTTTCCGATTTTCGCTGATTTTTTTCCTTCCATAAAAGGCTCTATTTTCCCAGATTTTCCCTGATTTTTTCCTGTCATAAAAGGCTCCGTGTTCCCAGATTTTCCCTGATTTTTTCCCTGTCATAAAAGGCTCTGTTTCCCCGGATTTTCCCTGATTTTTTTCCTGCCATAAAAGACTCCATTTTCCCTGGTTTTTTGGGTGTTGATCCCTAAACCGGCTCAAATCCTCGTGGCAAACCCTGGCAGGGAAAAGAAGCCTCCAGTCACCCCCGGCAGAATCCAAACCCGGAGTTTTCCATCCCTGCTGTCCCCAGTGCCAGGCCGGGTCCCAAAAGAGCTCTGGGATCTGCAGGAAGCCGAAAATGAATCGGGATGCTGAGGATTGGGAAAGCCGGAGCTGGCGGCCACCTGAGGAGCGCATTTGCATCCCTTTGTTTGTCCCACCTGCGCCTTCCCTTTGGTTTCAGCGGACGGATCTCGCTTTGAAGCCGTCCCTGCATCGGGAAAGAGACGGGAATGAGCCGAGAATGGGCTGGGAATGAGCCGGGAAAGGGAAGGGAATGAGCCGAGAATGGGCCAGGAATGAGTCAGGAATGAGCCAAGAATGGGCCAGGAATGAGTCAGGAATGAGCCAGGAATGGGCTGGGAAAGGGATGGGAATGAGCTGGGAAAGGGCTGGGAATGAGCCGAGAATGAGCCGGGAAAGGGACGGGAATGAGCCAGGAATGAGCCAAGAATGAGCCAGGAATGAGCCGGGAATGAGCCGAGAATGAGCCGAGAATGAGCTGGGAATGAGCTGGGAATGAGCCGGGAATGAGCCAAGAATGGGCCGGGAATGGGCTGGGAATGGGTCGGGAATGAGCCGGGAATGAGCTGGCAATGAGCCAGGAATGAGCCGGGAATGAGCCGAGAATGGGCCGGGAATGAGCTGGGAATGAGCTGGGAATGAGCTGGGAATGAGCTGGGAATGAGCATCTCCCGCTCCCGTGGGTGTTTGAGGTGGAGCTCATGGCGTTTTCCAGCCTTTCCCACCCTGTGGAACGGGGCTGATCTGAGCCAGGGGCGGCAGGAGCGGCACCAGTTTGTCCCCCCTGGGGTGTGGGAGGATCCCAAACTTCCCTGCCGGGGCCGGCAATTCCCGTCCAGCACCGCTGCCCCCGGGAGTGTGGGAACAGGCACCGGGTGGCCCTTCCCGTGGGTTGATTCCCAATGGAAAAGGTGAAAATGAGGACTTTTGGCCATTCCCATGGGTTGTTTTCTGGATTCCCAATGGAAAAGGTGAAAATGAGGATTTTTGGCCATTCCCATGGTTTGTTTTCTGGGTTCCCAGGGGAAAATGGGAAAATGAGGATTTTTGGCCATTCCCATGGGTTGATTTCCTGGATTTCCATTGGAAAAGGTGAAAATGAGGATTTTTGGCCATTCCCATGGGTTGATTTCCTGGATTTCCATTGGAAAAAGTGAAAATGAGGATTTTTGGCGGTTCCCATGGTTTGTTTTCCTGGATTCCCAATGGAAAATGGGAAAATGAGGATTTTTGGCGGTTCCCATGGTTTTTTTCTCTGGGTTCCCAATGGAAAAGGTGAAAATGAGGACTTTTGGCCGTTCCCATGGTTTGTTTTCCTGGATTTTCATTGGAAAAGGTGAAAATGAGGATTTTTGGCCATTCCCATGGGTTGATTTCCTGGATTTCCATTGGAAAAGGTGAAAATGAGGATTTTTTGGCCGTTCCCATCGTTGTTTTCCTGGATTCCCAATGGAAAATGGGAAAATGGGGTTTTTTGGCCATTCCCATGGTTTGTTTTTCTGGATTTCCAATGGAAAAGGTGAAAATGAGGATTTTTGGCCGTTCCCATGGTTTGTTTTCCTGGATTCCCATTGGAAAGTGGGAAAATGGGGCTTTGCCTTTCCAGGCTGGCCCAGTGAGGGCTCCTCTGGAATTTAATTCCGGAATGCTGTCCCTGTCCAGGATGAAAATCCCCAAGGTGCCGAATCCTGCCCCGTCGTGTTCCACTCCCGACAGGAGGGCTGGGATTCCGAGATCCAGAAAAGTTTATTTGGGGATTTAACTGGGCCAGGACCGACCCCATGGAGCCAGTTCCTCTCTCCCTGAGCCTGCTGAGGGCCGGGGATCCAACAGGGATTTTCCTGGAATTCCAGGGATTTGGGCTCCAGGACAGCTGCCCATGGAGGTGTCGGACTGGGTGACCTTCAGAGGTCATTTCCAGCCCAAACTGGGGTGTCTGGAGGAGCTGGGGCTGCCCCTGGATCCCTGGGAATGTCCGAGGCCGGGCTGGAACATCCTGGGATAGAGGAAGGTGTGAAGGGGTGGGGCTGGAGGAGATTTTAGGACCTTTCCAACCCAAACCATTCCAGGATTTTGTGACCTCATCTCCAGGCTCCCAACGCCCTCACGATCCGGATACTTCTTCAAATAACCTCATTTTCCAGGGGATCCCTTGGGATGAGCCCTCGGGGTGTCCCAAATGCCACGGAGAGCTTGGAACCCGCAGCCCAAACCGTGCCGATCCCATTCCCTGGAATTCCCTGGGTTTCTGTGGGATTGACCTTTTCCTTGGAACGGCCAAAGCCGAAGTTGTGGGAATGTCAGAGGGAGGTGGGAACTTCCCAAGGAGGCCACAAGGAAAAAGAGCTCACGGAGTAGCAGGAGAGCTGCTCACTGGAATAAACCATGGAATAAATCATGGACTAAATCATGGAATAAATCTTGGACTAAACCATGGAATAAATCATGGAATAAACCATGGAATAAACCATGGAATAAACCACGGACTAAATCATGGACTAAACCATGGACTAAATCATGGAATAAACCATGGACTAAATCATGGAATAAACCATGGAATAAATCACGGACTAAATCATGGAATAAACCATGGAATAAACCATGGACTAAACCATGGAATAAACCATGGACTAAACCATGGAATAAATCATGGAATAAACCATGGAATAAAACATGGAATAAACCATGGAATAAACCATGGAATAAACCGTGGACTAACCATGCAATAAACCATGGAATAAACCATGGACTAAACCATGGAATAAACCATGGAATAAATCATGGACTAAACCATGGAATAAAACACGGAATAAACCATGGAATAAACCATGCAATAAACCATGGACTAAATCATGGAATAAACCATGGAATAAACCATGGAATAAATCATGCAATAAACCATGGACTAAACCATGGAATGAACCATGGAATAAATCATGGAATAAACCACGGAATAAACCACGGAATAAATCATGGAATAAATCATGGAATAAACCATGGAATAAATCATGGATGTCCTCTCCCCATGGGGCCTTTGTTTATTAAAACTTATGTGGTTCAGTATAAAATTGAAATATAAAATAAAATAAATACAAAATAAAATAGAATAGAATAGAATAAATGTAAAATAAATGTAAAATAAATGTAAAATAAAATAACAAAATAAGAAAGAAAAGAAAACAGCATTAAATTAAACTAAATAATGAAATAAAATTAAATTTAAATTAAATTAAATTAAAATAAAATAAAATAAAATAAAATAAAATTTTAAAAATAAAAATTTAAAAATAAAATAAAATAAAATAAAATCTTGTTTTGCATTATTCATGGCTGGAAACAATTCCCACGAGCGCTCCCTGGGGTCTGTCCTGCCTGGCGCCCGCTGTAATTCCTGGGAATTTATCGGTGTGGAGGGGACGGATCCCGGTGTGGGTTTAAATCCGTGCTGTGATTGTTCCCTTTCCACACATTCCGCGTTCCGGGGGGGAAAAAAAGGACCGAAACTTCTTTGAATCCAGCAAATCCTCCTGGCTGGAGAGGGGCAGCGCTGGGAAATGTCACAACATTCCCGTCTGATCGTTAAAAAAGTGAATTTTGGGAGCGCTCCAGTGTTCCAGCAGGAATCTGGGAGAGGGGGACTCTGCTTAAAGCAGATTTTTCCTTGGCGCTGAAGGAGAAGCGGGAACTCCAAGGACTCCCGATGCTGGAGCCGCTCCCGCCTGGCCCGCGGGGTTTTCCCTTCCCTGGAAACCCGGGAGCCGCCGGTTTATTCCAGCCTGAACTAACAAGTGGCTTTTCCATGATTTTTCCCAGCTCAGCCATGGAAACGGGAACCTCTGGCAAGGCACCGCTGGAGGGATTCTTCCCTCCCCGACAGGAGGGGCGGGATTCGGAGGCCCCCAGAAGTTTATTTTGGGATTTAACTGAGGCAGGACTGACCCCATGGAGCCTGATCCTCTCTCCCTGCGCCTGCCGGGAGCCAGGGATGCAACGGGGATTCTCATGGAATGCCAGGGATTTGGGCTCCACGCCAGCAGGGTCCCCAGGGATCGCTGCTCCAGGTGGTCCCTCGCTCCGTGCCTCAGTTTCCCTTCCCGAGCATCCTCCATGCCCGCGGCTCCGGCGGGAGGAGCCTGGGAATGCCAGGAGATGGCACCATCCTCCCGGCTGGAGCTGCCACCCCACAACAACGCCCCAAAAAAAGGGTTCTTCAGCCCGGGGAATCATCCGGAAGCATGGAATCATCCAGGACCGTGGAATCACTAAGGTTGGAAAAGCCCTCTGAGGTCACCGAGTCCACCCGTGCCCCCAGCACTGAGCGTGTCCCCAAGTGCCACATCCACCGATAAATCCCGCCGGGAATGGGGACTCCACCTGGCAGCTGTGCCAGGGCTGGAGAGCCCTTCCCGGGGAGGAATTTCCCCAACACCCAACCTAAACTTCCCTGGCACAACCTGAAGTTATTTCCTGCCATCCTCATCCTCCTCCTCATCCTCCTCCTCCTCCTCATCCTCCTCATCCTCCTCCTCCTCCTCATCCTCATCCTCCTCCTCATCCTCCTTCTCCTCCTCCTCATCCTCTCGGCATCAAGCAAAGGATCCAAGCACAGGGAGAATCCAGGGGGTAAAATCCCAGTTTTGGGGACGTTCGGGATCGATGGAGCTGGGATGTGAGGAGCATCCCCCCACACCTCACCCAGGGCCACCGCGGGTGGCCGGCTCGGCAGGAACCGGGTTTTTATAGGGAATTGTTGTTCCTGGGTGCCTCCGGGCCTGTGGCTGCAGGAGGAACCTTCCAAAATCCCTGGCTGAAGGAGCAGTTTTAAAAACAGGGATTTTTCCTCCTCCTTTTTTTTTTTTTTTTTTTTTTTTGCAGGTTTCTCTCCAATCCTCCCGCAGAGCTGCCGGCACAGGGATCCCAGGCGGATCGGCACCTTTATCCCGGTTCCATCCCCATGCCAGGGGGGAGCAGGGCGGGATTCCAGCCCGGCGGGGCTGGCGCTCCGGGATGTGTCCCGCTCCCGAGCCAGCGTGTCCATGGATTTCTCGGCGGGCTGGCCGCCGGCCGAGCCGCTTCCCCGGCCGTTCAAAGGCTTTTCTTGTTCCCGCAGAAGGGCTCCTTTCACAGCCGCCTTTCCTAGACAGAAATTGTCATTTTCCAAACACAGCTTCCCTTCTCCTGGCCCGGAGCCCTCCGCCTCCCTGACGTCAGCCCGCCTTTGTGATGCTCCGGCTGGAATTTTGCGCTCCTGGTTCTTTTCACTGCCTTTAAACGAGCGCGGGGTGAGGGGCAGCGGGGCGGCCGCGGGGGGATTCGGATGGAGACGGGGCCTTGGCACCGGGATCCGAGCAGGGCTGGGATCCCTGGGAACCGGCCCAGAGCCCCGCATGGATGTGGAGAACTTCGTAATCGAGTTTCTTGGTGTGTGGGAGAAGAAAAATATTTATTTTTTATTATTATTATTATTATTATTATTATTATTATCTTGTTCTCGTTCTTGTTCTTGTTGTTATATTTATTTTTTATTATTTTTATTTTTATTTCTTTATTATCATTAATCGCATTATTCTGATTCTTATTCCCACTGTTATTCCCATTACTCTCAAGATTCTTCACGCTGTTGTAATTTCTCTTTATCATCATTATCCCGGTTTTTACTAATTCCCGGGCTTTTTTGGGACCGTCTGCAGAGGATTTTCCAGCCTGCCCACACCAAGCACGGCACCCACCGAGGGCTCCAGCTCCGGGATGGAGGCTCCCGGTGCCTTTTCCGTGGTAGGGAAATGAGGATGAGGAGCCATCGATGCCCTGTCCCCAGGGGAGGCCAGCACAGAGGTGGCACCGGGAGTGTCCCCCGTGGTGACACCCGGCGGGTGCCGCGACCCGGCCCAGGCCCCGCTCGGGCACCGTTGAGACAAAACCCCAAAACGGCAGCAACCCCTGGAAAACCGATCCCTGCTCGCTGCCCGGATTCCCCTTCTCGCTCCAGCCCTGTCCTCTGCTCCCGGATCCACCGGGGGGCACAGCCCTGCTGGCGGCGGTGGCATCGCCCCAGGTTTTGTCCCCCCCGGTGACTCCCGGCCGTGCCCGCGCCGCTCCTGGCACTCGAAATTTTCCAGCGCTGGCCCCGTCCCAGCGCCGGGGTTGGTTTGGCAGCGGAGCAGAATCGGCTCAGTGTTGTCGCCGGGGCAAAGTCCGGCTCTCCGCGGGCTCTTCCCGGTGGAATGTTTGTGTTCCACCCCGCTGCCACCAGCGCCGCGCCGGCCCGGCCGGGACGCGTCCCCTGCCCGGTCCCTTCGGCTCCCGTCCCAAGGGGGTCACACTCGGCCCTTGAAGGGGCTCTCGGGGGTCTCTGCCGGGGTGGAGGCCCCCTCCATCCCCCATTCCCACCTCATCCATGAAAGGGACCCTCGTGGTGCCACCAGCCCCACACTTCCTGCCTGAGGGTCCCCGCTGGGGTCCCTGGTCACCAACACTGGCCGGAGCAGCGACACCGAGGGGGGGATCCCAAATTCCCGGATTCCCATCTGCCAGTGGGGGCTGGTGGCTCTTCCCTGCTCCATAACGAGCCCCGATGGGAGCTTTGGGGTGGTTTGGGGTCTGGGCTGCGCCGTGCCCTTGGGACCGGGAGCAGATCCCAACCTTCCCCTCTGGGCTTGTCTCCCTTGGGAAACGCAGGTGTGAGATCTGAGGGATCTGCGGGATCTGCGAGCGCCTGGGAACATCCGCTGGCTCCGGGGCCTCGCTCTGCTGCTTCCCGGAGGAGCTGCGGGGAGCGCCGGGACCTGTTCTACCTGTGCGCGCTTCCCGGGCAGGGACATTCCTGCCGTGCCTCGGCGCTGAGTCACGCGTGGCTCCCGCGGCTCCCCGCGGCTCCCCGCGCCCGGCTCCGCTTCCAGGGGTGCCTCATTCCCGAGGGAGGCGGGGCACGGCCTCGCTGCTTTCCCACGTTCCCGGGGAAAGCTCCGGGCGCCATCCCGGGAAGGCGAGCGGCTGTGCCGAGCCCATCCCGGAGTGCGGGTCCCGGGGCCGGTGCCACCCCCAGGTGCTGAGAACATCCCAAAGCTCCTGGCTCCGGCTCTGGCAATGCCATCCGCAGGTGGCAATCCCGTTCCAGGGTGCTGGTGCCATCCCTAAGTGTCAATGCCACCCCCAGGCGCTGAGAACATCCCAAATCTCCTGGCTCTGGTTCTGGCAGTGCCACCCCCAGGCGCTGAGAACATCCCAAAGCTCCTGGCTCCGGCTCTGGCAATGCCATCCGCAGGCGGCAATCCCGTTCCAGGGTGCTGGTGCCATCCCTAAGTGTCAATGCCACCCCCAGGCGCTGAGAACATCCCAAAGCTCCTGGCTCCAGTCCTGGCAATGCCATCCGCAGGTGCCGATGCCATCCCGAGGTACCGACTGACGCCACCCAAAGTCTCTCATCTCCTCCTGTGCCAACGCCATCCCAGGCTGCCAATGCCATCCCAGGGTCTCAACGCCATCCCAGGGTGCCGATGCTATCCGAGGGTGCCGATGCCATCCGAGGGTGCCGATGCCATCCGAGGGTGCCAATGCCATCCCAGGGTGCCGATGCCATCCCCAGATGCCGATGCCATCCCAGGGTGCTGATGCCATCCCAGGTGCCGATGCCATCCCAAACCTGCTGGCTCCGGTTGTGTTGAAGCCCTCCCAAGGTGCCGGTGCCACACCAAACCTCCCAGTTCCAATTGTGCCAATGCCATCCCCAGGCACTGATGCCACCTCTAGTACCAAGACCATCCCCAGTGCCAATGCCACCCCCAGGTTCCGATGCCATCCCCCAGTGCCGATGCCATCCCAAGATCCCAATGCCACTCCCAGGCGCCGATGTCACCCCATGATCCCGATGCCATCCCAAGGTGCTGATGCCATCCCAAGGTGCTGATGCCGTCCCCAAGACACCGATGCCACCCCCAGGGTGCCAATGCCACCCCCAAGCTACTGATGCCACCCCAGGTGCTGATGCCACCTCCAAGTTACTGACTCCATCCCTAGGTGCCTGTGCCACTCCCAGGTCCCAATGCCATCCCCAGGTCCCAATGCCATCCCCAGGTGCCAATGCCATCCCCAGGTGCCGATGCCATCCCAAGATCCCAATGCCACTCCCAGGCGCCGATGTCACCCCATGATCCCGATGCCATCCCAAGGTGCTGATGCCATCCCAAGGTGCTGATGCCGTCCCCAAGACACCGATGCCACCCCCAGGGTGCCAATGCCACCCCCAAGCTACTGATGCCACCCCAGGTGCTGATGCCACCTCCAAGTTACTGACTCCATCCCTAGGTGCCTGTGCCACTCCCAGGTCCCAATGCCATCCCCAGGTGCCAATGCCATCCCCAGGTGCCGATGCCACCCCCAGGGTGCCAATGCCATCCCCAGGTGCCGATGCCAACCCAAGGTGCCGATGCCACCCCCGGGGTGCCAGGGCCACTCCCAGGTCCCGATGCCACCCCCAGGGTGTCAATGCCACCCCCAAGTTACCGACTCCATCCCCAGGTGCTGATGCCACCCCAAGTGCCAATCCCACCCCCAAGTTACCGACTCCATCCCCAGGTGCCGATGCCTCCCCATGTGCCGATGCCTCCCCAGGTGCCGATGCCACCCCAAGTGCCAATCCCACCCCCAAGCTACCGACTCCATCCCCAGGTGCCGATGCCACCCCAAGTGCCAATCCCACCCCCAAGCTACCGACTCCATCCCCAGGTGCCAATCCCACCCGAGGTGCCAATCCCACCCCAGGTGCCGATGCCACCCCCAAGTTACCGACTCCATCCCCAGGTGCCGATGCCTCCCCAGGTGCCAATCCCACCCCAAGTGCTGATGCCACCCCAAGTGCCAATCCCACCCTAGGTGCCAATCCCACCCCAGGTGCCAATCCCACCCCAGGTGCCGATGCCTCCCCAGGTGCCGATGCCCCCCGTGCCCCGGCAGTGGGCGCAGATTCCCGGGCGGTCGCGCGTGGGGAGCGGGGCCGCGGCGCTGACTCAGCTCCCGCCGGGCACAAAGGGAGCGCCGGACAAACAGGCGGGACAGGGACAAACAGCTCCGGCCTGGCCTGGGGACGGTGCCAGCATTGTCACCAGCCAGGCCATGGCACGGCCGCTGAGCGCCTGTTCTGCCCCGCCGGCCGTCCGAGGGCTTTGGCCTGGCCGGGCACCGCTGGCCCTTTGCCCGCTCCGGTGGCACCGGGAGAAAAGGAGACAGGGAGGCTTTCCCAGGCCTGGACACCTCGGATGGAGGTTGGGGACATCACAAAGCTCCCCGCCCCTGGCCGGTGTTCTTTGGGAATGCTGCTCCCCCAAAAGCCACCCCAACACCCCCCTGCCCTTCCCCGCTCAGCCACGGGGTCCCCGCAAAACCCTGGAGAGGTCCCGAGGGGCAGGAGGAGAAGTGAAGCGCGGGTTTGGGATCCCGGAAGAAAACCCCTGGAAGGATCCTGAGGAAGAGGAGGAAAACTGGAGTGTGGATTTGGGATGCCAGGACAAAAACCCTGCAGGGTCCTGAGGGAGAGGAGGGGAACCAGCGCATGGATTCGGGGTCCCACCACAAAGCCCTGCAGGGACCCCAAGGAGAAGGAGGAGGAGCGGGGTGTGGATTCGGGGTCCCACCACAAAGCCCTGCAGGGACCCCAAGGAGGAGGACGAGAACTGGGCTGTGGATTTGGGGTCCCACCACAAAGCCCTGCAGGGAACCCGAGGAGGAGGAGGAGGAGCGGAGCAGGGATTTGGGGTTTCTGAGGGCACTGCTGGACGTGCGGCCGCCCGGGTGCTCTCCAGGCTCCGGTCACCGCGGCTGAATGATCCCAGTGTCCGTGGCACGGCCGGCCGCGGCTTCCCGTGACCACGGAGAGCCGGGAAACCCCAAAACACCTGGCAGAGGGACCTGCCGGAGCCACCACGGGATCAGCTCCACCACGGGACCTGCCAGAGCCACCACGGGGTCGCCTCCGGAGCGGGATCAGCCCCTCAGCCGCATTCCCAGGGGGAATTCCTGCTCGCTGCAGGACATGCTCATCCCTGCTGGATGGGGATAAAACCATAAATAAAATAATGTGGTGCTAAGTGATCCAATATTGACATTTCCCGGGAGCTGCCAGCCCGGAGCTGGCGGCATTCCCACAGCCAACAAAGCCCTCGTCAGTGGCCAGGCTTGGGCCGCTCCAAAATCCTTTCTTTATGGAGGCTTTCCCAAAAAAACGGGACATAAACAGAAAAGGGGGAGCAGGGAAAGGGGTGGGAAGGGAGGAAGCCCCGAAGAGTTGTTTAGGAAAGGAAGGAAGAAAAAAAAATGGGAATAAAATGGACATTCACGGGGAAAATCCCGGCTATGAAAGGGCCTTTTAAACCGGTGGAAAAACAGGAGCCGTGAGATAAAGCCAGGAAAAAATTCCCAATAAAGCCCCACTTTTAGCGGGATGGGGGAGATGTCGGAGGTGCTGCCCGTCCCAAAACAGGCCCAGGATGGGTCACACCCCCAAAATTTGGGATGAGGGAGATCCCAGAGGTGCTGCCCTTCCAAAAACAGCCCCAGGATGGGTCAGACCCCCAAAATTTGGGATAGAAGGGACATTGGAGGTGCTGCTTGTCCACCAAGAGCTCCAGGACAGGTCAGACCCCCAAAATTTGGGATGAGGGAGATCCCGGAGGTACTGACCTTCCAAAAACAGCCCCAGGATGGGTCAGACCCCCAAAATTTGGGATGAGGGAGGAATCAGAGATGCTGCCCTTCCAAAAACAGCCCCCGGATGGGTCAGACCCACAAAATTTGGGATGAGGGAGGAATCAGAGGTTCTGCCCTTACAGGACAGGTCAGACCCCCAAAATTTGGGATGAGGGAGATCCCAGAGGTGCTGCCCTTCCAAAAACAGCCCCAGGATGGGTCAGACCCCCAAAATTCGGGATAGAAGGGACATTGGAGGTGCTGCTTGTCCAATAAGAGCTCCAGGACGGGTCAGCCCCCCAAAATTCGGGATAGGGGAGATCCCAGAGGTGCTGCCCTTCCAGGACGGGTCAGCCCCCCAAAATTCGGGATAGGGGAGATCCCAGAGGTGCTGCCTTTCCAGAACGCGTCAGCCCCCCAAAATTCGGGATGGGGCAGCAGCCATCGGATCATCCCGGGGCCAGCAGCATTCCCGACCCTGGGAATAACATTGGATTTATTCTCAGCCCATACATTGAGCAAACACCCCGGGGGGGCCGCTCCCCGCCCGCCGCCGCCGCCGCCGGAGCGATTCCAGGGCCCCGCCGAGGAGCCAAAACCATCCCGGAGGCGACAATTTGGGATTGTGCGAGCCCCGGGAAGGGCCGGGGGGAGCCCGGGGCCGTGTTTTCCCTCGGCTTCATTTTCACCTTCCCGATCCAAGATCAACAGGCGGCCGAAGGATTCCTGCCGGACACGAGCACACAGCGCCCTTGTTCCCGGAACGGGGGGATTTGGGGGATTTTTCCTTCTTTTTTTCTCTCCATCGCCACGTCGGAATATCTGGGATTGAAGTCATGCGAGAGGGAGAGGGATGAGGATCCGCACCGAGGAGAAGATTCCCGGCCCATCCCGGGGTGTTAGAGGCGTCTCCATGGGGGCACAGAGGGTGTTTGGCAGCAGGGAGTCCCTAAATCCCAAAATCCCATAATTTAGGGGGGTTTTCCCATGGACCGAGGTCTGCAGTGTCGCTCTCTAAATCCCAAAATCCCATTTTTTGTGGGGATTTTCCCATGGACTGTGGTCTACACTGTGGCTCTCTAAATCCCAAAATCCCATATTTTGGGTGGGTTTTCCCACTGGTTCATTCATGGAAGTGTTCAAAGTGCTGCTCTCCAGCCTGGCTAAATCCCAAAATCCCATATTTTGGGTGGGTTTTCCCATGAACTGGGGTCTGCTGTGTCACTCTCTAAATCCCAAAATCCCATATTTTGGGTGGGTTTTCCCATGAACTGGGGTCTGCTGTGTCACTCTCTAAATCCCTAAATCCCATATTTTGGGTGGGTTTTCCCACTGATTCCTGCATGGAAGGATCCAGAGCATCACCCTCCAGCCTGGATAAATCCCTAAATCCCGTATTTTGGGGGGATTTTCCCATGGACTGGGGTCTGCAGTGTCACTGTCTAAATCCCTAAATCCCATATTTTGGGTGGGTTTTCCCACTGGTTCATTCATGGAAGTGTTCAAAGTGCTGCTCTCCAGCCTGGCTAAATCCCAAAATCCCATATTTTGGGTGGGTTTTCCCATGAACCAGGGTCTGCTGTGTCACTCTCTAAATCCCTAAATCCCATATTTTGGGGGGGTTTTCCCATGGACCAGGGTCTGCAGTGTCACTCTCCAGCCTGGCTAAATCCCTAAATCCCACATTTTGCATAGTTTTCCAACCCAGAAATCCCCAAGGAAGGAAAATGGGATGGAACACGGGATGAAGGAGAAGGGGTTCATGCCCCTTTTTCAGGGATTTGCCCTAAATGGATGGATTTATCCCGGATCTGCCCTCGGAATGACCCCTTAATCCCAAACCCGGCCTAAGCCACGGACAAAGCACAATTCCAAGAGGAAAACCCAACAGCCGGAGGCTCCCAGGGCAGGAACAATTAAATAACCCCAATTTAATTATTATTAATTATTATAATCCCAAAACAACCCCTGGGTTTGGGGTTGCGGTTTCATAACTTGGGAAAAGGAATTGGGAATCCTGGAACTCCCGGAGCCGGCACCCAGAGAGGGAGGGAGATGCTCTGGGATGGGGCTTCCAAAGGGAGGCGAGAATGGGTTTTGGGGTCGGGAATGTTGGGGGGGTGTCGGGAATGTCGGGGGGGGTCGGGAATGTTGGGTGGAGTTGGGATTGATTTTTGGGGTCAGGAATGTTTTTTGGGGTTGGGAATGTTGGTAGGAGTCGGGAATGTCGGTGGGGGTCAGGAATGTTTTTTGGGGTCAGGAACACCAGTGGGGGTTGGGAATGTCGGTGGGGGTTAGGAATGTTCATTGGGGTTGGGAATGGTTTTTGGGGTTGGGAATGTTGGTGGGGTTGGGAATGGTTTTTGAGATTGGGAATCGTTTTTGGGGTCAAGAATATTGGTTGGGGTCGGGAATGGTTTTTGGGGTTGGGAATGTCAGTGGGGGCCAGGAATGCTGGTGGGGGTTGGGAATGTTGGTGGGCGTTGGGAATGGTTTTTGGGGTTGGGAATGGTTTTTCGGGTCGGGAATGCTTTTTGGGGTCGGGAATGTTGGTGGGGATCGGGAATGTTTTTGGGGTCAGAAATGTTTTGGGGGTTGGAATTGATTTTTGGGGTTGAGTGCTGGTGAGGGTCAGGAATGTTTTTGGGGTCAGGAATGTTGGTGGGGATTGTTTTTTGGGGTCAGGAACGTTTTTTAGGATCAGGAACACCAGTAGGGGTTAGGAATGTCCGTTGGGGTCGGGAATGTTTTTTGGGGTCAGGAGCGCCAGTGGCTGTTGGGAATCCCGGTGGTGCCACGCGGGAGCGAGCCGCCTTCTCTTCACCATTCCCATATTCCAGGTACTCTCAAGGCACTCGGGATCACCCCCAAATCCCTCCAGCTGCTCCCTGCCCTGCCACCGTTCCCATTCCAGCTCCCAGCGCTGATTCCCACCCGGGCAGGGGTGGGAGTTCATGCCAGTCCTCATCCCGGGATTTGGGATCGGAGGGAACACCCTGTGCCGGGGGCGTCTCCCGGGGTGTTTCCCTCTGCATGGCCGGGAAAGGGGTCACTGGTTATGGCCGAGGGTTTGGGGGTGGTGGGACCACCCCGGAGCCACCCCGGAATGTCCCAGGGGATGGATCCACCTGGAGAGGCTGGGAAAGGGGTGGGAGGTTTGGGGTGAGCCCTGTGGGGTGGGAATGCTGGGGGATGTCCAAAGGAACGGAGCCCGGGATGTGCAGCCCCCAGAGCCACCCCTGGTCCAACGGGTTCCGGTGGGATTTTGGGATGGTCACAGCGCTGGGATGGTCAGGTTGTGGGATCGCATTCCAACGCGTTTTGGGGTGCTTGGGATGTGCCCTGTGGGGTGGGAATGCTGGGGGGTGTCAGAGGGAATGGGGAGCCCGGGATGTGCAGCCCCCAAGACCACCCATGATCCAACGGGTTCCGGTGGGATTTTGGGTGGCCTTTGTGCCGGAATTCCCAGGTTCCGGAGCAACATTCCAAGGGCTGTGGGGCGCTGGGATTTGGGATCGGCGGCGTTGGGAAGCGCAGGCTCCCGGCCCCTTCAAAGAGCCGCTTTCAAGTGCCGAGGGGAGATGGTATCACCTGGGAACGGGCAGGGCCGGGCCGCTCCCCCCGGGGCTGGGAGCAGCTCCCACGGGAGGGGGACACGGGATGGGGACACGGGATGGGGACACGGGAGGGGGATACGGGAGGGGGATACGGGATGGGGACACGGGATGGGGACACGGGATGGGGACACGGGAGAGGGACGCGGGATGGGGACACGGGATGGGGACACGGGAGGGGGATACGGGAGGGGGACGCGGGAGGGGGACGCGGGAGGGGGACGCGGGAGGGGGACGCGGGAGGGGGACGCGAGATGGGGACACGGGATGGGGACACGGGAGGGGGACACGGGAGGGGGATACGGGAGGGGGATACGGGAGAGGGACGCGGGATGGGGACACGGGAGGGGGATACGGGAGAGAGACACGGGATGGGGACGCGGGATGGGGACGCGGGATGGGGACGCGGGATGGGGACACGGGAGGGGGACACGGGAGGGGGACACGGGAGAGGGACACGGGAGGGGGACACGGGAGGGGGACACGGGAGGGGGACACGGGAGGGGGACACGGGAGAGGGACACGGGATGGGGACGCGGGAGGGGGACGCGGGAGGGGGACGCGGGAGGGGGACGCGGGATGGGGACGCGGGAGGGGGACGCGGGAGGGGGACGCGGGAGGGGGACGCGGGAGGGGGACACGGGAGGGGGACACGGGAGAGGGACACGGGAGAGGGACACGGGAGAGGGACACGGGGCGGGACACGGGGCGGGACACGGGGCGGGACACGGGATGGGGACGCGGGATGGGGACGCGGGATGGGGGGACACAGGAGGGGACACAGGAGGGGACGCGGGATGGGGACACGGGATGGGGACACGGGATGGGGACACGGGATGGGGACACGGGATGGGGACACGGGATGGGGACACGGGGGGGAACACGGGGGCAACACGGGGGGGAACACGGGATGGGGACACGGGAGGGGGACACGGGAGGGGGACACGGGAGGGGGACACGGGGCGGGACACGGGATGGGGACGCGGGATGGGGACGCGGGATGGGGGGACACGGGAGGGGGACACGGGGCGGGACACGGGATGGGGACGCGGGATGGGGACGCGGGATGGGGGGACACAGGAGGGGACACAGGAGGGGACACGGGATGGGGACACGGGAGAGGGACACGGGATGGGGACACGGGATGGGGACACGGGATGGGGACACGGGGGGGAACACGGGGGCAACACGGGGGGGAACACGGGATGGGGACACGGGAGGGGGACACGGGAGGGGGACACGGGAGGGGGACACGGGAGGGGGACACGGGATTTGGGTCACCACCGGCCAGATTTGGGTCACGACTGGCCGGATTTGGGTCACCACTGGCCGGATTTGGGTCACCAGCTCTGTCCCCAACGCTCTGTGGGGACACTCTGAGCCCCGTGCCCACAACGCATCCCTCCCTCCCAAAGAAATCCAGGCTGAGCCCTGCGGAGTTTGGGATGACTGAGGCTGGGATCAGTGGGGTGAGAGCTCCATGGATTGCGGGATGACCAAGGGTGGGATCAGCAGGGTGGGATCAGCGGGGTGGGAACCCCATGGACTGCGGGATGACCAAGATCAGCACATTTTGGGATGATCAGGACTGGGATCAGCAGGGTGGGTGCCCCATGGATTCCAGGATAACCAAGAGTGGGACCAGCAGATTCTGGGATGACCAAGGCTGGAATCAGTGGGATAAGAACCCCACGGATTCCAGGATGACCGAGGCTGGGGTCAGCGGGGTGAGAACCCCACGGATTCCAGGATGACCGAGGGTGGGATCAGCGGGGTGAGGGCTCTCTGTGTTTCGGGATGACCGCGGCTGGGATCAGCAGGGTGGTGGCCCCGCAGATTTCGGGATGACCAAGGCTGGGCTCAGCAGCAGCCCAGGATGACACAGGATGTGCTGGCAGGGGTTTGGCAATCCCGGAGTCACGGGGGGCAGGGAGGGACATGGGGGGGCCCTGGTCACTCCTGCCCCCTCCATGGGGGACACGGTCAGGGGGTGACACTGAGCTGGGGCTCCCGTGGGACTCTCCCCCCTCATGTGGGTGACACAGGGTGACCCCAGCCCAAAGTTCAGCCGTGGAGGGGGTGGGGGGATCCCCTGGGGACACCCGGGTGGCAGCAGGGGGAGGGGCAGTGGCCGCACACCGGGGGGGGGGCACGGGGGTCCCGTGGGGGGCAGGGCCGTTTGTAGAGGAGGTTTGAGGATCCGGGGGGACTTGGGGTCCCAGGGGAGTCCAGGAGCACCCAGGGCAGGGGCTCCAGGGCGATTGGGGGGTCCTGGGGGATTGATGGGGTCTGTGGGTGGTGGGTCCAAGGGCTCTTGGGGGGTTCAGGGAGTTTGAAATACCGGGGGGGGGTCCGGTGGTCTCTGTGGTCTGGGGGTGCGGGGAGGTCTCTGGGGGGTCCAGGGCTGAGGGGCTGGGGAGTTCGGAGAACCCCGGGAGGGTCCCGGGGGATCCCGTGGTGGAGTGGCCGGGGGCGTCCGGATGGCCCTGAGGAGGAGTGGTCCCGGATGGTCCCGGGTGGTCCCGGGTGTTTCCTGAGGGGTCCGGACGGGGGAGTCCCGGGGTGTCCCGTGGGGACCCCGGGGAATCCCGGCGGGAGCGGTCCCGGATGGTCCCAGGGAGCTCCGGGGGGGTCCCGGGGGAAGAATCGCGGGTGGTCCCGGGGCGTTCCCGAGGGGGTCCCGAAGGGTGTTCGGGGGGGTCCCGGGTGGTCTCGGGGAGGGGATCCCGCAGGGTGTCCGGGGCGGGTGTCCGGGGGGATTCCCGAGGGGGTCCCGCAAGGTGTCCGGGGCGGGTCCCGCAGGGTGTCCGGGCGGGTCCGGCGGTGCCGCTGCCCGCGCTGTCCCCGCCCCGGCCCGGCCGGTGCCGCCCATTTCCGCCGGGCGGAGCCGCCCCTCGGCCCCGCAGCGGCCCCGCCGCCAGCGCCCGCCCGGCCCGGCCCGGCCCCGGCCCCGCTCGCTCCGGTGCAGCCCCGCCATGGCGGGCGGCCCGGCCGCGCTCGCCCTCGGTACGTGCGGGGCGCGGGGGGCTCGGCCCGGGGGGCTCCGCGCCCCCAACCCCGGGCAGACCCCGCCGAGGGGGGAAGCGCCCGCGGCGCCCCCGGACCGGGGCGGTCCCGAGGGCTCGGAGGGTTCTGGGGGTGGGGTGTGGGGGTCGGCTCCGTGAATTGCGGTAACGCGGTGAAAACCCCATAAAAATCCCATAAAAATCCCCCGCGCGGGCGCTCCCGAAGTTCGTTCCCTGTGGGAAAGGCGCCTTCGCCGCGACGCGTGAGTACGGCCGCGGTCAGACGCTTAATTAGGGCGGTTAATTAGGGCCGGGGGCTAATTAGAGCTGGTGGGGGGGTGGGTGTCGGGGGAAGGGGCAGCGGTGGGAACTGGGGGCGCTCCGGGCTGGAGTTGGGGGCGATGCTGGGACGGGACGGGACGGGACGGGACGGGACGGGACGGGACGGGAGCGGCACCGGGGATGCTCCCGGGGGAAGGATCCCGGTGCGGGTGGCTGGAGCCCGGCTGGCTTTGTCCCGCTGTCCCCGCCCGTGTCACCCGCAGCTCCGGGGGGTTCTATCCCGGTGGGAAAGCGGCGCTTTGGAGCGCTTGGATTCGGGAAAGCGGCTGGGCTTGGCCCCGCTCCAGCTCCCGGCGCTGCCGCTCTGGCTCCGGCACAGCCGCGGCGTGTCCCGGTCCCGCTCCTGCGCCGAGCGTCCCTCGGGGGGTCCTGGCGTCCCTCGGGGGGTCAGTGGCTCCGGCGGGGTGTCCCTCCTTCCTCGGCTCATCCAGAGCTCCCGTGTCCCTTTTCCTCTCTCCCTGCTCCTTCCCATTCCCGTGGCTCCGGGTCTCCCCGGCCCCGGTGGTCGCGCACCTCGGGGGGTTGAGCCGCGCCTTCCCCACCTGTCTGGGAGCCCCAATCCCTGAAGATCCGGTTGATCCCTGAGGCCGTGGAGGATCCCTGAAGCCCTGGTGGATCCCTGAACCCGGCGCTGGCTGCTCCCGGTTCCCATCCCGGATCGGATCCGGGTGGGAGAGGAGCCCTGGATAAACCCCAGCGGATCGGAGCATCCCCTTGGGATGGCGGGGAAGGAAAGGGGGGACCCCTCGAGCTCCCCGCACCTCCGGGATGGAGCCGAGCGGGAATGGGGCCGGGCGGATCCGGAGGGAAAGCTTGGAGCGGGGAACGAACCCCAGGGATAACGGGGAGCTGGGAGACGCCGTGGGGAGAGCCGGGGGCTGGGAATTAGCGGGATGGAGCTGCTGGAAGCGCGCTGGGAAGGCTCGGGAGCGCTTTGGAGAGTCGGGGGGCTCCTGCCGGCAGGGTGAGCTCAGGGGGGCTGGGCTGGCGGGGGCGATTCCCGAAAATCCCGGGGAACGGGGTGGGATGGGGCTGGAAAACCAAGCGGGGGAGGGTGGGAAGGAGGGTGGGTGGGTGCAGCCCCACTCCGGGGCTCGGAGGCACCGAGGGTGTGGAGTGTCCGAGTGTCCAGGAGGTGTCCGGAGTCCCCACGCCGGCCCTGGGGATGGAAAACTGCGGCCAAGGGCCAAGGGTCAGGGATCGGGGATGAGGGCCGGGATCAGGGCCAGGATCGAGGATCAGGAATGAGGGCCGGGATCAGGGCCAGGATCAAGGATCAGGGATGAGAGCCAGGATCAGGGATGAGGGCTGGGATAAGGGATCAGGGCCAGGATCAGGGATCAGGGATGAGGGCTGGGATCGGGGATGAGGGCCAGGGATGAGGGATGAGAGCCAGAATCGGGGATGAGGGCTGGGATCGGGGGTGAGGGCCAGGATCGGGGATCAGGGCCAGGATCAGGGATGAGAGCCAGGATCAGGGATCAGGGATGAGAGCCAGGATCAGGGATGAGGGCCGGGATCAGGGACGAGGGCTGGGATCAAGGATGAGGGCCGGGCTCTCCACCTGCCCACGGAGCAGAGCTTTGGGAAGAGGCACCGGAGCCGAGCGGGTCCCAGCCGGAGAGCGGAGCAGCTGGAATGCCGAGGGGATGGACGCCCACCCCATCCCACAGGATGGGCCCTTTCCCAAAAAACCCCGGAGTGGGGTCGTGATCGGCACCAGTGGGGCCGGAGGACAAAGCCCCGGGGCAGGAAAAATGGGAAAAGCTGGGATGAGATGGGACTCCTGATTGGATTTCGGTGGGAGGAGAATCCTCAAGGTCTGCAAGGAAACCGAGGAGGCCGTGGAGGATCCCTGAAGCCAGGATGGATCCCTGAAGCTCCAGTGGATCCCTGAGGCCGTGGAGGATCCCTGAAGCTCTGGAGGAGGATCCCTGAAGCCGTGGAAGATTTCTGAAGCTGTGGAGGATCCCTGAAGCCGGGATGGATCCCTGAAGTTCCAGTGGATCCCTGAGGCCATGGAGGATCCCTGAAGCTCTGGTGGATTCTTGAAGCCAGGGAGGATCCCTGAGGCCGTGGAGGATCCCTGAAGCTGGGATGGATCCCTGAAGTTCCAGTGGATCCCTGAGGCCATGGAGGATCCCTGAAGCCGGGATGGATCCCTGAGGCCGTGGAGGATCCCTGAAGCTGGGATGGATCCCTGAAGTTCCAGTGGATCCCTGAGGCCATGGAGGATCCCTGAAGCTCTGGTGGCTCCTTGAAGCTGGGATGGATCCCTGAAGTTCCAGTGGATCCCTGAGGCTGTGGAGGATCCCTGAAGCCAGGATGGATCCCTGAAGTTCCAGTAGATCCCTGAAGCCGGGGTGGATCCCTGAAGTTCCAGTAGATCCCTGAAGCCAGGGAGGATCCCTGAAGCTCTGGTGGATCCCTGAAGCCAGGGAGGATCCCCAAAGCCCCAGTGGATCCCCGAGGCTCCGGTGGCGCCAGGATTTGCGGGATGTGCCGCCTCAGGCTCCGTCTCCCGCCCGCCGCCTTTTCCGCGCCGTTCGATCGAATCCGTGCGGGAAATTGGGTCAAATCCAGGGAAAACGGCCCCTGGCTCCATGCCCTGGGAATGCTCCCAGCCGGGGGGGCCCCTCTGTCCCCAAAAAGGGGCGGCTCAGGGGGGTCATTCCCACCGGGACCCCCCCCCCTTTTTCCATCATTCCGCCCGCGCGGGGAATTCCTGCGCTTTCCTTACAAAACCTCAGAGCGGTTTTGGGAAGCCCGGCTCCTTCTGGGGCTCCCGCCGAGGTTTTGGGGTCAGGGTGCGGCTGACGCCGTGTGTCCATCCCCGCAGGTGTCCTGCTGGCCGCGTGCCACGCGCTGGAGAACACCACGGCTGCCGCCCGGAACGGTGAGTGAGAATTCCCGGGACATCCCGCCCCCCTCTCTGTGGGATAACGGAGCCCTGGGTGGGATCCCGGCCCTTGATCCCCGTGGGAAAACCGGGAACGGTTTCCATCCCCAAAATAAAGGGGTTTGTCCCCAAAACAAAGGGTTTCCAGCCCTCTCCCTTGGGGGATAAGGGGGCCCTGGGTGGGATCCCGGCCCTTGATCCCCATGGAAAACTGGGAGTGGTTTCCAGCCCCCAAAAAAAGGGGTTTGTCCCTAAAAGGAAGAGTTTCCAGCCCCAAAGGGAAGAGGTTTCTATCCCCACAAGGAAAAGGTTTCCAGCCCCACAAGGAGAAGGTTTCCAGCCCCAAAGGGAAGAGGTTTCCAGCCCCAAAGGGAGGAGGTTTCTATCCCCACAAGGAGAAGGTTTCCAGCCCCACAAGGAAAAGGTTTCCAGCCCCACAAGGGAAGGAAAGGCTCTGTGGTGGGTGTTGTCCGTGCACATTGTTTTGGGGGGCAGAATTCCCAAAAGTCCCGGCTCAGGGACGCTCGGAGGTGCGTTCCCAGCGGGAAGCTGCGCTCCCAGCGGGAAGTGCCGTGCCTGACTCCAGAGCATCAATCGGCTCATTCATGGCAGGGCCACAGTGGCCGGGGCAGCCCCGGGCCCTGCAGAGCCGCGGGAGCCTGGGCAGGGCCGGGGGCGGCGAGGGGAGACCTCCTCTGGGACCAGAAACCCTCTCCTTGTGGGGCCAGAAACCCTCTCCTTGTGGGGCCAGAAACCCTCTCCTTGTGGGGCCAGAAACCCTCTCCTTGTGGGGCCAGAAACCCTCTCCTTGTGGGGCCGAAAACCCTCTCCTTGTGGGGCCGAAAACCCTCTCCTTGTGGGGCCGAAAACCCTCTCCTTGTGGGGCTGGAAACCCTCTCCTTGTGGGGCTGGAAACCCTCTCCTTGTGGGGTTGGAAACCCTCTCCTTGTGGGGCTGAAAACCCTTTCCTTTTGGGGCCAGAAACCTTTTACTTGTGGGGCTGGAAACCTTTTCCTTTTGAGGCTGGAAAAGCCTCCCTTTGGAACTGGGAAACCCTTTCGTTGTGGGGCCGGAAACCCTTTCCTTTTGGGGCTGGAAACCCTTTCCTTGTGGGGCCAGAAACCCTTTCCCTTTGGAGCCAGAAACCCTTTCCCTTTGGGGCCGGAAACCCTCTCCTTGTGGGGCCGGAAACCCTCTCCTTGTGGGGCCGGAAACCCTCTCCTTGTGGGGCCGGAAACCCTTTCCTTGTGGGGCTGGAAACCCTCTCCTTTTTGGGTCGGAAACCCTCTCCTTGTGGGGCTGGAAACCCTTTCCTTGTGGGGCCAGAAACCCTTTCCCTTTGGAGCCAGAAACCCTTTCCCTTTGGGGCCAGAAACCCTCTCCTTGTGGGGCCGGAAACCCTCTCCTTGTGGGGCTGGAAACCCTCTCCTTGTGGGGCTGAAAACCCTCTCCTTGTGGGGCTGAAAACCCTCTCCTTGTGGGGCTGGAAACCCTCTCCTTGTGGGGCTGGAAACCCTCTCCTTTTGGGGCTGGAAACCCTTTCCTTTTGGGGCTGGAAACCCTTTCCTTTTGGGGCTGGAAACCCTTTCCTTGTGGGGCTGGAAACCCTTTCCTTTTGGGGCTGGAAACCCTTTCCTTTTGGGGCTGGAAACCCTTTCCTTTTGGGGCTGGAAACCCTCTCCTTGTGGGGCTGAAAACCCTCTCCCTGTGGGGCTGGAAACCTTTTCCTTTTGAGGCTGGAAAAGCCTCCCTTTGGAACTGGGAAACCCTTTCGTTGTGGGGCCGGAAACCCTTTCCTTCTGGGGCCAGAAACCCTCTCCTTGTGAGGCTGGAAAATGGGATGGTTCCACAGCATTATTTGGGATGTGGGACCGGGAGGTTTCAGAGCAAAGTCCTGGGGCATTCCCGGCACCCCGAGGGTGCTGGCAGCTCCTTTCCTGATGGCTTTGTGCCCAACCTCCCTTTTGGGGTGGAAAATCTCCCTCTTGGGGCTGAGAAATCTCCTTTTGGGGTGGAAGAAATCCCTTCTGGAGCTGGAAAAGGAGATTGGGAAGCATTAATGGGAACGGTGCTGGGAGACTTTGGAGCGAAACCCCACGGTAGCTCCTTTCCTGATGGATTTGTGCCCAACCTCCCTTTTGGGGTGGAAAATCTCCCTTTTGGGGTGGATAATCTCCCTTGTGGGGCCGGGAAATGTCCTTTTTTGGGGTGGACAATCTCCCTTGTGGGGCCGGGAAATGTCCTTTTTTGGGGTGGACAATCTCCCTTTTGGGGTGGAAAATCTCCCTTGCGGGGCCGGGAAATGTCCTTTTTTGGGGTGGACAATCTCCCTTTCGGGGTGGAAAATCTCCCTTTTGGGGCTGGGAAATGTCCTTTTTTGGGGTGGACAGTCTCCCTTTCGGGGTGGAAAAGGGGATGGCTCAACGGCATCGCTTGGGAGCAAAGCCCCGTGGCATTCCCGTCACCCCGAGGATGCTGGCAGCCCCATTCCCGATGGGATCGTGCCCATGCCGGGGGCTGCAGGGCAGGGGCCGCTCCGAGGGAACCCTACAGGGACAGGGCGGGATCTGTGGGGTGGGAGGAGGAGGAGGAGGAGGAGGAAGCTGCAATGTGGGCGACAGCTGCGAGCGGGGCTGAGCGGGAGCCAGGACACTTCGGGATCAGGATGCACCGCAGGGACAGAGGGTCCCATCCGGGGGGAGGGGGGGGGCTGGCGGATTTGAGGGGTAAAACCCTAAAAAAGGGAGTTTTGTGGGGCTATTCCAGCGGCAGGAATCTGGGATAAATCCACCCCCAGGGATGGAGCTGTCGGGGTTTCCCTGGAGAGGATTCCAGCAGTGATTCCCACCCCAAATCCCAGCTCTGAGCCCTCCAAACCTCCTCAGAGCGGGGGACACGGGAAATATCCCAAGGATCCTGCAGCATTCCCACATCTGTGGGTTTAATGGGGTCAAATCCAGGGAAAACAGCTGCTGGGAATGCTCCAGGCCAGGGGGGGGGCCCCTCTGTCCCCCCAAAAAGAGGCGGCTCAGGGGGGTCATTCCCACCGGGAGCCCCCCGTTCTCCATCATTCCACCCGCACGGGGAATTCCTGCGCTTTCCTCAAAAAAAAACCTCGGAGCGGTTTTGGGATCCCCGGCTCCTTCTGGGGCGGCCATAAATCCACGGCGCAGGAACTGGAGGTGGCTTTGAAAGGGCAGCGATCGGATGTGCCTCGCTGCCGGGATCATCCCGGAGCAGGATATTCCCTTCCCGCAGGATAATTCGAACCAGCGTGGGATGTAATGGGAAACAGGATCCCAAAAGCAGCCCCGGCCTGCTTTAGGGTTTAACTCTCTCCTCCTCCCTTTTAAGCTCTTTAGGAAATTCCTTTGGGATTATTTTCCCTGCTGGTTTGAGCAGGAGCCGCCTGGGCTCTGTCGGTGGCCGCTGGATCGTGTCCCACATGGCCATCCCAAATAATGTTGTTTGGGGATCCCAAAACCCCGGGTTTGGTGTCCTGGGGATCCCAAAACCCCGGCTTTGGTGCCCAAAACACTGGGTTTAGTGTCCCAGGGATCCCAAAAAAGCTGGGTTTAGTGCCCAAAACCCTGGGTTTGGTATCCTGGCCATCCCAGAACAGTGGGGTCGGTGTCCCAAGGATCCAAAAACCTGGGTTTAGTGGCCTGGGGATCCCAAAAAAGCTGGGTTTGGTGTCCTGGGGATCCCAAAAAAGCCGGGTTTGGTGTCCCAGGGATCCCAAAACTTGGGTTTGGTGTCCTGGGGATCCCAAAAAAGCTGGGTTTGTTGTCCCGGGGATCCCAAAACCCCGGCTTTGGTGCCCAAAACCCTGGGTTTGGTGTCCTGGGGATCCCAAAACTTGGGTTTGGTGTCCTGGGGATCCCAAAACCCTGGGTTTAGTGTCCTGGCCATCCCAGAACAGTGGGGTTGGTGTCCTGGGGATCCCAAAAAAGCCGGGTTTGGTGTCCCAGGGATCCCAAAACCCTGGGTTTGGTGTCCCGGGGATCCCAAAAAAGCTGGGTTTGTTGTCCCGGGGATCCCAAAGCCCCAGGTTTAGTGTCCTGGCCATCCCAGAACAGTGGGGTCGGTGTCCTGGGGATCCTAAAAAAGCCGGGTTTGGTGTCCTGGCGATCCCAAAACTTGGGTTTGGTGTCCTGGGGATCCTAAAAAAGCTGGGTTTGGTGTCCCGGGGATCCCCGCTGGCCCTAAAGCACAGCTGGGTTGGTGCCAGCCCAGGAGGATCCCGAAGCCGCCGTTTTTCCCTGTTTTCCTGGCAGCTCCGGTGGCGGCGGCGGTGAGGTCCCACTTCCACGAGTGCCCCGACTCGCACCGGCAGTTCTGCTTCCACGGCACCTGCCGCTTCCTGGTGCAGGAGGACAAACCCGCCTGCGTGTGAGTCCCCACGGGCACCGGGGTGCCCCTCCTGGGAGCCCAAAACACCGGGATCGGGGTCCTGGGCATCCCAAAACACCGGGTTTGGCGTCCCAAAGCACCGGGGTGCCCCTCCTGGGAGCCCAAAACACCGGGTTTGGCGTCCCAAAGCACCGGGGTGCTCCTCCTGGGCATCCCAAAGCAGCGGGGTGCTCCTCCTGGGCATCCCGAAATACTGGGGTTGGGGTCCAGGGCATCCCAAAACACCGGGTTTGGTGCCCAAAGCACCGGGCTGCTCCTCCTGGGAGCCCAAAACACCGGGGTGCTCCTCCTGGGCACCCCAAAACACCGGGTTTGGTGCCTAAAACACCGGGGTGCTCCTCCTGGGCATCCCAAAGCAGCGGGTTTGGGGTCCTGGGCAGCCCAAAGCAGCGGGGTGCTCCTCCTGGGCACCCCAAAACACTGGGTTTGGTGTCCTGGGCATCCCAAAGCAGCAGGGTCGGGGTCCTGGGCATCCCAAAGCACTGGGATGCTCCTCCTGGGCATCCCAAAGCACCGGGCTGCTCTTCCTGGGAGCCCAAAACACCAGGGTCGGGGTCCAGGGCACCCCAAAACACCAGGTTTGGTGCCCAAAACAGCGGGGTGCTCCTCCTGGGAGCCCAAAACACCGGGGGTGCTCCTCCTGGGCATCCCAAAGCAGCGGGGTCGGTGTCCTGGACATCCCAAAACACCGGGTTTGGTGTCCTGGGGATCCCAAAGCTGCAGAGTTGGGGTCCAGGGCATGCCAAAACACCGGGTTTGGTGTCCTGGGCATCCCAAAACAGCAGGGTCAGTGACCAGGGCATCCTAAAACACTGGGTTTGGTGCCCAAAACACCGGGGGGCTCATCCTGGGCATCTCAAAACACCGGGTTTGGTGCCCAAAACACCGGGTTTGGTGCCCAAAACACTGGGTTTGGTGCCCTGGGAATCCCAAAACAGCAGGGTCAGTGTTCTGAGGATTCCAAAACACCGGGTTTGGTGCCCAAAACACCGGGGTGCTCATCCTGGGCATCCCAAAACACCGGGTTTGGTGTCCCAGGAATCCCCCAAACACCAGGTTTGGCCTCGCTGCTGGTGGGTCCTGGGCTGACCCTGATGTTCATCCTGTGTGTCCCTGTCCCGGGGTGACTCCCTGTCCCTGTCCCAGGATGATTCCCTGTCCCCCAGGTGTCACTGGGGTTTGTGGGGACGCGCTGTGGGTGCCCTGTGGGTGCCCTGACCCGCTCTGTGTCCCCCAGGTGTCACTCGGGGTTCATGGGGACGCGCTGTGGGTGCCCTGACCCGCTCTGTGTCCCCCAGGTGTCACTCGGGGTTTGTGGGGACGCGCTGTGAGCACGCTGACCTGCTGGCCGTGGTGGCAGCCAACCAGAAGAAGCAGACGATCACGGCCCTGCTCGTGGTGGCCGTGGTGGCCTCGGCGCTGCTCGTCACCGTCTGCGTCCTGGTCCAGTGAGTGCCGGCCGGGAATTCCCGGGGACATCTGGGGACAAGGGACCCCCTGAGCCCAGCCCTGACCCCATCCCTGACCTGGCCCTGGCCCTGTCCCCTGTCCCTGTCCCAGACCCCAGCCCTGACCCTGATCCCGTTCCTGGCCTCAGCCCTGAACCTGTTCTCGACCCCATCCCGTCCCCGACCCCATCCATGATCCAGTCCTTGGTACCATCCCTGACCCGGTCCCTGACCCTGACCCTGGCCCCACCCTGTTCCTGTCCCCATCCCTGTCCCTGACTCCATCCTGACCCCATCCCATCCCGATCCCCGTCCCCATCCCATCCCATCCCTGTCCCCATCCCTGTCCCCATCCCATCCCCATCCCATCCCATCCCCATCCCATCCCTGTCCCATCCCATCCCTGTCCCATCCCATCCCTGTCCCCATCCCCATCCCTGTCCCCATCCCTGTCCCCATCCCTGTCCCCATCCCTGTCCCCGTCCCTGTCCCCGTCCCTGTCCCCGTCCCTGTCCCCATCCCTGTCCCCATCCCATCCCTGTCCCCATCCCTGTCCCCATCCCCGTCCCCATCCCCATCCCCATCCCCATCCCCATCCCCATCCCGTCCCCATCCCTGTCCCCATCCCCATCCCCATCCCCATCCCCATCCCATCCCCATCCCATCCCCATCCCCGTCCCGTCCCCATCCCGTCCCCATCCCTGTCCCCATCCCTGTCCCCATCCCATCCCATCCCCATCCCATCCCCATCCCTGTCCCCATCCCCATCCCATCCCATCCCCATCCCATCCCATCCCTGTCCCATCCCATCCCTGTCCCCATCCCTGTCCCATCCCATCCCTGTCCCCATCCCATCCCCATCCCGTCCCCATCCCATCCCATCCCTGTCCCCATCCCATCCCATCCCCATCCCATCCCATCCCCGTCCCGTCCCCATCCCGTCCCCATCCCTGTCCCCATCCCTGTCCCCATCCCATCCCATCCCCATCCCATCCCCATCCCTGTCCCCATCCCCATCCCATCCCATCCCCATCCCATCCCATCCCTGTCCCATCCCATCCCTGTCCCCATCCCATCCCCATCCCATCCCCATCCCCGTCCCGTCCCCATCCCGTCCCCATCCCTGTCCCCATCCCTGTCCCCATCCCATCCCATCCCCATCCCATCCCCATCCCTGTCCCCATCCCCATCCCATCCCATCCCCATCCCATCCCATCCCTGTCCCATCCCATCCCTGTCCCCATCCCTGTCCCATCCCATCCCTGTCCCCATCCCATCCCCATCCCGTCCCCATCCCATCCCATCCCTGTCCCCATCCCATCCCATCCCCATCCCATCCCATCCCCGTCCCCATCCCCGTCCCCATCCCATCCCATCCCATCCCATCCCATCCCATCCCTGTCCCCATCCCCATCCCATCCCCATCCCATCCCATCCCTGTCCCCATCCCCATCCCCATCCCATCCCATCCCCATCCCTGTCCCATCCCATCCCTGTCCCCATCCCATCCCATCCCCATCCCTGTCCCCATCCCCATCCCTGTCCCCATCCCATCCCCATCCCATCCCATCCCTGTCCCCATCCCCATCCCCATCCCATCCCATCCCTGTCCCCATCCCATCCCATCCCCATCCCATCCCATCCCTGTCCCCATCCCTGTCCCCATCCCTGTCCCCATCCCTGTCCCCATCCCATCCCATCCCATCCCATCCCCATCCCATCCCCATCCCATCCCATCCCTGTCCCCATCCCATCCCCATCCCATCCCATCCCTGTCCCCATCCCTGTCCCCATCCCATCCCTGTCCCCATCCCTGTCCCCATCCCATCCCATCCCCATCCCTGTCCCCATCCCATCCCCATCCCATCCCATCCCTGTCCCCATCCCTGTCCCCATCCCTGTCCCCATCCCATCCCTGTCCCCATCCCTGTCCCATCCCATCCCTGTCCCCACAGCTGCTGCCGCCTGCGGAGGCGCTGCCCCGGGTGGTGCCGGGAGCCCGGAGCCGGCCAGGACAAACCGGGGGGGCTGCTCAAGGGGGGAGCGTCCTGCTGCCACCCCGAGACAGGTGAGGGGACATGGGGACACCTGGGGGGAGGGGACACGTCCTGCTGCCACCCCGAGACAGGTGAGGGGACACCTGGGACACCGGGGGGTGGCACCTCCTGCTGAGCCAGGTGAGGGACAAGGGGACACCTGGGGGTGGCACCTCCTGAGCCAGGTCAGGGACACCCGGGGGTGGCACCTCCTGAGCCAGGTCAGGGACATGGGGACACCCGGGGCCAGGTCAGGGACACCCGGGGGTGGCACCTCCTGAGCCAGGTCAGGGACATGGGGACACCCGGGGCCAGGTCAGGGACACCCGGGGGGTGACACCTCCTGAGCCAGGTGAGGGACACGGGGACACCCGGGGGTGGCACCTCCTGAGCTGGGTGAGGGACACGGGGACACCCGGGGCCAGGTGAGGGACACCCGGGGGGTGACACCTCCTGAGCCAGGTGAGGGACACGGGGACACCCGGGGGTGGCACCTCCTGAGCCAGGTCAGGGACACCCGGGGGGTGGCACCTCCTGAGCCAGGTGAGGGACACGGGGACACCCGGGGGTGGCACCTCCTGAGCCAGGTCAGGGACACGGGGACACCCGGGGGTGGCACCTCCTGAGCCAGGTCAGGGACACGGGGACACCCGGGGCCAGGTCAGGGACACGGGGACACCCGGGGGTGGCACCTCCTGAGCCAGGTCAGGGACACGGGGACACCCGGGGGTGGCACCTCCTGGGCCAGGTCAGGGACACCCGGGGGGTGACACCTCCTGGGCCAGGTCAGGGACACGGGGACACCCGGGGGTGGCACCTCCTGGGCCAGGTCAGGGACACCCGGGGGGTGACACCTCCTGGGCCAGGTCAGGGACACGGGGACACCCGGGGGTGGCACCTCCTGGGCCAGGTGAGGGACACCCGGGGGTGGCACCTCCTGGGCCAGGTCAGGGACACCCGGGGGTGGCACCTGCTGCTGTCCCCTGCCCGCTGAGGCCCAGTGCCAGCACCCGGGGCTGTGACCTGTGCCATTCCCGCCCCACAGGTGTGTGACAGATCCGGGGACACCCCGAGAGCGGCCCCGCACCCCCATCCTCTGTTTCGGATCCTTTTTGGGGCCGTTTCCCCGTTTTCCCTCATTTTCCTCGGGGCGCCGCGGGAGCCGAGCCCCGAGTTTTCCCCTTGGCTTTTGGGTTGTTTTCCTGGGATTTTCGCCCTCCCAGGAATTTGGGGTTTAAACCAGAACCCCCGGCAGGATGTGGGGCTTTATTTTTCTACAGAGAAAAAAAAAACCACCAACAAAAAAACCAAAAAAAAAAAAAAAACCCCAAAAAAATTTTTAAAAAAACCAAAACAAAACCCCAAAAAAACCCCAAAACCCCAGCTCATTTTTGGGGGACAAATCCCAGCTTTTTATGAATAATTAATGATCATAAATCCTAGGAAACCTCCTCGGGCCAGAGCTCCAACCTCCAGCCCGGCCTTAATTCTCCCCGTAGTCCTTTAACCAACCCGGAGCTTTTCCCTCTGTTTTGGGGCTGTTTTTTGGGGTTTGTTGTTGGTTTTTTTTTTTTTTAAAGTCATGGTTACTCTCATGTCTTCTGTATATGTTGCACTGAAAGTTAATATTTAATGTTTTAATTTATTTTGCGTGGTTTAAATTAATTTTGATTCCTATAAATATGTTCTTGTCATCGCCTGGTCTCGAGGCTTTGTTTGTTTTTATCCCCTGTCCTAAAAAACCTGGATTTGAGGTGTTGAAGGGATATAAAAGGCAAATGTTTTTCAGGAAATTTGTGGTTTGGGGTTTTTTTGGGGGGGATATTTGGGAAGGAGATGCTGGATCCCACAGGTGGGAGTCGGGGGAATATCCCCAGGGATGGCCAAGCCCCATTTTTCCATGATTTCATCCCAGATTTTGAAGCCCCAGTGCTCCAATAATGGGTTCAGCCCCATTTTCCCATATTTTCATCCCAAATTTTCCATCCCTGATGCCCCAATGATGGACTCAGCCCCATTTTCTCTTGATTTCATCCCAAATTTTGAAGTCCTGATGCCACAATGATGGACTCAGCCGCAATTCCCCATGACTTCATCCCAAATTTTCAATCCCTGATAACCCAGTTTTGGGATCAGCCCCAATTTCCCATGATTTCATCCCAAATTTTCAATCCCTGATAACCCAGTTTTGGAATCAGCCCCAATTTCCCGTAACTTCATCCCAAATTTTCAATCCCTGATGCCCCAGTGACGAACTCAGCCCCATTTCCCCACATTTTCATCCCAAATTTTGAAGCCCCAATGCCCCAGTTTGGGGTTTAGCAGGTTTGGGGCAATTCCCGGCAGAATTCGGGGCGGCTTTGGAGCACTTTTAGGGCGATTCCCGGCACTTTTAGGGCGATTCCCGGCAGTTTTGGGGCGGTTTTCGGGTGATTTCCAGCAGGTTTGGGGCACTTTTGGGGCAGTTCCCGGTGGGGTCGGGGCGCTTTTGGGTTTTCCAGCAGTTTTGGGACGATTCCCGGCAGTTTTGGGGCGGTTCGGGGCGCTTTTGGGTTTCTCAGAGGGTTCGGGGCAGTTCTCGCAGATTTTGGGGCGGTTCCCGGCGGTTTTGGGACGATTCCCCCCAGGTTTGGGGCGGTCCCCGGCGCTTTTGGGTTTCCCAGCGGTTTGGGGGCGGTTCCCCTCAGGTTTGGGGCGGGTTTAGGGCGGGTTTAGGGCGGTTCGGGGCGGGTTTACGGCGGCTTTAGGGCGGGTTTTAGGGCGGTTCCAGGCGGGTTTTAGGGCGGTTCCCGTGAGCTTTGGGGAGGGTTTTAGGGCGGCTTTAGGGCGGGTTTAGGGCGGTTCGGGGCGGGTTTTAGGGCGGTTTGGGGCGGTTTTAGGGCGGGGTTCGGGGCGGGTTTAGGGCGGTTCGGGGCGGTTTTGGGGCGGTTTTGGGGCGGTTCGGGACGGTTCTAGGGCGGTTTAGGGGCGGGGTTTGGGGCGGGTTTAGGGGCGGGGTTTGGGGTGGGTTTAGGGCGGGGTTCGGGGCAGTTTTAGGGCGGTTCGGGGCGGTTTTGGGGCGGTTCGGAACGGTTTTGGGGCGGGTTTAGGGCGGGTTTGGGGCGGGTTTAGGGCGGGTTTGGGGCGGTTCGGAACGGTTTTGGGGCGGGTTTAGGGCGGGTCGGGGCGGGGTTTGGGGCGGTTTGGGGGCGGGTTTAGGGCGGGGTTTAGGGCGGGTTTAGGGCGGTTCGGGGCGAGTTTAGGGCGGTTCGGGACGGTTCGGGGCAGTTCTAGGGCGGATTTAGGGTGGGTTTAGGGCGGATTTAGGGCGGGGTTTTAGGGCGGGTTTAGGGCGGGTTTAAGGGCGGTTCGGGGCAGTTTTAGGGCGGCTTTAGGGCGGGGTTTAGGGCGGGTTTAGGGCGGTTCGGGGCAGTTTTAGGGCGGCTTTAGGGCGGGGTTTAGGGCGGTTCGGGGCAGTTTTAGGGCGGCTTTAGGGCGGGGTTTAGGGCGGGTTTAGGGCGGTTCGGGGCAGTTTTAGGGCGGGGTTTAGGGCGGGTTTAAGGGCGGTTCGGGGCGAGTTTAGGGCGGTTCGGGACGGTTCGGGGCAGTTTTAGGGCGGGGTTTTAGGGCGGATTTAGGGTGGGTTTAGGGCGGGTTTAGGGCGGGTTTGGGGCGGGGTTTTAGGGCGGATTTAGGGTGGGTTTAGGGCGGATTTAGGGCGGGTTTTAGGGCGGGTTTAAGGGCGGTTCGGGGCGAGTTTAGGGCGGTTCGGGACGGTTCGGGGCAGTTTTAGGGCGGGGTTTTAGGGCGGATTTAGGGGGGGTTTAGGGCGGGTTTGGGGCGGGGTTTTAGGGCGGATTTAGGGTGGGTTTAGGGCGGATTTAGGGCGGGTTTTAGGGCGGGTTTAAGGGCGGTTCGGGGCAGTTTTAGGGCGGGGTTTAGGGCGGGTTTAAGGGCGGTTCGGGGCAGTTTTAGGGCGGGTTTAGGGCGGGGTTTAGGGCGGGTTTAAGGACGGTTCGGGGCAGTTTTAGGGCGGGGTTTAGGGCGGGTTTAAGGGCGGTTCGGGGCAGTTTTAGGGCGGGCTCAGGGCACGCAGCGGGCCGATGGCGGAGGCGGCGCAGGGCCGGGTCCAGGCCGCGGTGGAGAGCGCGGTGCAGGCGCTGGAGCGGGAGCGGATCCGCGCCATGCAGGTACCGGGCAAGGGGAGGGGGCTGGGGGCGTCCGGGGCTGCGGCTGCAACCCCCCCCACCCACCGCACCACCAGCACCACCAGCACCACACACGTGTGTGCCCCGGGCAGCGCCGGGACCGGCCCTGGGACCCCCCCAAACTCACTGGGACCCCCCCAATTCACTGGGACGCCCCCCCAGAACAACCCTGGGACCTCCCCCCAGAACAACCCTGAGCCCCCCCCAATTCACTGAGACCCCCCCAGAACAACCCTGAGCCCCCCCCCAAATTCACTGAGCCCCCCCCCAAATTCACTGAGCCCCCCCATTTCACTGGGACCCCCCAGAACAACCCTGAGCCCCCCCAATTCACTGGGACCCCCCAAGAACAACTCTGAGTCCCCCAATTCATTGAGACCCCCCAAAAACAATCCTGAGCCCCCCCAATTCACTGAGACCCCCCCCCCAGAACAACCCTGGGACCCCCCCCCCCCATTCACTGAGACCCCCCCCCCCAATTCACTGGGACCCCCCAGAACAACCCTGAGCCCCCTCCAATCCCTGCACCCTCCCAAGGCATGTCCTGGATCCCCTAAATACACCCTGTGCCCCCCCCAGGGCATCCCCCATGCCCCCCAACATTCCCGGTGTCCCCAGCACGCCCCGTGCCCCCTAAATACCCCCCGTGCCCCCCAACACCCCCTGTGCCCCCTAAATACCCCCCGTGCCCCCCCAACATTCCCGGTGTCCCCAGCACGCCCCGTGCCCCCCATGCTTAGGGCACACCCAGCTCCTCCCGGGTGCCCCCCACTGACCCCTTGCCCCCCATGTCCCCCAGATGACCCCCCCCCCGTCCCACCATGGCCCTGGGGGTGCCCACACTGGCACCCCCACCGTGTCCCCCCAGGCTGACCCTCCCTCCCCACCAGGTCCCCCGGGTGCCCTCCCGGTGTCCCCAGGGTGTCCCCTGTTCCCATTAATCCCCCTTGGTGTCCCCAGAGTGTCCCCCACTGACCCTTGGTGTCCCCAGAGTGTCCCCCACTGACCCTTGGTGTCCCCAGGGTGTCCCCTATTCCCAGTAATCCTCCAGGGTGCCCCCCACTGACCCCCAGGTCCCCAGGGTGCCCCTCTGAGCCCCGGTGTCCCCAGGGTGTCCCCATCAACCGCCACGTGCCCAGGGCACCCCCCATTAACCGTGGTGTCCCCAGGGTGCCCCCCATTAACTCCCAGTGTCCCCAGGGTGCCCCGGTGGCCCCTGGGTGCCCGTGTGACCCCAGTGTCCCCCAGGTGCCCGTGTGACCTCAGTGTGCCCCCGGTGTCCCCAGGGTGCTCCGGTGTGACCCCGGTGTCCCCAGGGTGCCCCAGTGTCCCCGGGTGCCCTGGTGTTCCCCAGTGTGACCCCGGTGTCCCCAGTGTCCCCCAGGTGCCGGTGTGACCCTCGTGCCCGTGGTGTCCCCAGGGTGCCCATGGTGTCCCCAGGGTGCCCGCAGTGTCCCCGGTGTGCCCCTGGTGCCCCCAGTGTGTCCCCAGTGTCCCCCAGGTGCCCGTGTGACCCCTGTGCCCGAGGTGTCCCCAGGGTCCCCATGTGACCCCCAGGTGCCCGTGTGACCCCGGTGCCCGCGGTGTCCCCTGGGTGTCCCCTGGTGTGCCCCTGGTGCCCCCAGTGTGACCCCGGTGTCCCCAGTGTCCCCCAGGTGCCAGTGTGCCCCTGGTGACCCCAGTGTGCCCCTGGTGTGACCCCCGGGTGCCCGTGTGACCCCGGTGCCCGTGGTGTCCCCAGTGTGCCCCCGGTGTGACCCTGGTGCCCGCAGTGTCCCCAGTGTGCCCCCGGTGTGACCCCGGTGCCCGCGGTGCCCCCGGTGTGACCCCCGGGTGCCGGTGTGACCCCCGGGTGCCGGTGTGACCCCCATGCCCGCGGTGACCCCTGGGTGCCCGTGTGACCCCTGGGTGCCGGTGTGACCCCGGTGTGCCCCCGGTGTGACCCCGGTGCCCGCGGTGCCCCCCCAGGGGACGATGTTCCGGTGCAGCGCGCGGTGCTGCGAGGACGCGGCGGCCTCGATGCAGGAGGTGCAGCGCTGCATCGAGCGCTGCCACGCGCCCCTGGCACGCGCCCAGGCCATCGTCACCGCCGAGCTCGAGCACTTCCAGGTGAGGACGGGCACCGGGACCCCCCGGGACCCCCGGGAAAACCCGGAATGCCCCAAATCTCTGCAATTCCCACTGCACGTTCTGTGCCCCCCGGTGCGTTCCCTGTGGCCCCCCCAGCATCCTGTGCCCCCGAAATACACCCTGTGTCCCCCAATCCATCCCCTGTGCCCCCCCACAGACGCCCCTTGTGCCCCCCAATCCATCCCCTGTGCCCCCCACACGCACCCCTTGTGCCCCCCACCCCCAGTCCCTCCCCTGACCCCCCCAGTGCATCCCTGACCCCCCATTGTCCCCCTGCTGTCCCCATTGTCCCCCTGCTGACCCCCCAGTCCCCCCGCTGTCCCCCCACTGACCTCACTGTCCCCGCTGTCCCCCCACTGACCCCACTGACCCCTGCTGTCCCCCCACTGACCCTGCTGTCCCCCGCTGTCCCCGCTGTCCCCAGGACCGGCTGAGCCGCTGCTCGCTGCAGTGCTCGGACCAGGCCAAGGACGCGCTGGAGTCGGGGGGCTCGGAGCCGCGCGTGCGGGGCCAGCTGGACGCGTGCCTGGCCACCTGCGGGGACCAGCACCTGCGCCTCGTGCCCGCCATGGCCAAGAAGATGCGGGACGGGCTGGCCGCCATCGAGCAGTGACAGCGCGGCACCCCCGGGCACCCGCGCGCTCAGGAAAGGCGAGGGGCACCTGCCACCGACCGCGGGGGATGGGGGGGATGGGGGTGATGGGGAGCTCTAAGGGGGTGATGGGGGGCACTGGGACGGTGATGGGGGGCTCTAAGGGGGTGATGGGGGGCACTGGGAGGGTGATGGGGGGTGATGGGGGGCTCTAAGGGGGTGATGGGGGGCACTGGACGGGGGATGGGGTTGGTGCTGAGGGGACACTGCAGGTGATGGGGGGCACAATGGGAGTGATGGGGGGCACTGGGGGGTTATGGGGAGCTCTAAGGGGGTGATGGAGGGCACTGGGAAGGTGATGGGGGGCACTGGAGGGGGGATGGGGTTGGTGATGGGGGGGCACTGGGGGGTGATGGGGGGGCACTGGGGGGTGATGGGGGGGCACTGGGGGGTGATGGGGAGCTCTAAGGGGGTGATGGGGAGCACTGGGGGGGATGGGGGCACAGTGGGGGGAGCCCCTGTGGGGTTCAGGTGTGGGGTGACGCAGGTGTGGGGTGACGCAGGTGTGTGCTGTGCAAGGCTTGGGCTGTCCCCGGGCGTGTGCAAGGGACAGGGGCAGCCCCTGCGCGTGTGCAATGCACGCGGTGACACTGCGCGTGTGCAGGGCGGGCACGCGGTCCCCAGGCCGTGCACACCTACACACACACGGACACATGGATACACGTGGACACACAGACACACACGCACAGACAGACACACGCGCTCACACTCACGCACACGCGCGCACACGCGCTCACACTCATGCACACGTGCTCACACGCACAACACGTGCTCACACGCACACGCGCTCACACTCACGCACACGCGCTCGCACAACACGTGCTCACACGCACACGCGCTCACACTCACGCACACGCGCTCACACGCACACGTGCTCACACGCACAACCCGCGCTCACACTCACGCACACGTGCTCACTCGCACACGCGCTCACACTCACGCACACGCGCTCGCACAACACGTGCTCACTCGCACACGCGCTCACACTCACGCACACGTGCTCACTCGCACACGCGCTCACACTCACACGCGCTCACACGCGCTCACACGCACAACCCGCGCTCACACTCACGCACACGCGCTCACACTCACACGTGCTCACACGCACAACCCGCGCTCACACTCACGCACACGTGCTCACACTCACACGTGCTCACACGCACAACCCGCGCTCACACTCACGCACACGTGCTCACACTCACACGTGCTCACACGCACAACCCGCGCTCACACTCACGCACACGCGCTCACACTCACGCACACGTGCTCACTCGCACCGCACACCATGGCCGCCATGTCGCTGTACATCCCCGTGTAGCCGCGCACTTCCCCACCGCCCCCTGCTCCGCCCTCTTACCACCCCGCTACATTCCCCTCCGCTGCGCCCGCTACTCGGGTGAATGCGGTAGCGCCCCGCGGGCCATCATTGGCTGCCGTTGGCCGGCGCGGGGAGACGCACGGCGCGCTGACGTCAGAGCGCGGCGCGCGGCAGAGACGGGCCGGGGGCTGTGGGCGCCATGAGCAAAGCGCACCCGCCCGAGCTGAAAAAGTGGGTCTGGGGGCGCCGGGCCGGGGCCGGGGCCGGGCCGGGGGGCGAGGGGAGCTGGGGAGGGTGTGGCGGGGAGCGGGAACCGAAACGGCGCGATCCGCCGCCTGCCGGTGTCCCGGCGTGCACCGCGGGCCCGGTGTCATGGCGGCGGCGGGGGGGGAACGAGGGGCTCGCCCCGGTGTCATGAGGGGGTGACGGGGTGGGGGTCTCTGGCCCCGTCCCCCCCCTTCCCGCCGGTGCTGATCCGGTGCCATCTCGTTGCAGGTTCATGGACAAGAAGCTGTCGTGTGAGTGCTGGAGCTGATCCCGCCCCGATCCCCCTCGCGGTGCCCGGCGACCCCCGCCCGCCCTGAGCCCCCTCACGGCCCCCGCTGTTGGGGACCCGCCCCGCGCCCCCCTGCAACGCCCGGTTTGGGGGATCCTCCCCAGCCGCGCTTCCCCCTCACGGCCCCCGCTGTTGCGGACTCCTCCTGAGCCCCCCACCCGGTTTTGGGGACCCCCGGGCTCCCCTCACGGTGCCCAGGGAGGGGTCCCGGCTGCTGAGGCTGGTGCTCAGAACGGCCCGCCTGGAGCAGGTCCTGACTGACTTCAGGCCTCACAAGCCATTAGTTAAAATGAAAATAATTAATTAAAACAATCCATTCATTTAAACCGTAGTTCGTTAGTTTAACTATAATACAAAACTTCACTTTCCCCCCTTTCCTTACCCCATCCATGGGCTGTGCTTAATCCTTTCCATTCCCCCTCCCCGCGGGTCCCACTCCTTCCACGCTGCAGTTTTGGGGGGAAACGGTCCCGTTTTGGGAATTGCCACCCCTAACAGCCCGGGTTCCCCGCAGTGAAGCTGAACGGCGGCCGGCACGTCCAGGGCATCCTGCGGGGCTTTGACCCCTTCATGAACCTGGTCATCGACGAGTGCGTGGAGATGGCGCCGGGCGGGCAGCAGAACAACATCGGCATGGTGGTGAGCGCCACTGGGAGCACTGGGAGCCACTGGTGGGGCCGGTGTGGGCGGGATAAGCGGGAAGTTTGGTGAGGGACAGTTTTGGGATGTGTCAGCGGGGACTTCAGCAGAGCTTTGGGTGCTTCTCCTTCCCAGAGAGGTGAAGGCTTGGCTGGAAACACCTGGATGGAGGCGTGGAAGGAGGGAGGGAGGGAGGGATGGACACAGGGATGGATGGATGGAGGGAGGGAGGAAGGGAGGGAGGGATGGATGGATGGATGATGGATGGAGGGAGGGATGGATGGAGGGAGGGAGGGATGGATGGATGGATGATGGATGGATGGAGGGAGGGATGGAGGGAGGGAGGGAGGGAGGGACGGATGGATGGATGGATGGATGGACGGATGGATGGATGGACGGACACAGGGATGGATGAATGGATGATGGATGGATGGACGGACACAGGGATGGATGGATGGATAGAGGGATAGAGGGATGGATGATGGATGGATGATGGATGGACGGACACAGGGATGGACGGATGGATGGATGGATAGAGGGATGGATGGATGGATGGACAGACACAGGGATGGATGGATGATGGATGGAGGGAGGGATGGAGGGAGGGAGGGATGGATGGATGATGGATGGAGAGAGGGAGGGATGGATGGAGGGAGACATGGAGGGAGACATGGAGGGAGGGAGGGATGGATGGATGGATGGACACAGGGATGGATGGATGGATGGATGGATGGATGGATGGATGGATGGATGGATGGACCCAAGGATTGGTGGGGATGGGGCCAAATCCAGCTGGGACCAGGCATCAGTGATGTCCCCGAGGATCAGGATTGGATCCAGTCCTGTGTAGTATCTTCATCAATGATTTGGGCGAGGGGATCAAGGGCACCTTCTGTGAATTTACAGATGGCACTGTGGTGGGAGGGACATGGATTGTCTGGAGAAGGGTCTGGAGCCGCAGGAGAGGCTGAGGGAGCTGGGAAAGGGGCTCAGCCTGGAGCAAAGGGGGATCAGGGGGGACCTTGTGGCTCTGCACAAGTCCCTGACAGGAGGGGGCAGCCGGGGGGGTCGGGCTCTGCTCGCAGGGAACAGGGACAGGAGGAGAGGGAACGGCCTCAGGCTGGGCCAGGGGAGGCTCAGGGTGGACAGCAGCAGGAATTTCCCCATGGAAAGGGTGCTCAGGCCTTGGAATTGCCCAGGAAGGTTTGGAGTGCCCATCCCTGGAGGTGTCCCAGGAACTCCTGGAGGTGGCACTCAGGGCTCTGGGCTGGGGACAAGGTTGGACTTGATGATCCTGAGGGCTTTTCCACACTCAAGGATTCTGAGATTCTGTAATCCTTGGGGATTTCAGGTTAAAATCAGCCCGTTTTCATCCTTGTGGGGGAATTCCAGCCAGTTTCCCAAGGATCAGTGCTTTGGGGAAATAAACGGGAAGGAAGGAACCCTGAGATGGGAGGTAACAACTCTCAACTTGCCCCTTCCAGGTGATCCGAGGGAACAGCATCATCATGCTGGAAGCTTTGGAACGAGTATAAAACCCTGGAGAACCTCAAATCCCAACCCACCAGTTCCGTTCCCTCGTCCAAGACGCCGCCCACAAGTGTACAATTATTTTGTTGTTAATTAAATTTTGTAATGGTTGACCTAACTCAAGCCTTTCTTGCATCAGTTTTTGGCAGCTGGGTGTTAATTCCACTCCCAATCCTGGGAAAACTCCTGGGAAAACTTTGAGGGGGCTGAATTTATTGAAGTGGGTGTTAAATTTGTGCTAGTTTTGGTGGTTTTCTCCTTAAAAAGCGCTCAGGTCATTAAATTCTTTATTAACTCCTTCACGCCTCTACACAGCGACAGATACCGGGGGTTTTTCCTCTTTCCCACCCATTTTGGCAGCTCCCAGCGCTCTATTCCCCCCCATCCTTAGGCTACAGTGAAGTTTGGGAAGCAAAGCAAGCCCCCATTTCCACCCTGAGGAGTAATTCCTTGGCAGACCCTTTGGAAAAGTTGGGGCAGAGGGATGGACAGGCAGGGAGTTGATACTCCCAGCTGGAGAGGGCATGGGATGGGCATGGCTTCACAGTGATCCCCAGCTGCAGGGCACTTTTGGGGTCAATAGGGCACTTTTAACCAATTCCCCAATCTCAGACAGGGATGAACGGAGGGTTTTGAGGAAAACTCAGGAATTTGCTTGAGGAAAATGTCCTGGCTTACTTGGGAACGCTTCACTGCTGTCCTGCTCCCTCCTGAGTTGGGCAAACGGCTTCCAAGTGGCACCAGGGGAGGTCAAGATGAGATACGGGGAATAATTCTGTCATGGAAGGGTTGTCCAGCCTAGGTCAGTGGTGGAGTCACCATCTCTGGAAGTGTCCGAACAACGCACGGACGCGGCACTTGAGGACATCGTTAACGGTGAACGTGGTTGGGTTGATGGTTGGACTTGAAGGTCTTGATGATCTTGAAGGTCTTGATGGTCTTGAAGATCTTGAAGGTCTTCCAACCTTAAGGATCCCATGATCCTATGAAACACCTCCTTGGAGGAGCAAAGCACAGAGATCATTAATGTTAATTATGGCATCTTGAAGGTCTTGAAGATCCTGAAGGTCTTGATGTTCTTGAAGGTCTTGATGACCTTGAAGATCTTCCAACCTTAAGGATCCCATCATCCTATGAAACATCTCCTTGGAGAGGCGAAGTATGGAGTTCGTTAGTGTTAATTACGGAATCTTGATGGTCTTGACTTGAAGGTCTTGATTGTCTTGATGTTCTTCAAGATCTTGATGATCTTGAAGATCTTCCAACCTTAAGGATCCCATGATCCTATGAAACACCTCCTTGGAGGGGCAAAGTATGGAGATGGTATGGAGTTCATTGGTGTTAATTACGGCATCTTGATGGTCTTGAAGGTCTTGATCTTGAAGGTCTTGATGATCTTGAAGGTCTTCCAACCTTAAGGATCCCACAATCCTACAGAACGCCTCCTCAGAGGGGCAAAGCACAGAGTTCATTAGTGTTAATTAAGCCCCAGGAGGGGTCTCAGAGCTCTGTTTTGAGCTTCTCGTGCAGGTCCTCCTGGTCGATGCTGGCGCTGTGGCCGTGCCAGCGGTGGAAGGCGAGCAGGGCGGCGTTGCGGGCGGCGATGGCGCTCATCTCCATGGCGCTGGCCGCGCGCTCCAGCCCGTTCAGGTAGTACAGCTGCTCGTGCAGGATGATGGGAGGGCACTTCTCGGGAGGCCTGTACTGGGGATACGCCAACCACGGCTTCACCTTCACCGAGTCGTACGAGGAGAAGAGCAAACTGAGCTGCTCCTTGGTGAGCACCTCCTTGGAAAACACCTTCCAGACGGCCGACTGTAAGGGCAGCTTCCCGCCCGCGCCGGTGTCCCCCACGGGGGAAACCACACCCAGGCTGTTGATGAACAGTTTGGGGTTGTCCGTGGTGAAAATGGCCCCGAAGTGAAAGGCCTGGGGGTCCCGGTAGCCGAAGAAAGAGGCGTTCAAGCGCCCGTGCACCAAGGTGGTGACGGTCTGGTGGTAGGGATTTGGGAATTCTGGGATGGGAGGGTCGAAGTTGCGGAAGGTGATGTTGGCCATCCTGCGGCCGAGCGGGGCCGCGATGATGACGATGTCGTAGGTGTCCCCTGTCAGCCCCGAGGAGGTGTTGTAGGTGACCTGGTACAGCTTCACCGGGTCCCCTGCGGAGAAGAGCTCGGTTATCCTGCTCCGGGGTGGGAGGGAATCCCGACTGTCCCTGGCATTTCAAAATGCCACCGCGTTTGGGTTTATAGACTTGTACAGCTGCATTCTGAGCCCTCTTTTCATGGAATCCTGGAATGGCTTGGATTGGAAGGGATCTTAAATCCCATCCAATGCCACCCCTGCCATGGGTAGGGACGCCTCTCGCTGTCCCCAGGCTGCTCCAAGCCCCGTCCATCCTGGCCTTGGGCACTGCCAGGGATCCAGGGGCAGCCACAGCTGCTCTGGGAATTCCATCCCAGCCCCTCCCCACCCTCACAGGAAGGAATTTTCATTTTGAAACCCTAAGGGGCCGAGGTTGGTCTCCAGCATCACCATTCCCCTCCTCACTGAAGGGAATTCCAACCCCACTCACCGCCAGGCCTGTGTCTGATTTTCGGCTCTATGGACACGACTGTTCCCGGGATAACCTCGGCCTTGGAGGAGTAGATGAGGCCGGAGCACACGAGTTTGTTCCCCCCTTTCACAGACCAAAGGCCTGACTGCACCCCAGCCAGGGACACAGCACCTGCAAGGAAACCACCACTGTCAGAGCAAGGAAACACTGGAAAAACTGGAAAATTAGGGGGATAAACAAATCCCAAAACACTCACCTACAAAGCCATTGATGGTGACCCCTTGCCCGTAATTCACCCTCATGGCCGGACAAACGACCTCGTTGATGAATTTCTGGGAGAAGCCCGCTTTCTGCATGGCCTCGTCGATGGTCTGGTTGAGCAGCCGGGTGAAGTCGTTGCCTCCCAGTGCGTGGAGCAGGCGCTCGTTGCTGCTGAAGGCGTAGTCGTGCATCTGGTATCGGTAGATCCTTTAATTGCACACAAGAAATTGTCTCTGTTAATGAGCTCTGGGGATCTCATGGCGTGGCTTTGTGGGAGCTGCAGGACAAGGGCCTGGAGGGACAGGACAAAGAGGGGAGGTTTAGGTTGGATATTGGGGAGTTTTGTGAGGATGGTGAGGTCCTGGCACAGTTTTCCCAGAGAAGCTGGGGCTGTCCCATCCCTGGAAGTGTCCAAGGCCAGGCTGGACAGGGCTTGGAGCAACCTGGGATAGTGGAAGGTGTCTCTGGCCATGGAATGAGGTGTTTTTAAGGGCCTTTCCCACTTTTTCCCCCTCAGGACCTCCAACCCACCTCATGAACTTGTCCAGGATGTCCTCCACCCACATGGACATGCGCAGGGGGTTGAGGCCATAGTGCCAGAGCAGCTTGAGGAGGTTGATGAAGGACCAGCTGCTCTCCTCAAACACAAATTCCTCCCCATTGTAAACACCGGCGAGGCTGCCCTGGGCTGAGGCAACCGAGAGGCCTTTGGGAAAAGGATGGAAGAAGGTAATTCAGGGAAAGGCAGAGCTATTCCAACTCAATTTTAACTTCCTGAGACATCCTGGCTTCGTGCTGATAAGGGTGAGTGATTGAAGATTGGAGTCCCAAGGCATGGAAAGTGGAATTAGCCCTTGACCAGGAGCCAGGGAATGATTGGAGATGACTTTTGGACCTTTATGATGGCCTTAGTGGGTCACCTGTGGGGAGAGGGGGGACCATTCCCATTGGGATGTAGGTTTCCTTTGCCTGGAGTGGGGCTGGGATAGCACAGGGAGCATGGGGGAGGTGATGGGGGGCTACCTGGGAAAGGAAAGTGGCCTGTGGGGGAGGGATTTTGGAGAAAGGTGATTACTAGAGAAGTAGCTGGGGGGAATATTGGGAGAAGAAGGGGGGCTATTGGGGAAGGATATGGGGGTTACTGGGGAAGAAGTGAGACTACTGGAGAAGGGTATGAGGCCTACTGGGGATGGATAAGGGGCTACCAAGCCTTGTTCTTTCAAGGGATATCCCCCAGCAGAGTGGGCCCCAGAGCACCCCAGGGGGATAATTTTGGGACGGAAGGATAACTTTGGGGTTGGGGGACACCAGTGTGGGGGGTCCCTGCTCACCCAGCTCCTTGACAAAGTGCTTCATGTGCAGGTTGAGGGGGTGGATCACGGACCCCCCCGCCTCGTAGGTGGCCCCCTCCACGTCCAGCGTGTTCAGCCGGCCGCCCACCACCGCCTTCTCCAGCACGTGCAGCTGCACGCTGCGGCCGAACTTCTGCCGAAGGAAATACGCGGCGGCCGAGCCGCCGATGCCGCCCCCAACCACGGCTGGGAGAAGCGGGCCCGGTCACCTTCCCACCCCCACGGGCCCCGATCCTCACGGATCCACCCACGGGACCCCCCACTTCACACCCCCCACCCCTCACAGATCCCTGCACGACAGATCCCCTCAAGGGACCCCCCCCCCCTCAAAGATCCCTCATGGTCCCCCCAGCCCGATCCCCTCAAGAGATCCCCTTTGGTATCCCCCGCCCCTCACAGATCCCCTCATGGGCCCCCCCCCGACCTCCAGGGACCTTGAGGGGTCCCTTCATCGCACCTTCCTCACAGATCCCCTCAAAGGATCCCCCTCACACCCCCGACCCTCTCAGACCCCTCACGGGTCCCCCCACTTCAGATCCCTCGAGGGACACCCCCTCACACTCCCTGCCCCTCATAGATCCCCTCACGGGCCTCCCGTGACGAAGCCCCTCAAAGTCCCTTGAATTATTCTCCCCTCACACCTTCCTCACGAATCCCCTCAAAGGATATCCCTCGCACCCCCCGCCCCTCACAGATCCCCTCAGTCTCCCCCCAAGATCCCTTCAAGGGACCCCCCCCCACCATACCCCCCTCGCCAGACCCCTTTACGAGACCCCCCCTCAGCTCTCCCCCTCACAGATCTTTCACAGACCCCTCACAGAGTCCCCCTCTCGCCCCCCTCCCCCTCTCGCCCCCCACCCCCTCCCTGACACCCGCCCTCCCTCACACAACCCCCCCAGCTCCCCTCCTCTCACCCCGTGCCCCTCACGCCTCCCCTCCCCCCCCACGTCCTTAACCCCTCTCTCCCGCGCCGCACCGATCCTGGCGGGCCCATCGCGGAGGCTCAGGGCGGGCGGGCTGAGCGCGGCGAGGAGCAGCAGCAGGAGCCGGCGGAGGCCCGGCATGGCGCCTGCCAAGGGCACAGGGCGATGGGCGGGCCGGGAGCGCTGCCCGGGCAGGCTGCGGGCGGCGGGCATATCAGGGACACGGGGAGCATTGCTACCACGCGCGCCGCTGGTGTAGTGGTATCATGCAAGATTCCCATTCTTGCGACCCGGGTTCGATTCCCGGGCGGCGCAGGAGCCTTTTGCGTCCCTTCTAATTCTTCTGGCCTGAATTCCAAGGTTCTTTATTTTACTTCCCTTTGAATTTTTTTTCAAATACCTTTCTTTTACTTCCTTTGATTTACTTTCTTCACTTTAACTCCTTTATTTTCATTTCCCCGCCCCTGTGGAGCGCACCCCCTTTCTCGGTGCCCACACGTACTTTCCCACCCTGCTTTTAATCCCTTTACTTTTAATCCCTTTACTTCTAATTCTTTTAACTCCTTCGTTTCAAATTCCTTTAGCCTCAACCCTTTTGTTTTAAACTCCTTTATTTTTAGTTACCTTAACTTTTTAATTTTATCCCCCCCCCCAAGGCCTCTATTCCTGGTGCCCACATGAATCTTTTCACCCTGCTTTTAAACCCTTCACTTTTGATTCTTTCATTTCTAATTCCTTTAATTAATTAATTTTAATTCACTTATTTTTAATTACTTTATTTTAGCTTCTTTACTTTTAGTCCCTGTATTTTATAAACTTTATTTTCATTTCCCCACCCCGGTGCCCCGTTCCCAATGCCCACACGTCCCTTTTCACCCCGACTTTACTTTCAATTCTTTCATTTATAATCCTGTAACTTTACACTCCTTCACTTTAAACTCCTCTATTTTAACTCCTTTAACTCCTTTATTCTAACTCCCTTTATTTCTATTTCCCAGCCCTGCTGCCCCCATTCCCAGTGCCCACATGCCCCTGACTCCCATATCCCTTTCCACCGCGGTTTTAACCCCTTTACTTTTAGTTATTTTCTTTTTAATTCCTTAATTTTAAATTCCTTGCAACACCTTTATTTTCACCCCTTTACTGTCATTTCCCCGCGCTGATGCCCCCGGTACCGCCAGCACCTTTTCACCCCGCTTTTAAGCGCTTCTCTTTTAACCCTTTCATTTTGAAGCCTTTTCTTTTAAACCCCTTCATTCCTCACCCCTTCACGTTTAACGCCTTTATTTTAAATCAATTTTCACCACTTTTATCGCGGAGCGGCCGCGCATGCGCGGAGCGGCCGCGGCGGGCGGGCCGCGCGTCCCCGCGCCGTTCCCGCGCTCTCCCCGCGCACGCGCGTTCCCGCCCCCGGCTCCTCCCTCCCCCTTCCCCCCCCCCTCCCACCCCCCCGGCCCCTCAGCCCGCCCGCCCGCCGCCATCTTGCGAGGAGCCGCCGCGGGACCGTCCGCCGGCGGGGCCGGCGCCGCTCGGGCTGCCCGGGCTGCCCAGGGCTCACGGGGCCGCCCCGGCGGGCGGGAAGAGCCGGGGCGGGCGGCGGCGGCGCCATGGAGGATGAAATGCCCAAGACCCTGTGAGTGGGGAGGGGGCGAGACCGCCTATTGTTCCCGGCTCCGCGGGGAGGGGCGGCCCGGGGTCGCCTCACGGACGGGCCCCTCAGGGCTCCGCCGCGGAACCTCAGCCGCCCGCAGTGCTGAGGGAGCGACCCCCGGCCGGGGCTGAGGGGTAGCCGGCCCCCTCCGGCAGCGGGGGGGAGCCCGGCTCCCGCGGTATTCCTGCCCTTTCCCCGTTCCCAGTGCTGGGCACCGCCGGCCTGCCCTACGCTCCGGGCGTTACCCTGGGCCTCCAGCTCACATGTGGAGGGACAGGGCTGTGTGGAAGCTGTGTGTCCCTTCCCCAGTACATCCCAACTCACATTTGGAGGGAAAAGGGGTCTGGAAGGTGTGTCCCCCTTACTAGTCCATCCCAGGTCACATCCGGAGGGAAAAGTGGTCTGGAAGGTGTGTCCCCCCTTGTCCTGTATAGAAGGGGGGTCTGGGAAGTGTGTGCCACTCTGCCCAGTCCATCCCAGGTCACATCTGGAGGGAAGGGCAGTGTCGAAGGTGTCCCCCCCTCCCTGGTACATCCACGCTCACATCTGGAGGGAAAGGGGCTCTGGAAGGTGTGCGTCCCCTCCTCCCCAATCCATCCCAGCCCATGGCAGGGGATAGAACTGGATGATCCAAGTCCCTTCCACCTCAAACCGTTCCATGATGATGATCCTGTCATTCTGCATGATCCATGTAGGTTTTTGTGAGCGACTGGCTCGCAAGCAGCTGGAGCCCCACTGCCATGCCCAGCACCTCCGTGGTTGCTGGTGCCCATGGATCCAGTGCTTGTCCCAGTGTTCAAAGCACTTTCTGAACCTGTTGCTTCCCAAGGAATGAATTACGAAGCCACGTCAGGGGAGGTTTAGGTTGGATTTTAGCAAAAGGTGCTGGTCCTGTGCACACCTGACTGTTTCCTGCAGCTCCTGTGCACACCTGGGCTGTGTTTCCCTCCTTTTCCCAGGCAGGTGTTATCTGGAGTAGTTTTCCTGTGTTTGGGTCAGGGAAATCAGGCTCCAGTCTTCCCATCCCACCTCTAGAAGCCTTGTTCTCTAGTGCAGCAGGAAAGACAGGAGGGAGAGGGAATCATTCCAAGGTGAGGGAATGTTGTGCCCTTGGACTGCTGCCCCTCCCCAGGGGTTGAGAAGCGACTTGGCCGAGTGACCACAGGACAACAAGACCCTGACGTGCCTCACCCCAGCTGTCCTGAGCAGTGACCACTCTCTGCCACCCAAATCCCGCTGTTTTCCCACATTTGGGGAGCTATTCCTGGCCTCTGCAAACACAGAGCCGCTGGTGTGTTTGTGTGTTTATTTGGGAAGATGTTTTCCCCCCATCCCAAGGGTCGTGTGGGGGCCTGGTGGCCTCGGCATGTGCCAAGGAAAGCAGGTCCCTGTCCTGGAGTACGTGCGGCTGGTGGCACGGACAGGGAACCAGTGAGGCTGGAAAAGACCTCCGGGATCACCAAGTCCAGCCCTAAAACAGCTGAGGACTGAGCAACAGCACAGATTTCTCTGACTGCAGTGACTTTCTGGGCTCACACAGGGAGTTGTCACCAGCTGGGTGTCACAGGTCGGGTTTAGAAGGAGCAGGTGAAGGCAGAAAGTGCAGCTAAAGGTGGTCTTTAAATCCACGCTCACACAGGGAATTTCTGTAGGATTTCTGCTCCAGAAAACCCTCCTGGGTGTGGATTTGGGGGCTCCCTCAGTTGTGTGGCCCCCAAAGCCCTCTGCACCCTGTCCTTTCCTTCCTTTAGTAGTTTTTCTGGAGCAGATTACAGACATTCCTGGAAGGAACTCCTTGGTTTTGCCTTTCCCACCTCACCCATGTTTAGTGAGAGGGGTGCAGAGCCCTGTGTTCGTTAGGAGCTGTTTTCCCTCGTGTAAATGAATTCCTGGAGAGGCAGCTCCTTCTCCTGTGGGCAGTCCCCTTCCTTGACAGGCCCTTTCAGCAGCAGGTTATGGATCTGCAGGGCAGTTATGAGACAGCCTTGGAGGCGACAGAGTCCTGTTGTTTGTGTTTGTGTGGGTGCACGTGGCGTACGTGTCCTAAATTAAATCAATTTGTGGTCTGAAGCACGCACAAGTGCTGGCAGCAGTTGGGTTGGGCTTCTCGAGATAAACTTGGATAACACAGCCTTTCATCGGCAAAGTCATCAACTGATTCGTTAATTGGATTGTCGTCCAATTAGCAGGAAAGAGAGGAGTGGGAGAGGTGCAGGAAGAGCCAGGGCTGAGCTCTCCTCAGTTGTTTCCTGGCAGGGTCACCTGGGTGCTGGGTTATTTGTGTGTGAGTGGCTCAGGACAAGGTCCAGGTGTGCTGGATCCTGCCTGTGCCAGCTCCATGGGACGTGGAGCAGCACTGAAATTCCATGGAAAAGTCAGGCAACAGTTCATGGCACAGAGTGGGGTTGCAGCTCTGGGTGTTCCCCACCCGCCTTGGCACGCTCTGTGTGTGTGCACGCGTATTCCTGCAGTGGATCCTTGAGGGAATGCCTTCGGGAAGATCTGGGCATGCAGAGATTCCGTGGGGCTGTTGGGAATTCCCTAAAACCTGCCTTCTGCAGCTGAACCCAGTGCTGAGGTCAGGAATGCTTCAGGAGACGCCTGTTTGTGGGGATGAAATCCCATTAGTGCAGAGGTCAGGGACCCTGATTCCGCTGTTTGGGAATCTTCCAGTCACAAATTAATTAGTTGGGACCCAGAAGGTCACGTGAGGCTCATCCCTCTGCTGCTTCCATTGAGCTGTTATCCAAATAATTATAAGATATAAAAAAAGAGGGAGTTAAAGAGAGGCCTTGCTAGTTCTGCTCTGGTTAACAAGGTGGTGATGGGTCAAAGGTTGGACTCTGATCTTGGAGGTCTTTTCCAGCCTCTCTGATTGCCCCTCTCAGTTGGACTTGCTGTGGGGACAATGTCCTGGTGTTAATTACTTTAATGAAGTGCTCTAATCCCTCCCTTTTTTTAAGGAAACTTGTCAGAAGTGCAGGAATCACTCACTCAGAGCGAGACATTGCCGTCCAAAGTCTGTCTGGAGATTTTAAAACCCAATCCTGCCTCCTGGCTGAACAGTTGTCCGGACGATGAACACAGAGCTGCTGTCTGAGCCCTTCCTGCCACAAAACTCTGTCTCCTTTCCACATTCCCTGCGTGACCCAACCTTCCTGGCCTGGTGGCAGCAGCAGGAGCGCGAGCAGAGCCTGAATCTGCTGCTGATGGTTTCCTGACAGCCCCTTTGCCCCTCTGGCAGCAGCTCGGGGGGCACTGCAGGTGCTCCGGCACGGTTTCAGCGCTGGCATTCGGCTGGGATTTTTTAACTGTTTTTTTAACTTTGTTTTAACATTTTTGTAATTTTTTTTGACACTTTTTAACATTTTAAGGGAACTTTTCAGAAGTGCAGGAATCGCTCCCTTAGAGCAAGACAATGCCTGTGAAAGTTTGGAGATCTTAAAACCCAATCCTGCCTCCTGGCTGAACAGTTGTCCGGACGATGAACACAGAGCTCCTGTCTGAGCCCTTCCTGCCACAAAACTCTGTCTCCTTCCCACATTCCCTGCGTGACCCAACCTTCCTGGCCTGGTGGCAGCAGCAGGAGCGCGAGCAGAGCCTGAATCTGCTGCTGATGGTTTCCTGACAGCCCCTTTGCCCCTCTGGCAGCAGCTCGGGGGGCACTGCAGGTGCTCCGGCACGGTTTCAGCGCTGGCATTTGGCTGGGATTTTTTAACTGTTTTTTTAACTTTGTTTTAACATTTTTGTAATTTTTTTTGACACTTTTTAACATTTTAAGGGAACTTTTCAGAAGTGCAGGAATCGCTCCCTTAGAGCAAGACAATGCCTGTGAAAGTTTGGAGATCTTAAAACCCAATCCTGCCTCCTGGCTGAACAGTTGTCCGGACGATGAACACAGAGCTCCTGTCTGAGCCCTTCCTGCCACAAAACTCTGTCTCCTTTCCGCATTCCCTGCGTGACCCAACCTTCCTGGCCTGGTGGCAGCAGCAGGAGCACGAGCAGAGCCTGGATCTGCTGCTGGTGGTTTCCTGACAGCCCCTTTGCCCCTCTGGCAGCAGCTCGGGGGGCACTGCAGGTGCTCCGGCACGGTTTCAGCGCTGGCATTTGGCTGGGATTTTTTAACTGTTTTTTTAACTTTGTTTTAACATTTTTGTAATTTTTTTTGACACTTTTTAACATTTTAAGGGAACTTTTCAGAAGTGCAGGAATCGCTCCCTTAGAGCAAGACAATGCCTGTGAAAGTTTGGAGATCTTAAAACCCAATCCTGCCTCCTGGCTGAACAGTTGTCCGGACGATGAACACAGAGCTCCTGTCTGAGCCCTTCCTGCCACAAAACTCTGTCTCCTTCCCACATTCCCTGCGTGACCCAACCTTCCTGGCCTGGTGGCAGCAGCAGGAGCGCGAGCAGAGCCTGAATCTGCTGCTGGTGGTTTCCTGACAGCCCCTTTGCCCCTCTGGCAGCAGCTCGGGGGGCACTGCAGGTGCTCCGGCACGGTTTTGGCCGGGATTCCCGTGGCAGAGGTTTCCCGTGAGACGTTCCTCTGCGGGAAGCTGCGGCCGCACCTCAGGGGCTGAGGTTTCTCGCTGGGCTTTTTATAAAAATCCCGTGACTTGGGCTCGACAACAACAACAACAGCAGCCACCCGTGGGTCACGGATGGGCTTCGTGGCCAAGGAAGCCAAAATCCCAGGTGGGAGTGGGGATTTGGGATGTGGTTGTGCTTGAGGAGGCTGATCCGTGCCCGAATTGGGAATGTGTGCCCCCGAGCACGTTGGCCCTCAGTTATTCCAGGCAGATCTGGTGCTTCCAAAACCTGAGGGCTTTGGGAGGAACCGACCAAATGTTGTGTAGAACATGGGCAAACACCAGCCTGAGCTGCTGGGGCAGCTGGGAAGTGGTGCTCAGGAAGGGATATGGGAACTGGAGTTTCTGTACTGGGAAATAAATGGGTGTAGGGATATGAGAACTGGAGTTTCTGTACTGGAAAATGGGTGTAGGGATATGGGAACTGGAGTTTCTGTACTGGGAAATAAATGGGTGTAGGGATGTGGGAACTGGAGTTTCTGTACTGGGAAATAAATGGGTGTAGGGATGTGGGAGTTGGAGTTTCTGTACTGGGAAATAAATGAGTGTAGGGATGTGGGAACTGGAGTCTACTGGGAAATAAATGGGTGTAGGGATATGGCAACTGGAGTTTCTGTACTGGGAAATAAATGGGTGTAGGGATATGGGAACTGGAGTTTCTGTACTGGGAAATAAATGGGTGTAGGGATATGGGAACTGGAGTTTCTGTACTGGGAAATAAATGGGTGTAGGGATATGGGAACTGGAGTTTCTGTACTGGGAAATAAATGGGTGTAGGGATATGGGAACTGGAGTTTCTGTACTGGGAAATAAATGGGTGTAGGGATATGGGAACTGGAGTTTCTGTACTGGGAAATAAATGGGTGTAGGGATATGGGAGTTGGAGTTTCTGTACTGGGAAATAAATGGGTGTAGGGATATGGGAACTGGAGTTTCTGTACTGGGAAATAAATGGGTGTAGGGATATGGGAACTGGAGTTTCTGTACTGGGAAATAAATGGGTGTAGGGATATGGGAGTTGGAGTTTCTGTACTGGGAAATAAATGGGTGTAGGGATATGGGAACTGGAGTTTCTGTACTGGGAAATAAATGGGTGTAGGGATATGGGAGTTGGAGTTTCTGTACTGGGAAATAAATGGGTGTAGGGATGTGGGAACTGGAGTTTCTGTACTGGGAAATAAATGGGTGTAGGGATATGAGAACTGGAGTTTCTGTACTGGGAAATAAATGGGTGTAGGGATGTGGGAACTGGAGTTTCTGTACTGGGAGATAAATGGGTGTAGGGATATGGGAGTTGGAGTTTCTGTACTGGGAAATAAATGGGTGTAGGGATGTGGGAACTGGAGTTTCTGTACTGGGAAATAAATGGGTGTAGGGATATGGGAGTTGGAGTTTCTGTACTGGGAAATAAATGGGTGTAGGGATGTGGGAACTGGAGTTTCTGTACTGGGAAATAAATGGGTGTAGGGATATGGGAGTTGGAGTTTCTGTACTGGGAAATAAATGGGTGTAGGGATGTGGGAACTGGAGTTTCTGTACTGGGAGATGAATGGGTGTAGGGATATGGGAACTGGAGTCTGTACTGGGAAATCAGTTTGGAAGGTCGAGTTCATGGAGTCATGGGATCATGGAATGGTTTGGGTGGGAAGGGACATTAAACCCACCCAGTGCCAGCCCTGCCATGGGCAGGGACATCTCCCCCTGTCCCAGGGTGCTCCAACTGGGCCTTGGGCACTGCCAGGGATCCAGGGGCAGCCACAGCTGCTCTGGGAATTCCAGCCCAGCCCCTCCCCACCCTCATTCCTTCCCATTATCCCATCTCACCCAGCCCTCCAGCACTGGGAAGCCATTCCCCCTTTTCCTATCTCTCCATCCCTTATCCCAGGCCCCTCCCCAGGTTCCAGCGTGTCCAACATCCATCTCCATCCCTGTGTTTGACCCTCAGGTACGTGGGGAACCTCTCCCGGGACGTGACTGAGGCTCTGATCCTCCAGCTCTTCAGCCAGATCGGGCCCTGCAAGAACTGCAAGATGATCATGGATGTAAGAGCCTGAATCCTCTGATTTCCCTGTTCCTGGGAGCTGCTGGCTCCAGGCTGTGCTTGTGGGTCTGGGAATTCCTCTGGAAACACACAGCCACCTTAAATAAATCTGGAGATGCAGTCAGGTGTTTTTGGCATCATTTCTGCCACATGCCTGGTGGTAAATTTAAGGATGGGTGGACATGGAGAGGGACAATGAATTCATTAAATCATGGGGAGATTGTAAATGAGGTTTTACAAATTCTTCACCATAACTTTACCTTTCTAAAGCAGAATTGAAACCTCTGGGAGCATTGGTAGTAGAGTAAGAGTAAGAAAACTCTCCCTGTAGAGTCAGAAAACCTGTCCACACGGGGCTGTGGCGGTGCCAGCAGTCAGAGGCAGAGCAGAGCAGCCAGAGTCCGGGTTTGTATCCCTAATCCCGGGCTCGTTTCCTGTCTCAGACAGCTGGGAATGATCCCTACTGCTTCGTGGAGTTCTACGAGCACCGGCACGCGGCCGCCGCGCTGGCCGCCATGAACGGCAGGAAGATAATGGGTAAGGTAAGCTGCCATGGCCCGGGGTGAGTTTGGGCTGCCACACGGGCTGGGCCAGGGGCCCTGCGGGCATTCCAGGGGCACATCCCGCTGGGAGCGATGGGGACTCTTCGTTTGGGGTGGAGATCTTGATGGGACCTGACTGGGAGGAGGAGTTCAGAGTGCCGGGAGAGGTTCGGAGTGCTGGGAGGAGGAGTTCGGAGTGCCGGGAGGAGGAGTTCGGAGTGCCGGGAGGAGGAGTTCGGAGTGCCGGGAGAGGTTCGGAGTGTCGGGAGGAGGAGTTCGGAGTGTCGGGAGGAGGAGTTCGGAGTGTCGGGAGGAGGAGTTCGGAGTGTCGGGAGGAGGAGTTCGGGGTGTCGGGAGAGGTTCGGAGTGTCGGGAGGAGGGGTTCGGAGTGCCGGGAGGAGGAGTTCGGAGTGCCGGGAGGAGGAGTTCGGAGTGCCGGGAGGAGGAGTTCGGAGTGCCGGGAGGAGGAGTTCGGAGTGCCGGGAGGAGGAGTTCGGAGTGCCGGGAGGAGGAGTTCGGAGTGCCGGGAGGAGGAGTTCGGAGTGTCGGGAGGAGGAGTTCGGAGTGTCGGGAGGAGGAGTTCGGAGTGTCGGGAGAGGTTCGGAGTGTCGGGAGGAGGAGTTCGGAGTGTCGGGAGGAGGAGTTCGGAGTGTCGGGAGGAGGAGTTCGGAGTGTCGGGAGGAGGAGTTCGGGGTGTCGGGAGAGGTTCGGAGTGTCGGGAGGAGGAGTTCGGAGTGCCGGGAGGAGGAGTTCGGAGTGTCGGGAGGAGGAGTTCAGAGTGTCGGGAGGAGGAGTTCGGAGTGCCGGGAGGAGGAGTTCAGAGTGTCGGGAGGAGGAGTTCGGAGTGTCGGGAGAGGTTCGGAGTGTCGGGAGGAGGAGTTCGGAGTGCCGGGAGGAGGAGTTCGGAGTGTCGGGAGGAGGAGTTCGGAGTGTCGGGAGGAGGGGTTCGGAGTGCCGGGAGGAGGAGTTCGGAGTGCCGGGAGGAGGAGTTCGGAGTGCCGGGAGGAGGAGTTCGGAGTGCCGGGAGGAGGAGTTCGGAGTGCCGGGAGGAGGAGTTCGGAGTGCCGGGAGGAGGAGTTCGGAGTGCCGGGAGGAGGAGTTCGGAGTGTCGGGAGGAGGAGTTCGGAGTGTCGGGAGGAGGAGTTCGGAGTGTCGGGAGGAGGAGTTCGGGGTGTCGGGAGAGGTTCGGAGTGTCGGGAGGAGGAGTTCGGAGTGCCGGGAGGAGGAGTTCGGAGTGTCGGGAGGAGGAGTTCGGAGTGTCGGGAGGAGGAGTTCGGAGTGTCGGGAGGAGGGGTTCGGAGTGCCGGGAGGAGGAGTTCAGAGTGTCGGGAGGAGGAGTTCGGAGTGTCGGGAGGAGGAGTTCAGAGTGTCGGGAGGAGGGGTTCGGAGTGCCGGGAGGAGGAGTTCAGAGTGTCGGGAGGAGGAGTTCGGAGTGTCGGGAGAGGTTCGGAGTGTCGGGAGGAGGAGTTCGGAGTGCCGGGAGGAGGAGTTCGGAGTGTCGGGAGGAGGAGTTCGGAGTGCCGGGAGGAGGAGTTCGGAGTGTCGGGAGGAGGAGTTCGGAGTGTCGGGAGAGGTTCGGAGTGTCGGGAGGAGGAGTTCGGAGTGTCGGGAGGAGGAGTTCGGAGTGCCGGGAGGAGGAGTTCGGAGTGCCGGGAGGAGGAGTTCGGAGTGTCGGGAGAGGTTCGGAGTGTCAGGAGGGGTTCAGAGTGTCGGGAGGAGGAGTTCGGAGTGTCGGGAGGAGGAGTTCGGGGTGTCGGGAGAGGTTCGGAGTGTCAGGAGGGGTTCAGAGTGTCGGGAGCAGGAGCTCAGGGTCCTGGGAGGAGTTCAGAGGGAGCTGGGGATGTGGAACTTGGAGAAAAATCTCAGAATTCCAGAGTGGGTGGGGTTGGAAGGCACCTCCGGAGATGATCCCGTCCTGAAGTCCATTCAGAGCAGGGTGCACAGGGTCGTGTCCAGGCAGGGTTTTGGTGTCTGCAGGGAAGGAGATGCCACAGCCTCTTCCAGGCCTCAAAGGAAAGTTTTCCCTCATATTTTCCTTCTTGTTTTCCTCATATTGAGGTGGAACTTCCCATGTTTCAGTCCTTGCCCCTTACCCTGTCACTGGGCACCACTGATAAGGGTCTGTCCCCATCCTCTTCGCGCTCACCCCAAAGACATTTGGAAGCCGTTCCCTGTGTCCTGTCCCTCCATGCCTTGTCCCCAGTTCCTCTCCAGCTCTCCTGGAGCCCCTTTAGGCCCTGCAAGGGGTTCTGAGCTCTCTCTGGATCCCTCCCTTCTCCAGGTGAACACCCCCCAGCCCCTGGTAATTTAAGAACAAACCCTCTCCCTAGAAAAACATCTTAAACTTGAGTTTTAACCCCAGCCTTGCACCTGGGGGGGCCCTGTAAAGCCAGAATTAAGCACTGGATGTGTCTGACCTTTTTGGGATTTACCAAACCTGATGTGTCATTCCCATTTGCAGGAGGTCAAAGTGAACTGGGCCACCACCCCCAGCAGCCAGAAGAAAGACACCAGCAGTAAGTGTTGATTGGTTAATCCAATATCCACGGACAAAAGCCCCTCTAATTAAAGTTTGGCAGTGGGGTGTTTATCCAGGCACTGGCAGGTGGCATGGCAGCAGCATGGGACATGCCAGCCAAGTGCCAGGTTCTCTGTTCTCTGGTTGTTACTCACTCCAGGTTTGTGTGGCCCCGGCACCTCCCTTTATATGCAAATGAGGTCGTTACCTCAGTTTCTCTCTCAAATTGGGTCACTGCTCCTGAAGGATGAAGTCAGGAACGTCTTCCTCACCGTGACCTTTTTATCTCCTTGCCTTCATGACCTCTTGGCACAGCCCAAGATCTCCTACTTTTGATTAATTGTTACGAGCCCCGGGTGCTGTTCTTGGTTCTGTTGGTTGCAGTTTGTTTGGATGAGAGTTCATTCATTCTGTTTCCTTCTAGAAACAAAACTTAAAAATATCATGGCAAATAATACATCACTTGGCTCTAGCTTAGGCATCTAATAGTCATTAACTTATCTTTTGTTTTTCTACTTTGTGTCTTAATTAATGCCAATTTCTTCTCTTAGCTAAAATTTCAACCTTTTAAAACCTTGGCTCAATGTCACCTGTGCCCCGAGCTGTGCAAGTTCTTAAACAGAAATGCACCACACGGTGGTTTTGATTGGAATCCTAATTATTTATTGTGTTTGTGTTAATTAAACTTCAGGGCAAATCTGATCTTTGCCATCAGGTTCGCACAGTGTTCACAAGGTAATTAATTGTTTCTTCTTCAACATCAAATGGTGGATCTCCAGGGTGGTCCCTGAAGCTAAGTTTGGGGGGTTTTGGTTTGTTTTCCATTTATTTTTTTATGGAAAGACTTCCCTTTCATTTCCCTGTAGCATCAGGAAGGGATTTGGTGTCCAGAGTTTTGGGTTGGTGCAAATCCGTGGCTGTTTGGTACCGGGGCAGTTGTGGTTTAAACCCCAAAGGCTCGTTCTGTGCTTTTGAGGCACATTCAGCATCTCCCAGCAGGGCTGCTGCTCCTTGGCAGCATCCAGGCTCCTTCCAAAACAGCTTCCATCACTCCCAACTATTTCTGTGCAGAAAATCTTGGGATTTCAGGCTGATGGGGCTAAACCCTGTCAGTGCCCGAGCAGAGTGGAGAGGTTGGTGCCTGCTGTGGCACAGCTCAATCTGTGCCACACACTGTAGGACTGGGATGGAAAACTCCTCGGATTCAGGCCTTTTGTGCCTGTTTTCATCAGGAAGGGATCCCTCTTTCCATCCTGACACCTTCAGTCCTGGCTCACTGCAGCTGCCCCATCCCTGGCAGTGTCCCAGGCCAGGCTGGAGCACCCTGGGACAGTGGGAGGTGTCCCTGCCCATGGCAGGGGTGGCACTGGATGGGTTTAAATCCCTTCCCACCCCACCATTGCAGGATTCCACATCACAGCTTAATGCTGGCCCAGGGAGACAGAGAGATTTTCCTGGGGACTGGGCACAGCAAGTGTAAATAATCTCAGATTTGTGCAGTAAATGCTGGCAGGCCTTAAAAGCAGATTGTAAAATTCGAGATCCAAATGTGTGTCCTTCAAATCACGGGCTTGTGGCACTGCCAAGCGCAGGGGCTGTCAGGAACAGCAGGAATTCTGTTCCACAGTGAACTCTGCTCTTCCTGTAGCATCCAGGATGGGTTTTTGTGGTGTCTAATAGGTATTTTTGTGCTTTTTAACAAGGTATTTTGAATAGCAGCTGGAGTTTTAATAAAGGGCTTTGTAGGAGAGTTTCTTTGCTCTGCTCAGAGTAAAACACTTCATTTCTTCACTTCAACCACTGAATCCTCCTTTCTCTTCTTCCCCCAAAGACCATTTCCACGTCTTTGTCGGAGACCTCAGCCCCGAAATCACAACTGAAGACATCAAAGCAGCCTTCGCTCCCTTCGGAAGAATCTCGTAAGTCCTTTTTTAGGGCAGATCAACTCCTGAGTGGAGGCAGCTTTGTGTTGGAGTGAGGGTCACCGTGGCACTGCAGGGACACGCTCCCACAGCCACATCCTTTATCCCCCTCTCTTCTGCTTTCCCAGGAAAGTTGCATCCAGCTTGCTTTGGCTTTGTCCTCCTTGCCTCGTTTGGCCAAGCTGGAAAATGCAGGTCCTGCACCTGGGCTGTGCATTCCCTGCCCCGAGAGTCCCTTGGCACTCCGGATTTTTGCTGCCAGCCACCCACAGCCAGCATTTTTGATGGAGTTAATTCCCATTTCCCTCAAAAACGAGCATTTTTTTTTGGAGCACGTTGGGGCAGCATCACCTTGTCCTGAGGCCCCACAGCTTTGTCCAAACCCTTTGGGTCAGGGAGCTGGGACGGTCCCAGCATGTCCCACGCTGGTGCCAGCCTGTCCCTGCCAGCCTGTCCCTGCCAGCCTGTCCCTGCCAGGCTGCAGCAGAGCGAGGAGCAGCGCCTCCATTCCAGCCCCCAAACGTAAACCATTAATTTTCCTTGTAGTGTTGTCTGTACTGGACATTGGATGTAAGAACGTAGAGTGCTTTGGAGTGTTGGGTAGTGAAGCATTAAATTGAAGTAAGTTTGGTTTTTGTTGCTTTATATTTTTTCTCCCCACCCCTCCCTCAAGAGTTGCAGTTTATTCCTCTTTTCGTGCCAGCTTGATTTGCTTTTATTAGAAGGTTTAAAAAGTTCTGTACATGGGATTTTTTTGCTTCAGACGTCCCCTGAGGGCAGCTCAGGGGCACCAGGGAGTGCAGAGGGAGGGCTCCAGGGGGTTCATCCTCTGGAGGGAAGGGATGGAGCTCCAGGGAGTCCAGCCTCTGGCCAGATGTGGCTGAATAGAAGGGATGGGGCTCCAGGGAGTCCAGCCTCTGGCCAGATGTGGCTGAATAGAAGGGATGGGGCTCCAGGGGGTCCAACCTCTGACCAGATGTGGCTGAATAGAAGGGATGGGGCTCCAGGGGGTCCAACCTCTGGCCAGATGTGGCTGAATAGAAGGGATGGGGCTCCAGGGGGTCCAACCTCTGACCAGATGTGGCTGAATAGAAGGGATGGGGCTCCAGAGAGTCCAACCTGTGGCCAGATGTGGCTGAATAGAAGGGATGGGGCTCCAGGGGGTCCAACCTCTGGCCAGATGTGGCTGAATAGAAGGAATGAGGCTCCAGGGTGTTCATCCTCTGGCCAGATGTGGCTGAATAGAAGGGATGGGGCTCCAGGGGGTTCATCCTCTGGAGGGAAGGGATGGGGCTCCGGGGAGTCCAACCTCTGGCCAGATGTGGCTGGAGGGAAAGGATGGGGCTCCAGGGGGTCCAACCTGTGGCCAGATGTGGCTGAATAGAAGGGATGAGGCTCCAGGGGGTCCAACTTGTGGCCAGATGTGGCTGGATGAAGGGCTGAGGGGCTGGCACAGCTGGAAGGGTGCAGGAGGGCGGCAGGAGCAGGCAGGGTGTTGGTGTGAGAGTTTCCCATCCCTGTGGCAGTGAGCACCTTGCACAAAAGTCCCCCAGAACCCCCAAATTCCCTCCCGACCCCACAGCTGGGGCCAGGCCCTTTGTCCCATCTTCCCTGGAAGAGTTTTTTTCCCCTACAAGAGCTGTCCCTGCCCGGTGCTGACGGGAAGGGAACGAAGCTCACACTGGCTCAGACTCACCATCCAACCTGAAAATTAAGTTTTTTCCCCCAAAAAGCAGAATTCTCCCTTTTGAACTCCCGTTCCAAACCCCAAAGGATCCAAATTTTCTCCTTATTTAAATTCCACCTGGAAAACCACGGGGGTGGAATGAAGTGACTTCTCCAGCTGTGTCTCACCTCTGGAAATGTGCTGCTAATTGACTGTTTCCTGATTGATTCCTTTGAATCTTTACTGGTGCTAAACTGATTTTTCCTGATGACCTCGAGGCATGACGAGCACAGAGAGCAGTTGGGGTGATTCTTGGCCTCTGGCTGGTTTGAATCCCTGTCAAACACCCTCTCCCTCCCTTTGTGCTCACTCTGCTCATGTTTTCACTTGTTCTCGAGTCTTTATTCCCAAATTTTCAGTTGAGGGTGAGTAGAGGGGAGTTTTTCCCCTCTTCCCTCTCAAGCAAGCCCAGCTCAGCCCCCCTGAGTGGCTTTTCCAGGCAATTTGGGACTTTGGACCCGAATTCTAGGAAAGTTCAAGAGGAAGAGGGATGTAACCGAGAACAAATATCCCTGCTGCTTTGGAGAGGGGTTTTCCTCAGGCATCTGCCTCTGTGGGTGCCAGAATTACTCTTAATTAGGCTTCAAACCTCCGAGCCTTAACGAACTCTGTGCCCGCCGTGGCTCAGCGCTGTGCCCGTGCTCTGCTGGTTTCTCTGCCCCCTCTCATTTCACTTCCGTCATTTCCTGACTGGGTTTGGGTTGGTTTTTTTTTTTGCTGTTTCTGTTTCTTTCCCTGTGGGGAGGGGAGCAGAGGGTGGCCTGGCGCTGAGGACACGTCCCCCCAAGGCTGCCTTTGTGCCCGGATTGCCCGGGCAGCACCGTGTGCCACCGGTGGCTTTGGCTCTGGAGCTGGGATCTCTCCTACCTCAATCCCAAATAACGGGGCTCTGGTTATTTTGCAGAGTGTCCCTGAAGAATGGACAGAATTCCATGGCTAACCACAAGCTTCACAGTGGACAAACGTTGTAGTTTTATTTCATTTTATCCATTTTATCCCTTTTCCCCCCCGGCCCTTTTTCTTCCTACACCTCGTAGTTCCAATCACTCCCGTTTGATTGCTGTTGTGCCGATGATGTGTGGTTTGAAGAGTTGGAATATGTTTTCTTTTCCTCAATAATTTCTGAAATATCAATCTCTCAAAATTTACAGCTGCCCACAGCCCAAAAAGGGGGTAACGAATTGACCCGAGAATTAAAGAATTCAGTTAACAGGCGACGTATGCCTTTTAATTCCTATTTTTTTTATTATTTTTTAATTTTTATTTTTATTTTCTATTCAATCTTTGGAATGAGCAGGTAGAATGTGTTGGCAAATAAATTAAGACTTTAAAAAAATTGCATGGTTCCAGAGAGCCAGCCAAGCTCCTGAAGTGATTTGGAACAGCTGCTTTGACCACGCTTTGTGTCTTTCCCAGCCTGTGACAGTGTCTGGAGCAGGAGCCAGCTGTAAAACGCAGCCATTTGTTAGAGAAGCTCTTTGATTTGCATGTTTTACGTTTAATTTTGCTCCTTTAGCCGAGCTGTGTGTAGACAAGGAGCCTTTTTTGCTTTGAGTGTGGTGCTGGTGCAGGGAGCAGTGCAGGGGAAGAGGTGGAGCTGAGCCTGCCCCAGCCGGGCTGGGGGGGCTGAGCTGGCTCCCGTTTGTGCTTTTTAGGGATGCACGGGTGGTCAAGGACATGGCCACGGGCAAGTCCAAGGGCTACGGCTTCGTCTCCTTCTTCAATAAATGGGTAAGAGCCCTTCATTTCCTTCTCCAAAAAATGGGTCAAATCCTTTCATTTCCCTCTCCAAAAAATGGGTAAAATCCCTTCATTTCCTTCTTAAATAAATGGGTAAAATCCCTTCATTTCCCTTATTAATAAATGGGTAAAATCCCTTCATTTCCCTCTCCAAAAAATGGGTAAAATCCTTTCATTTCCCTCTCCAATAAATGGGTAAAATCCCTTCATTTCCTTCTCCAATAAATGGGTAAAATCCCTTCATTTCCCTCTCCAATAAATGGGTAAAATCCCTTCATTTCCTTCTTCAATAAATGGGTAAAATCCCTTCATTTCCTTCTTCAATAAATGGGTAAAATCCTTTCATTTCCTTCTCCAAAAAATGGGTCAAATCCCTTCATTTCTCTCTCCAAAAAATGGGTCAAATCCTTTCATTTCCCTCTCCAATAAATGGGTAAAATCCTTTCATTTCCCTCTCCAAAAAATGGGTAAAATCCCTTCATTTCCTTCTTAAATAAATGGGTAAAATCCCTTCATTTCCCTCCAAAAAGTGGATAAAATCCCTTCATTTCCTTCTTAAATAAATGGGTAAAATCCTTTCATTTCCCTCTCCAATAAATGGGTCAAATCCCTTCATTTCTCTCTCCAAAAACATGGGGGAAATCCTTTCATTTCCTTCATCAATAAATGGGTAAAATTCCTTCATTTCCCTTCAATAAATGAGTAAAATCCCTTCATTTCCTTCTCCAATAAATGGGTAAGAGTCCTTCATTCCTTCCTCAAAAAAATGGGAGAGATCCCTTCATTTCCTTCTTCAAAAAATGGGTGAGATCCCTTAATTTCCTTCTTCAGTAAATGGCTAATAACCCTTCATCTCCTCCCTCAAAAAATGGGTGAGAGCCCTTTGTTTCCCTCTTCAAAAAATGGGAAAAATCCCTTCATTCCTTCTCCAAAAAATGGGTAAAATCCCTTCATTCCCTCTTCAAAAAATGGGTAAAATCCTTTCATTTCCTTCTCCAATAAATGGATAAGAGCCCTTCATTCCTTCCTCAAAAAAATGAGTAAAATTCCTTCATTTCCCTGATCAAAAAGTGGGTAAAATCCCTTAATTTCTCTCTTCAATAAATGGGTAAAATCCCTTCATTTCCCTTATTAATAAATGGTAAAATGCCTTCATTCCTTCCTCAAAAAATGAGTGAAATTCTTTCATTTCCTTCATCTATAAATGGGAAAAATCCCTTCATTTCCTTAATCAATGGGAAAAATCCCTTCATTTCCCTCTCCAATAAATGGGAAAAATCCCTTCATTTCCTTCATCAATAGATGGGAAAAATCCCTTCATTTCCTTCTTCATTTCCTCCTTCATTTCCTCCTTCATTTCCTCCTTCATTTCCTCCTTCATTTCCTCCTTCATTTCCTCCTTCATTTCCTCCCTCATTTCCTCCTTCATTTCCTTCTGTTTCCTTCCCCATTAAAAGGGAAGATCCCTTCATTTCCCTCTCCGATGAGCAGCTGAGTCTCTGTCACGCTCTTGAGCTTCCCCAGCTGATTTTCACTGTGGTTTCCCTGCCTGTGACAAGGGCCAGCTTCTCTCTCTGTTCCTAAATCCACAGAAGTCACAGAATCTGTAGCGGGTTGGGTTTGTAACCAGGCAGAAACACCAATTTCATGTCGTGGTTTGGTCCAAAATACTCATTACTGTTTATCTTCTGTGAGATAACAATTAGGAGAAACGCAAAGCAGGCACCAAACTTGAAAGAATAGAAAGAAGTTTATTAACAGACCTAAAAGAAGAAAAAAAAATTCTGCCACACCTTCAGAGCTCTCCTCCTCCCCCCGCCTTCCTCCCTTCTCCCACTGACAATGCAAAAAGACAACCCTTGAGATGTTCAGTCTGTTACCACTTCCATAAAAACCTTGTTCACTCCATTTAGAAAGAGAAGTCTCTTCTTGCTCGTGCTGTGAAAACATTATCACAACGAGAGAGCCGCCCACTTCCAAATATTGGTCAGTCCATTTAGGAAGAGGAGTCTCTCTGCCTGCGTGTGAGTCTCTGTTGGGGAAGATGAAACGGGAAAGCCTTATAAATATGATTGCCTGACAAAAGATTTTGGGAGTATGAAAACTACAGGCAACATCGAAATGAAAGCCACTTTTGAAATACCAACTCTTAGTTACTGAACAACTGGAAAACAATGGTATGGCCGACTGAAGGTAATCCCCTCCTGATGGAACAATACCCTCTGCTTGCAGGCAGGTCCAAGGGTCAGAGCAGACCCTACTAGCTCAGCAGAAGGGGTCCAAAGAGTAGTTTTTAGAAGTTAAGATGTAACACTCTATGGTAATATAAGAACTCTTATAGGCTGTATGTAAATGCTATAGGATTTGTATCTTGTATTAGATTGGTTAGTGACAATTAGAATATTCAGTACAGAAGATGATTTATTGTATTGTAACCAGAACTTCAGACACTCTTGCTCTTACTCTTACTACTTCTTCTTCACTCTCTTTGCTCTTACACTCTCTCTCTCTTACCTGCTTACTCTCTTGCTCTCCTGGGCCTGCTCAGAGCTGAGTCTGGCAGCTCTAAGCAGTGCCCCTATACCCACGCCCTTTGCAATAAACCCCATGTGTCCCAAGATCAGCCTATAGAGATCTCTCGTCTCCGACCGTCCGTAACCTACAAGTCCCTTTCCCCCGACTTGCAGCTTTTCCCACAACTGCTTTCGAGGGTCCACCCTTGAAGGTTTTTTTGGGGTACAATTTTAAGGTTGAGCCATTCAGAAATAAAAGTTCTTTTCACCCATCTCTGGGAGCATTTCATCTCTAAGAACAGAGGCCCTTCTCCTTCCCTGGGAGCAAAGGGTCCTCCTCATCTTCATCTCTAGGACTATCTCTGGGAGCATCTCTAGGAGCTGAGGTTTTCTCCTTTCCCATTTGGAGCCAAAGTCCTCATCAGGTCCATCTCTAGGAGCTGAGGTTTTCTCCTTTTCCATTTGGAGCCAAAGTCCTCATCTGGTCCATCTCTCCCTGTCCAAACTTCTCATGAAATTACAGCTGCGTCAGCATCTGCCTATCTCAGCGCAGGTGCTTTTGCTTACGAGCTGAACACTCCACCCCCCAGATCTTCATGGAATTACCACGGGATACTCTGATATATCATAGCTTCACAACAGAATTTCAGCTTTAAGCATCTCCTCTCTCTCTTCCCTCAGGTTTTCAGCTCTTCACAGCAATAAAAGGGTTAATCTCACCTCGGCCTTGCAGCTGGAATGTGGCTTATTGCAGTGGAGAGGGGGGAGAGCCAAGCTGCTCCGGGGGGTTACGCGGGTGGAACAGGGCCACTGGCTCCAGGATGGTCATGGCCCGCTGGCCCCCGCACGGGGCCCGCAGCCGCCTGTCCCAACACCAGAAACGAGACAGAGCCTCTGCCTCAGGGCTTCTGTTCTTAAGTGTGCATCACAGAGGTGGGCACAGCTTTAAGTGGCTCAACGAATTGTCCATATTCAAACTGGCCACTGCTAGGTCCTGTCAGGTCACAGAGGAAGCTGTAAGCACCCCTTGGCAAGGACATCACTTCCAGGACTATGCTTGCTAACCCATGACAGAATGCCACAACGATTTGGGCTGAAAGGACCTTAAATCCCATCCAGCACCACCCCAGCCGTGGGCAGGGACACGTCCAATCCCCATCCAGCCTGGCCAGGGACGTTTGCAGGGATGGGTCCCTCAGGAGGGCAGTGCTGTCGTTCCCGTGGCTCTGTCCCAAAGGACCCGGTGCCAGCAGTGGGGTTTTTGTCTCCCTCTCGTGCCAGGACGCCGAGAACGCCATCCAGCAGATGGGGGGGCAGTGGCTCGGGGGGCGGCAGATCCGGACCAACTGGGCCACGAGGAAACCTCCGGCTCCCAAGAGCACCTATGAGAGTAGGTGCCCACCCTGTGCCCTGCCAGCTCCTGGGGCAGGGGATCCCGCTGTCCTTGGGGTGGGAAGGACCTCAGAGCCCACCCAGTGCCACCCCTGCCATGGGCAGCAACACCTTCCATTGATCCAGGGTGCTCCAGCCTGGCCTTGGGCACTTCCAGGGGTCCAGGGGCAGCCACAGCTGCTCTGGGAATTCCAGCCCAGCCCCTCCCCACCCCCATTCCTTCCCAAGATCCCATTTCAATCTCCCCTTTCCCACTGGGAAGCCGTTCCCTGGGTCCTGTCCCTCCCTCCCCTGTCCCCAGTCCCTCTCCAGCTCTCCTGGAGCCCCTTCAGGCCCTACAAGGGGCTCTGAGCTCTCCCTGTAGAGATCCTCCATGACCCCAGCAGGTGTTTGTGGGTTGTGCTCCAAGTCCTGTGCCAGTCAGGACTAAAACTCCTCCCCAATTCCCATCCCACCCCTTAAAAAATCCCCGTGCAATCTCTTCCAGCGAACACCAAACAATTGTCCTACGACGAGGTGGTCACTCAGTCCAGCCCGAGCAACTGCACCGTGTACTGCGGGGGGGTCACCTCGGGCCTCACAGGTACGTGTGGCCTCGCCCCTGTGCCCGCTGCCCCCGTGCCCGCTGCCCCCGTGCCAACCACGGCTGCCTCATGCCGCTCTCTCTGTCCTTCCTGCTCCAGAGCAGCTGATGCGCCAGACCTTCTCCCCCTTCGGGCAAATCATGGAGATCCGAGTGTTCCCGGATAAAGGCTACTCCTTCGTCAGGTGCGGTGGGATTTGGGGAGGGAGGGGAGCTTTGCGAGGGTGGGAGCGTCCTGGATTTCAAGGGGTTTTCTTTCCTGTGGTCTGAGGAGGGTTTGTGGTTGTAACAAGTGGGGGAAACCCCAGAAACCCCTTGGAGCAGGGCCCTTTGTGATTTAGGATCTCCATCAGTACAGAGGAGCCACTGAAGCCCCCCAGATGAGAGGGTTTCTGCTGTGAGGAGGAGTTTATGGCCTTAACAAGTGGGGGAAAATCCCAGAAACCCCTTGGAACACCACAGAGGAGTCAGTGAAGCCTCCCAGTTTAGAGGATTTCTGCTCTGAGGAGGAGTTTATGGCCTTAACAAGTGGGGGAACCCAGAAACCCCCTTGGAGCAGGGCCCTGTGTGATTTAGGATCTCCATCAGCACAGAGGAGTCACTGAAACCTCCCAGATTAGAGGATTTCTGCTCTGAGGAGGAGTTTATGGCCTTAACAAGTGGGGGAGATCACAGAAACCGCTTGGAGCAGGACCCTTTGTGATTTAGGATCTCCATCAGCATGGAGGAGTCACTGAAACCTCCCAGATCAGAGGGTTTTTCCTTCCTGTGGTCTGAGGAGGAGTTTATGGCCTTAACAAGTGGGGGAACCCAGAAACCCCCTTGGAGCAGGGCCCTGTGTGATTTAGGATCTCCATCAGCACGGAGGAGTCACTGAAACCTCCCAGATTAGAGGGTTTTTCCTTCCTCAATTAAAAAATAAAAAAAAAGTAAAAAAATCAATAAATTGACTAATCTTTCCCGCTGAGTAAAAATTGAGTAAAAAAATCAATAAATTGACCAATCATTCCCACTTAGTAAAAAATCAATTAAAAAATTGCAAATTGAGTAAAAAAATGAATAAATTGACTAATCCTTCCCACTGAGTAAAAATTGAGTAAAAAACCAATAAATTGACTAACCATTCCCACTCAGTAAAAAATCAGTAAAAACCAATTAAAAAATTAAAAATTGAGTCAAAAATCACTAAATTAACTAAATCCTTCCCACTGAGTAAAAACTCAATAACAAATCAATAACAAATCAGTAACAAATCAGTAACAAATCAATAACAAACCCCCCCATCCAGTAAAACATCCCCACCTTGCCCACTCTCCTTGCTGACCTCGCCGCTTGCCTTGGGGAGTTTCGCAGCGCGGAGAAGCCACCGGGGCCTCGTGCCCTGTGCCCGCTGTGGGGCACGGGGACACCTCTGGCACCCAGCCTGGCTCTGACCCACCCCAATCCTCTCTGGGGTTGTTCCCGGTGGAGTCATTCCCGCTCAAATCCCGATCCTGCACCCGCTGTGGGGCACAGGGACACCTCTGGCACCCAGCCTGCCTCTGACCCACCCCAATCCTCTCTGGGGTTGTTCCCGGTGGAGTCCTTCCCACTCAAATCCCGCCCTGCACCCACTGTGGGGCACGGGGACAGCTCTGGTGCCCAGCCTGCCTCTGACCCACCTCAATCCTCTCTGGGGTTGTTCCTGGTGTGCTTCCTGCTCAAATCCCGATCCTGCACCCGCTGTGGGGTACGGGGACACCTCCGGCTCTGACCCACCCCAATCCTCTCTGGGGTTGTTCCTGGTGGAGTCCTTCCCACTCAAATCCTGCCCTGCACCCGCTGTGAGGCACGGGGACACCTCCAGCTCTGACCCACCCCAATCCTCTCTGGGGTTGTTCCTGGTGGAGTCCTTCCCACTCAAATCCCGCCCTGCACCCGCTGTGAGGCACGGGGACACCTCTGGCGCCCAGCCTGGCTCTGACCCACCCCAGTCCTCTCTGGGGTTGTTCCTGGTGGAGTCCTTCCCACTCAAATCCCGCCCTGCACCCACTGTGGGGCACGGGGACAGCTCTGGTGCCCAGCCTGGCTCTGACCCACCCCAATCCTCTCTGGGGTTGTTCCTGGTGTGCTTCCTGCTCAAATCCCGATCCTGCACCCGCTGTGGGGCACGGGGACAGCTCTGGCACCCAGCCTGCCTCTGACCCACCCCAATCCTCTCTGGGGTTGTTCCTGGTGTGCTTCCCGAGTCCTTCCCGCTCAAATCCCGATCCTGCACCCGCTGTGGGGTACGGGGACACCTCCGGCTCTGACCCACCCCAATCCTCTCTGGGGTTGTTCCTGGTGGAGTCCTTCCCACTCAAATCCTGCCCTGCACCCGCTGTGAGGCACGGGGACACCTCCAGCTCTGACCCACCCCAATCCTCTCTGGGGTTGTTCCTGGTGGAGTCCTTCCCACTCAAATCCTGCCCTGCACCCGCTGTGAGGCACGGGGACACCTCCAGCTCTGACCCACCCCAATCCTCTCTGGGGTTGTTCCCGGTGGAGTCATTCCCACTCAAATCCCGATCCTGCACCCACTGTGGGGCACGGGGACACCTCTGGCGCCCAGCCTGGCTCTGACCCACCCCAGTCCTCTCTGGGGTTGTTCCTGGTGTGCTTCCCGAGTCCTTCCCGCTCAAATCCCGATCCTGCACCCACTGGGGTACAGGGACACCTCTGGCTCTGACCCACCCCAATCCTCTCTGGGGTTGTTCCTGGTGTGCTTCCCACTCAAATCCCGACCCTGCACCCACTGTGGGGCACGGGGACACCTCCAGCTCTGACCCACCCCAATCCTCTCTGGGGTTGTTCCCGGTGGAGTCCTTCCCACTCAAATCCTGCCCTGCACCCGCTGTGAGGCACGGGGACACCTCTGGCACCCAGCCTGCCTCTGACCCACCCCAGTCCTCTCTGGGATTGTTCCTGGTGTGCTTCCCGAGTCCTTCCCGCTCAAATCCCGATCCTGCACCCGCTGTGGGGCACGGGGACAGCTCTGGCACCCAGCCTGGCTCTGACCCACCCCAATCCTCTCTGGGGTTGTTCCTGGTGGAGTCATTCCCACTCAAATCCTGATCCTGCACCCGCTGTGGGGCACGGGGACACCTCTGGCACCCAGCCTGCCTCTGACCCACCCCAATCCTCTCTGGGGTTGTTCCCAGCTGAGTCCTTCCCGCTCAAATCCCGATCCTGCGCCCCGCCAGGTTCAGTGCCCACGAGAGCGCTGCCCACGCCATCGTCTCTGTCAACGGCACCACCATCGAGGGCCACGTGGTGAAGTGCTACTGGGGCAAGGAGACGCCCGACATGGTCAGCCCCGTCCAGCAGGTCAGGGGTGCCCTGCTCGCTCCTCAGCCTGGTCAGGGATGGGGAGTGGCAGTGAGCTGGGAAAGGGGCTGGGCCTGGAGAAAAGGGGGATATGGGGTGGGTTATGGGGTTGGGGAGCATCCTAGGGGTGGGTTATGGGGTTGGAGATTGTCCAGGGATGGGTTATGGGGTTGGAGAGTGGCCAGGGGTGGGTTATGGGGTTGGAGATTGTCCAGGGGTGGGTTATGGGGTTGGAGAGTGTCCAGGGGTGTGTTATGGGGTTGGAGAGCATCCAGGGCTGGGTTATGGGGTTGGAGATTGTCCAGGGGCGGGTTATGGGGTTGGAGAGCATCCAGGGATGGGTTCTGGGGTTGGAGAGCGTCCAGGGATGTGTTATGGGGTTGGAGAGCATCCAGGGGTGGGTTATGGGGTTGGAGATTGTCCAGGGGTGGGTTATGGGGTTGGAGAGTGGCCAGGGGTGGGTTATGGGGTTGGAGATTGTCCAGGGGTGGGTTATGGGGTTGGAGAGTGTCCAGGGGTGTGTTATGGGGTTGGAGAGCATCCAGGGCTGGGTTATGGGGTTGGAGATTGTCCAGGGGTGTGTTATGGGGTTGGAGAGCGTCCAGGGATGGGTTATGGGGGGTTGGAGATTGTCCAGGGGTGGGTTATGGGGTTGGAGAGCATCCAGAGATGTGGAATTCCTGAGGGAGCTGGGAAAGGGGCTCGGCCCAGAGAAAATGGGGATCAGCGTGGCACGGGACGGGGATCGACAGGATATTGGGCAGGGATGGGATTCCCTGAGCAGCTGCAAACATCCATGGCCAGGCTGGAGCCACCAGGTCTGTCTAGCAGGGGGTGAGAATTCCCTAATTCCGTCATTCCCTGTCCCCAGAGCCAGCTGAGCTACCCGCCGGCCTACGGGCAGTGGGGACAGTGGTACGGCGGCGCCCAGCTGGGCCAGTACGTGCCCAACGGCTGGCAGGTGCCCACCTACGGCGTCTACGGCCAGGCCTGGAACCAGCAGGGATTTGGGTGAGTCCAGAGCCCTTTTTATCCCAATTTTTATCCCCCCTGGGAAGTGATTTTTGCACCTCAGCGGAGCCATCCCGCAGCAGGGCCGTCCCAGCTCAGGTGGGTCACAACAGCCCCGGAGCGCCCCGATCCTGCCTGAACCCCGTCCCTGCCGAGCTGTAGGGTTTGTTTAGGAATTCCTAAAGGATTGGTTTGCCCTCTAATTCTGGTGCTCAATGCACGAGCTGTGGCGTGCCCCAGGTCAGAGAGAGTCCAGCTGCGTTCCGCGGGTTGCTGAAGCAATTTTGGGGTCAGGAAGGTGCTGCTGGCTGGGCTGGCTCGCTGGGTTCTTACAGAGGGAACAGGGCAGGAACCGATGGGATCGGCTCCCGTTAGCTCGGAGACAAAGGAAGAGAGGCTGTTCTGGTCTGGCTCGTAATGGGTTTATTGTTAGAAGTTCCAGAAGGAGAACGAGATGGGATGGGAATGGGATGGGATGGGATGGGATGGGATGGGATGGGATGGGATGGGATGGGAAGTGATGGGAAGTGATGGGAAGTGATGGGAAGTGATGGGAAGTGATGGGAAGTGATGGGATCATCCCCTGAGGCTCGTCCTCAGTTTTATAGGGAATTTGAAAACAAGGGAAAACACCCGGGGGGGGGGATACAATCCAACAAGAACCACTGGGGTAAACGGGGAGGCGGGAGTTCCAACAGAGAACCGGTGAACCACCGAGGAACCGGGAATTGTCCTGAACCAGGGAGGGCAGTGTGTACCGGGCAGTGTGTACCGGGCAGTGTGTACCGGGCAGTGTGTACCAGGCACTGCCCGGGGCTGCGGGAGGGCAGTGTGTACCGGGCAGTGTGTACCGGGCACTGCGGGAGGGCAGTGTGTACCGGGCAGTGTGTACCGGGCACTGCGGAAGGGCAGTGTGTACCGGGCAGTGTGTACCGGGCACTGCGGGAGGGCAGTGTGTACCGGGCACTGCGGGAGGGCAGTGTGTACCGGGCAGTGTGTACCGGGCAGTGCCCGGGCTGCGGGAGGGCAGTGTGTACCGGGCAGTGTGTACCGGGCAGTGCCCGGGCTGCGGGAGGGCAGTGTGTACCGGGCAGTGTGTACCGGGCAGTGCCCGGGCTGCGGGAGGGCAGTGTGTACCGGCAGTGTGTACCGGGCAGTGTGTACCGGGCACTGCGGGAGGGCAGTGTGTACCGGCAGTGTGTACCGGGCAGTGCCCGGGGCTGCGGGAGGGCAGTGTGTACCGGGCAGTGTGTACCGGGCACTGCGGGAGGGCAGTGTGTACCGGCAGTGTGTACCGGGCAGTGCCCGGGCTGCGGGAGGGCAGTGTGTACCGGGCAGTGTGTACCGGGCAGTGCCCGGGCTGCGGGAGGGCAGTGTGTACCGGGCAGTGTGTACCGGGCAGTGCCCGGGCTGCGGGAGGGCAGTGTGTACCGGGCAGTGTGTACCGGGCAGTGCCCGGGCTGCGGGAGGGCAGTGTGTACCGGGCAGTGTGTACCGGGCAGTGTGTACCGGGCACTGCGGGAGGGCAGTGTGTACCGGGCAGTGTGTACCGGGCAGTGCCCGGGCTGCGGGAGGGCAGTGTGTACCGGGCAGTGTGTACCGGGCACTGCGGGAGGGCAGTGTGTACCGGGCAGTGTGTACCGGGCAGTGTGTACCGGGCAGTGTGTACCGGGCAGTGTGTACCGGGCAGTGTGTACCGGGCACTGCCGGGGCTGCCGCCGAGCCCCCCTCGCCCGCCTCTCGGGGTTGCCCGCAGTGCCGTGGCTCACGCCATCGTGTCCCGTTGCCCGCAGGCAGAGCTCGCCGTCGGCGCCGTGGATGAGCCCCGCTTTCAGCGTGCCGGCGGCGCAGGGCCACAACGGCGCCGTGCTGCCGGCCCAGCCCGGCTTCCGCGTGGGCTTCGAGGCGCCCTGAGCCCCGAGCCCGCTATTTATTGCCGCAGCACCTCCGGGGGCCATCCTGGAACGAGCCCTCCCCCAGCGCTGAGATTTGACAGAATCCTCCCCCCCCTTTTCCTCCTCTCCTCTCCCCCAAAAAAACAAAGCCCAGATGCTGGATCGCCACCGCCGCCGCCGCCTTCTGCCGCCTTCGGGTTTGTTTTGTCCTTTTTTTTTGTTGTTTGGTTTGGTTTTGTGGTTTTTATTTTATTTTATTTTGGTTTATTTTATTTTATTTTGGTTTATTTATTTTATTTTATTTATTTTATTTTATTTTATTTCATTTTTTTGTTCATTTTATTTTATTTTGTTTTGTTTTTCTTTCCTTTTCTTTTTATTTATTTTTATTTTATTCTATTTTAATTTTTTCTTTTGTTTTATTTTGTTTTATTTTTTTTATTTTATTTTGTTTTATTTTTATTTTGTTTTTCTTTCCTTTTCTTTTATTTTTATTTTATTTTATTCTATTCTATTTTAATTTTTTCTTTTATTTTGTTTTATTTTGTTTTATTTATTTTGTTTTGTTTTATTCTATTTTATTTTGTTTTGTTTTTCTTTTTTTTCCTTTTCTTTTTATTTATTTTATTCTATTCTATTCTATTCTATTCTATTTTTTTATTTTGTTTTATTTTATTTTATTTTGTTTTTCTTTTCTTTTCTTTTCTTTTATTTTTATTTTATTTTATTCTATTCTATTCTATTCTATTTTATTTTAATTTTTTGGGGTTTTTTTTTGTTTTATTCTATTTTATTTTATTTTCATTTTTTATTTTGTTTTATTTTGTTTTATTTTATTTTTTCTTTTCTTTCTTCTTTTTTATTTTATTTTATTTTTTCTTTTCTTTTTTTATTTTTTATTTTATTTTATTTTTTCTTTTCTTTTTTTTTAATTTATTTTGTTGTTATTTTATTTTATTTTATTTTATTTTTTCTGTTTCTTAAATCCGTGGGGTTTGGTTTGGTTTTTTTTCATGTTTTTGGAAACACGAATGCAGGGACTTCGCTGCCTTAGCTGAGAATCGGGGCAGGAATTGCACAAAGTCATCCTCGGGGGTCGGGGGGGGGGGGTTTAATTTTAGTTTTTAATAATTTTTTTTTTCTTGGAGGGGATTTTTTTTTTTCCCTCGGAGAAACCAGAAACAGCTGGGGAAAAAAAACAACAAAAACACAAAAAAAAAAAAGAAAAAAAAAACCCAAAAAGAAGCCAAAAGTGTGGGAATCCTGGAGCTGCCTCCAGCCTCCCACCCTCTGTTTTTAAGGAGCCTCTTGGAGAATCCCTCCGGCTTTTGTTCCACCGGGGGGGGGGGAGGGAGGGGAAAAGGTTTTTTGGGAAGATAAATCCTTCGTTTACATCCTTTTTGTGGATCTCAGTGTGTTTTTCAGGGTCGGTTTTGCCTTATGCTGGGGAAAGAAAAAGAAAAAAAAAAAAGAAATTTTAAAAAAAAAGGGACCTGAAAGTGCCCAGCTCCCCACGTGAGCCAAGATTGCCACCCTGGGACAGCAAAATTCCTGTTGCTAGAACGTGACAAAGCCCTCCAGGAGGTTGTTGTTGTCGGGTTTGATTTGTTTTTTTAATTTTTATTTTTATTTTTTACTGATTTCTACATTTTCCTGTACTGATTCTGTAAAATATTCGAGCAAATTGAAGAGTTTTTTGCACAACCCTTGGCCACTTTTGTACGTTTCCTTATTTAAAGGTAGGACACGGAGGCTTTGGATGGGATTTATGCCTCAAATCTTCCTCTTTTTTTTTTTTTTTAGTTTTTTTTGTGAATGTGAGCTTTCTCTTGGAATATAAAGTTTTTAATCCATTGTGTGAAATTCCCTCAGTAGCCCAGGTGTGTTTCACAAGGGAGTGAAGGTGAGAAGAGCTCCCAAACCTGACCTATCAGAGGCCAAAAACGCCCTTTTCTATCCTACCTCTTGCCCAGCCTTTAAAAAAAAAAAAACCACAAAAATGGAAAAAAAATACGAAAAGCTTTTTTTTTAAAAAAAAAAAAAAGAAAAAATGAAAAAACCGAGCTGCTTGTGTGCTGTTTTTTGTTGGGTGGTGTCTCAGCTGGTGCTGAGGGGGGGCGGGTGGAGCTGGTGGGATTTGGTAGGGGAAAAAAGTGGAATTTGGGCGGGGGGAAAGGCGAAATTTGGGGGGGAAAAGGGGAAAGTGGGGAATTCACGCCGCGGGGGCCGATGGGAGTTGTAGTCCAAGCGCTATTAGGGCTTGAGCGCCTTCTTGGACTACATCTCCCAGCAGCCTCTGCGGGGCACCACGTGGTGCCAGCGAACCAATAGGAGTGCGCCGATGGCGGTAGCGGGACTCCCTTCACGGCGCTCTCGGCGGCGGTAACGGGGCCCAGGTACCGGGGCGGGCCCGGCGGCGGAGGTGACGTCACGGGCCGCGAGGGATGCTGGGAAACCTTGGGAGACGCCGGTGAGGGTGGGGGGAGAGACCCCGGGTCTGGCCGTGAGGGGAGAGACCCCGGGCCTGGCCGTGAGGGGAGCCGGGGCCTGGCCATGAGGGGAGAGACCCCCGGGCCTGGCCGTGAGGGGAGAGACCCCGGGCCTGGTGGTGAGGGGAGAGACCCCGGGCCTGGTGGTGAGGGGAGAGACCCCCGGGCCTGGCCGTGAGGGGAGAGACCCCGGGCCTGGTGGTGAGGGGAGAGACCCCGGGCCTGGCCGTGAGGGGAGAGACCCCGGGCCTGGTGGTGAGGGGAGAGACCCCGGGCCTGGCCGTGAGGGGAGAGACCCCGGGCCTCAGGGTGGCACAGGGATTGTCAGGGTGGCCATTGGGGTGGCACAGGGACTGCTGGGATGGCCACTGGGGTGGTGCAGGGACTGTTGGGATGGCCACTGGGGTGGTGCAGGGACTCTTGGGATGGCCACTGGGGTGGTGCAGGGACTCTTGGGATGGCCACTGGGGTGGCGCAGGGACTCTTGGGATGGCCATTGGGGTGGCACAGGGACTGCTGGGATGGCCATTGGGGTGGTGCAGGGACTGCTGGGATGGCCACTGGGGTGGTGCAGGGACTGCTGGAGTGGCCCAGGGACTCTCAGGATGACCACTGGGGCAGCCCAGGCCTGTCAGGATGCCCCTGTGCCCAGCAGGTCCCCCCCATGCCCTCACTCCCCTCTCCCCATCTCTCTCCCTCCAGCTCCATGGATCCGTGCCCGGCCCGGCCCAAAGCCCCGTCCTTCCTGTCGGACCTGGGCAAGGCCACGCTGCGGGGCATCCGCAAGTGCCCGCGCTGCGGCACCTACAACGGCACGCGGGGGCTGAGCTGCAAGAACAAGACGTGCGGCACCGTGTTCCGCGCGGGCACGCGGCGCCAGCCGGGCGCCGACGCCGTGCGCGTCCTCACCGGCTCCCACAGCCAGCTCTACTCCGTGCGCCAGCGCGACTCCCGCTGCTTCGTGGAGCTGGGGGTGTCCGAGACGGCCATCCAGACCCCCGAGGGCACCCTGATCACCCAGCTGAGCTCGGGGCGCTGCCACGCGCCCGCCTGCTCCAAGGCGGCGGCCGACAAGCAGTGCCAACACCTGAAGCTGGCGCTGGGCTGCCAGGCCGAGGCCACGCCGCTGCCGCTCAAGAGCTCAGTGCTGGGCGCCGTGCAGGCGCCCGCCGAGGCCAAGCAGAGCCTGTGGGAGCTGGCCACCGAGCCCACGGGGCCGCTGGTGCAGAGGGTCACCAAGAGCGTGCTGGTGGTCAAGTGCAAGGCCAGCCAGAGGCACAGCCTGGGCTACCTGCACGCCAGCTTCGGCCAGCGCCGCTTCTCCTGCGCCTGCCGCGCCCCCGGGCACGGCCCCAGCAAGGGGGAGGACGAGGAGGAGGAGGAGGAGGAGGAGGAAGAGTCGCCCCCCCCACGCTGCATCCACTTCCTCGCCTGCATCTGCGCCTTCGCCAGCGACGAGAGCCTGGCCCAGGAGTTCTCTGAGTTCCTGGCCTCTGACGCTGGCGGTGGGAGCGGGCAGGGGTCCGGGGGGGTCCGGGGGCTGGGGTCACCCCAAACGCCTGCCTGGGTTCTCCCAGCAGCCGTCCCGTGGTTCCCAGTGGGTGCTTCCCATCAGCGGGGGTTGGGTTTGTGTCCTGCCCTGTCCCTGGGGAGGGATTCGCACCGGGATGCAGCCAAATCCTGTGGGAGCAGAGTGGGGCCTCTGCTGGGAGCTGGGGGGGCAGATCCCGCTGGGTTGGGGGTCCTTCAGCAGGGCTGGAAACTCTGAACCCCTTCCCGGAGCAGCCTCTGGGGTTCATTCCCTGTGAGCTCCGTCCGTCCCAGAGCAGGAATATCTGGGGTTCATCCCCCCAAGCCCCCCCACAGCAGGAATATCTGGGATTCATCCCCCCAAACCCCCCCACAGCAGGAATATCTGGGGTTCATCCCCCAAACCCCCCCAGAGCAGGAATATCTGGGGTTCATCCCATAAACCCCCCCACAGCAGGAATATCTGGGGTTCATCCCATAAACCCTTCCCAGGGCAGGAATATCTGGGGTTCATCCCCTAAACCCCTCCCACAGCAGGAATATCTGGGGTTCATCCCCCAAACCCCCCCAGAGCAGGAATATCTGGGGTTCATCCCCCCAAACCCCCCCAGAGCAGGAATATCTGGGGTTCATCCCATAAACCCCCCACAGCAGGAATATCTGGGGTTCATCCTTTAAACCCCTCCCACAGCAGGAATATCTGGGGTTCATCCCCCAAACCCCTCCCACAGCAGGAATATCTGGGGTTCATCCCCCAAACCCCTCCCACAGCAGGAATATCTGGGGTTCATCCCATAAACCCTTCCCAGAGCACCAATATCCAGGATTCACCCCATTAAGGAGGTTCTGTACCCCAAAAGGTGCACCCCAATAACCCCACCCAGTCCTTGGGCACCCCAAAGGTGAAAACGCACCCTGAGGGCCCAACGGGAGCGGGATAAAATCCCCCCTCCCCTCTGTGTCCCCCCTGGTGGGAGGGTGGGGGGTCCCTGGGATATTTGGGGTGTGCTGGGCGGTCGCTCTGTCCCTCTGTGGCCCCGTGGCTTGTGGTCGGGATGTTTTTAGGGACAGGACTTTTGTCCCCAGGGCTGAAGGGGACGGTGACCCCGCAGCTGCTCCGCGGCCCCGGAGCCACGGCGCGGCCTCGGGGGGCGGCTGCAGCCAAGGCCAAGAGGAGGAGAAGGGACGTGGGGCCAGGTGAGTGTCCCTGCGGAGGGCTGGGGGTGGGAGGGAGCTGAAATCCCCCCGGGGCAGCTCCCTGGGGTCACATCCAGCTGTTGGAGCCTCTGGAGCGGCTCTGTGGGGTCACATCCAGCTGTTGGAATCTCCAGGGCAGCTCCCTGAGGTCAGATCCAGCTGTTGGAATCTCCAGGGCAGCTCCCTGAGGTCAGATCCAGCTGTTGGAGCCTCTGGAGCAGCTCTGTGGGGTCACATCCAGCTGTTGGAATCTCCAGGGCAGCTCCCTGGGATCAGATCCAGCTGTTGGAGCCTCTGGGGCAGCTCCCTGGGGTCAGATCCAGCTGTTGGAGCCTCTGGAGCGGCTCCCTGGTGTCGGATCCAGCTGTTGGAGCCTCTGGAGCGGCTCCCTGGGGTCAGATCCAGCTGTTGGGGCCTCTGGAGCGGCTCCCTGGGGTCAGATCCAGCTGTTGGGGCCTCTGGAGCAGCTCCCTGGGATCAGATCCAGCTGTTGGGGCCTCTGGGGCAGCTCCCTGGGATCAGATCCAGCTGTTGGAGCCTCTGGGGCAGCTCCATGGGGTCAGATCCAGCTGTTGGAGCCTCTGGGGCAGCTCCCTGGGGTCTGATCCAGCTGTTGGAGCCTCTGGGGCGGCTCCCTGGGGTCACATCCAGCTGTTGGAATCTCCAGGGTAGCTCCCTGGGGTCAGATCCAGCTGTTGGAGCCTCTGGAGCAGCTCCATGGGGTCGGATCCAGCTGTTGGAGCCTCTGGGGCGGCTCCCTGGGGTCAGATCCAGCTGTTGGAACCTCTGGAGCAGCTCCGTGGGGTGTTGGGCTCTCACTTGCCCTGGGCCCGTGGGGGTCACTGGGGCTGGGGGGTGCCCGGGTACTGTGAGTGACCGATGGGTGCCGGGGCAGCCCCGGGGACTGTGAGTGACCAATGGGTGCCGGGGCAGCCCCGGGGGCTGTGAGTGACCAGCGGGTGCCGGGGCAGCCCCGGGGGCTGTGAGTGACCAGCGGGTGCCAGGGCAGCCCCGGGTACTGTGAGTGACCAATGGGTGCCAGGGCAGCCCCGGGGGCTGTGAGTGACCGATGGGTGCCAGGGCAGCCCCGGGGGCTGTGAGTGACCGATGGGTGCCAGGGCAGCCCCGGGGGCTGTGAGTGACCAATGGGTGCCAGGGCAGCCCCGGGGGCTGTGAGTGACCAGCGGGTGCCGGGACAGCCCCGGGGGCTGTGAGTGACCAGCGGGTGCCAGGGCAGCCCCGGGGGCTGTGAGTGACCAGCGGGTGCCAGGGCAGCCCCGGGTACTGTGAGTGACCAATGGGTGCCAGGGCAGCCCCGGGGGCTGTGAGTGACCGATGGGTGCCGGGACAGCCCCGGGGGCTGTGAGTGACCAGCGGGTGCCAGGGCAGCCCCGGGGGCTGTGAGTGACCAGCGGGTGCCAGGGCAGCCCCGGGGGCTGTGAGTGACCAGCGGGTGCCAGGGCAGCCCCGGGGGCTGTGAGTGACCAGCGGGTGCCGGGACAGCCCCGGGGGCTGTGAGTGACCGATGGGTGCCGGGGCAGCCCCGGGGGCTGTGAGTGACCAGCGGGTGCCGGGACAGCCCCGGGGACTGTGAGTGACCGATGGGTGCCGGGGCAGCCCCGGGGGCTGTGAGTGACCGATGGGTGCCGGGGCAGCCCCGGGGGCTGTGAGTGACCAGCGGGTGCCGGGGCAGCCCCGGGGGCTGTGAGTGACCGATGGGTGCCGGGGCAGCCCCGGGGGCTGTGAGTGACCGATGGGTGCCGGGGCAGCCCCGGGGGCTGTGAGTGCCCAGCGGGTGCCGGGACAGCCCCGGGTACTGTGAGTGACCGATGGGTGCCAGGGCAGCCCCGGGGGCTGTGAGTGACCGATGGGTGCCGGGGCAGCCCCGGGGGCTGTGAGTGACCAGCGGGTGCCGGGACAGCCCCGGGGGCTGTGAGTGACCGATGGGTGCCGGGACAGCCCCGGGGGCTGTGAGTGACCAGCGCTCCCTCAGGGCCGCAGGGGCCCGGGCCCCTCCTGGCTCCGGACCCGGCTCATCCCGGCCCCAGGAGGAGCAGCCTGAGGAAGCCGCCGGCCGCCTCCTCCTCATCCTCCTCTTCCTCATCCTCCTCCTCCTCGCTGAAGAGACACGGTGAGCACTGGGTTTGCGTGGGTTGATGTGGATTTTGGGAAGGAATTCCTGGCTGGGAGGGAATTCCCAGAGGGGTTGTGGCCATCCCTGGATCCCTGGGACAGGGGAAGGCGATTGAAGGGGATTCAGTGGGATGGGATTTAAGGTCCCTTCCACCCCAAACCATTCCAGGATCCCGTGGGCTGCTTCGGATGGGATTTTGGGATGGGATTTTTGCCTGTGAGGGTGGCGAGGTTGCCCAGAGGAGAGCTCAGAGCCCCTTGCAGGGTCTGAAGGGGCTCCAGGAGAGCTGGAGAGGGACTGGGGACAGGGGATGGAGGGACAGGACACAGGGAACGGCTTCCCAGTGGGAAAGGGGAGATTGAAATGGGATCTTGGGAAGGAATGAGGGTGGGGAGGGGCTGGGCTGGAATTGCCAGAGCAGCTGTGGCTGCCCCTGGATCCCTGGAGGTGCCCAAGGCTGGGCTGGAGCCATCTGGGATAGGGGAAAATGTCCCTGCCCATGGCAGGGGTGGGATGGGATGGGATGGGATCGGGATAGGATGGGATTGGGGTGGGATGGATGGGATGGGATTTAGGGTCCCTTCCAACCCAAACCATTCCAGGGTTCCAAGTCCAGGTTTAATGGGATATTGAGAAGAAATATTGGATGTCCCTGGATCCCTGGAGGTTGGAACAACCTGGTCTTGGGGAAGATGTCCCTGCTGGAGCAGGATGAGCTTTAGGGTCCCTTCCACCCCAAAGCACTCCCTGATTCCATGAGCTGTTTGCGTTGGGTTTGTGTGGGATGTCGGGAGAGGAAAAGTCCCTCCAGCACCGTGGAATCCCGTGGGTTTCCCCACAGCCCTGTGGGAACCCCTCTCTCCACACTGGCACTGCCGCGTGCCAGGCCAGCAGCCTCTGCTTGCTGCTCTTCCCGCTCTCGGCTTCCCTTTGGCCTGGAAATTGGTACAAATCCCTCGTTCTCCTGCTTTTCCCTGGCATGGAGCTTGCCCATCCTGCCCCAGAGGGCTGGTTCAGCTCCCACAGAGCTCTGGGGGGCGAGGTTTGGATCAGGGTGGCATCAGGGTGACATCAGGGTGGCATTCCAGTGTCCCCTGTCTCCTGCAGGCTGTCACCAGGCTCTGGATGAATCCCAGGTGTCCCTGTCCCTTCAGGAGTGGCATTCCAGTGTCACAGAGCTCTGTGGGGTTGTGGTTTGGTGCAGGGTGACTTCAGGGTGACATCAGGGTGGCATTCCAGTGTCCCCTGTCTCCTGCAGGCTGTCACCAGGCTCTGGATGAATCCCAGGTGTCCCTGTCCCTTCAGGAGTGGCATTCCAGTGTCACAGAGCTCTGTGGGGTTGTGTCCAGGGTGGCATCAGGGTGGCATTCCAGTGTCCCCTGTCTCCTGCAGGCTGTCACCAGGCTCTGGATGAATCCCAGGTGTCCCTGTCCCTTCAGGAGTGGCATTTCAGTGTCACCGAGCTCTATGGGGTTGTGTCCAGGGTGGCATCAGGGTGGCATTCCAGTGTCCCTGCCCTGTCTCCTGCAGGCTGTCACCGGACTCTGGATGAATCCCAGGTGTCCCTGTCCTTCCAGGAGTGGCATTCCAGTGTCACAGAGCTCTGTGGGGTTGTGTCCAGGGTGGCATCAGGGTGGCATCAGGGTGGCATTCCAGTGTCCCCTGTCTCCTACAGGCTGTCACCAGGCTCTGGATGAATCCCAGGTGTCCCTGTCCTTCCAGGAGTGGCTGGCCAGCGTCACAGAGCGCATCCACCAGACCATGCACTACCAGTTCGAGGGTGAGTGTCCCCTCCGGCTGCAGGATGTGGATTTTCCCCCGGGAAGTTTTATGGGATTTGATCCAGGTCACATCAAGAGCAGGCACATCAAATTTGGGGATGATTTGGTGTCATTTGGGGAATTCTGTCCCTCTGCCCCGCTCAGGTGAGACCCCACCTGCAGCTCGGGGCTCCCAGAGTCCCCTCCGGAGTGGGGCTGGGAGAGCTGGGAATGTTCCCCTGGAGAAGGGAGGGATCCAGGGAGAGCTTCCAGAACATTCCAGGCCCTAAAGGGGCTCCAGGAGAGCTGGAGAGGGACTGGGGACAAGGGCTGGAGGGACAGGACACAGGGAATGGCTTCCCAGTGGGAAAGGGGCGATTTAAATGGGATCTTGGGGAGGAATTCCTGGCTGGGCTGGAATTGCCAGAGCAGCTGTGGCTGCCCCTGGATCCCTGGCAGTGCCCAAGGCCAGGCTTGGAGCCCCCTGGGACAGGGGAGGTGTCCCTGGGTGGGACTGGATGGGATTTAGGGCCCATCCCACCCCAAACCATCCCGTGATTCCAGGGTTCTCAAGCCCCTCTGCTCGTTGGGTGCCACTTTGGGAACGCCGTGTCCCTTCTGGGGACCATTGGGTGCCACTTTGGGGGTCCTTTTGGTGCCATTTTGGGAACCATTTGGGTGCCATTTTGGGAACACCGTGTCCCTTTTGGGGACCATTGGGTGCCATTTTGGGAACACCTTTGGTGCCATTTTGGGAACACCTTTGGTGCCATTTTGGGAACACCATGTCCCTTTTTGGGGACCATTGGGTGCAATTTTGGGAACGCCGTGTCCCTTTTGGGGACCATTGGGTGCCACTTTGGGAACACCTTTGGTGCCATTTTGGGAACACCGTGTCCCTTTTTGGGAACACCTTTGGTGCCATTTTGGGAACACCATGTCCCTTTTTGGGGACCATTGGGTGCAATTTTGGGAACGCCGTGTCCCTTTTGGGGACCGTTGGGTGCCATTTTGGGAACCATTTGGGTGCCATTTTGGGAACACCGTGTCCCTTTTGGGGACCGTTGGGTGCCACTTTGGGAACCATTTGGGTGCCATTTTGGGAACACCGTGTCCCTTTTTGGGGACCATTGGGTGCCACTTTGGGAACACCTTTGGTGCCATTTTGGGAACACTGTGTCCCTTTTGAGGACCATTGGGTGCCATTTTGGGAACATTTTTGATGCCATTTTGGGAACACCGTGTCCCTTTTTGGGAACACTTTTGGTGCCATCTTGGGAACGCCATGTCTCTTTTTGGGGACAACTTTGGTGCCATTTTGGGAACCATTTGGTGCCATTTTGGGAATGCCATGTCCCTTTTTGGGAACGCTTTTGGTGCCTTTTTAGGGGTCCTTTTGGTGCCTTTTTGGGAACACCGTGTCCCTTTTTGGGGATGATTTTGGTGCCGTTTTGGGAACAATTTGGGCGACATTTTGGGAGCACTGTGTCCCTTTTTGGGGACCATTTGGGTGCCATTTTAGGAACACTTTTGGTGCCATTTTGGGGGTACTTTTGGTGCCATTTTGGGAGCACTGTGTCCCTTTTTGGGACCATTTGGGTGGTGCCATTTTGGGAGTACTTTCGGTGCCTTTTTGGGAACACTTTTGGTGCCTTTTTAGGAACGCTGTGTCCCTTTCTGGGATAATTTGGTGTCATTTTGGGAACACCTTTGGTGCCATTTTGGAAACACCATGTCCCTTTTTGGGAACACTTTTGGGTGCCATTTTGGGGACCATTTGGGTGCCATTTTAGGAACACTTTTGGTGCCATTTTGGGGGTACTTTTGGTGCCATTTGTTAACACTTTTGGTGCTATTTTGGGAACGTGTCCCTTTTGGGGACCATTTGGGTGCCATTTTGGGGGTACTTTCGGTGCCTTTTTGGGAACACCTTTGGGGGCACTTTTGGTGCCTTTTTGGGGATGATTCGGTGTCATTTTGGGAACATTTTTGATGCCATTTTGGGGGCACTGTGTCCCTTTTTGGGGACCATTTGGGTGCCATTTTAGGAACACTTTTGGTGCCATTTTGGGGGTACTTTTGGTGCCATTCGTTAACACTTTTGATGCCATTTTGGGAGCACTGTGTCCCTTTTTGGGGACGACCTTGGTGCCATTTTGGGAACATCTTTGGTGCCATTTTGGGAACACCGTGTCCCTTTTTGGGGACGACCTTGGTGCCATTTTGGGAACACTTTTGGTGCCTTTTTGGGAACATTTTTGATGCCATTTTGAGAACGCCGTGTCCCTTTTTGGGGATGACTTTGGTGCCATTTTGGGAACACCGTGTCCCTTTTTGGGACCACTTTTGGGTGCCATTTTGGGAACCACATCCTTACCATCTGTGCCTCTCAGCCCCAATGCCACTGTCACCACCCCCCTCCACCACCGCGTCCTCCCTGTGACCACAGGGACCCCCCAAAACAGGGACAGCCTCCAAATCCCAGACATTTTCCTGGGAATTCAAGCAGAGCCCTGCCCTGCTGATCCCATGAGCTGCAGGGACACTTTGGGATGGGGGTTTGGGACACCCCTGACCCCGCTGTGGCCATCCCAGGCCGCCCGGAGCCGCTGGTTTTCCACATCCCCCAGTCCTTCTTCGAGGCGCTCCAACAGCGCATCTCCAGCGGCAGCGGCAAGAAGAGGCTCCCCAACTCCACCACGGGTGAGGGATCCCAAGGAAAAGGGGGAAAACTCGGGAAAACCCCTCTGGGAGCTGTGTTTGGGGGGATAATCGGGGGCACGGAGAGGATTCGGCGCTGCCCGGGTGGTTTCCCGGATTTTTCTTTCCCGAGTGGGAAATGCTGAGGGGGAAAACCAGGGGGAAAGAAGGATGGGAAATAAAGGGGGGGAAAAGAGGCAAAAATGGAGGAAAAGAGGCAAAAAAGGGAGGAGAAAAAGGGGAAGAAGGGGGAAAATAAAGGGGGGAAAAAGAGGCAAAAAAGGGAGGGAAAAAATGGGGAAGGAAGGGAAAAATAAAGAGGAAAAGAGGCAAAAAAGGGAGGGGAAAATGGGGAAGGAAGGGAAAAATAAAGAGGAAAAGAGGCAAAAAACGGGGGAAAAGAGGCAAAAAAGGGAGGGGGAAGAAGGGGGAAAATAAAGAGGGGGAAAGAGGGATGGGAAGTAAAGGGGGGAAAGGGATGGGAAATAAATGGGGGGAAAAGAGGCAAAAAAGGGAGGGAAAAATGGAGAAGGAAGGGAAAAACAAAGAGGAAAAGAGGCAAAAAATGGGGGAAAAGAGGCAAAAAATGGGGGGAAGTGGCAAAAAATGGGGGGGAAAAGGGGGAAGGAAAAGGAAAAATAAAGACGGAGAGGAAAAAAGGGGGGGAAGAGGCAAAACTGGGGGGAAAGAGGGGAAAGGGGAAAAAGGGGGGGGAGAAAGAGGCAAAAAATGGGGGAAAAGAGGGGGAAAGGGGAAAAAGGGGGGAAAGAGGCAAAAATGGGGGAAAGGGGAAAAAGGGGGGAAAAGAGGCAAAAAATGGGGGAAAAGAGGCAAAAATGGGGGGAAAAGGGGGAAGGGAAAAAGGGGGGAAAGAGGCAAAAATGGGGGAAAGGGGAAAAAGGGGGGAAAAGAGGCAAAAAATGGGGGAAAAGAGGCAAAAAATGGGGGAAAAGAGGCAAAAATGGGGGGGAAAAGGGGGAAAGGGGAAAAATGGGGAAGGCAAAAAATGGGGGAAAGAGGCAAAAATGGGGGGGAAGGGGAAAAAAGGGGGGGAAGAGGCAAAAAAGGGGGGGAAGAGGCAAAAAAGGGGGGAAAGAGGAGAAAAGGGGGGAAGAGGCAAAATGGGGGGAAAGGGGAAAAAAGGGGGGAAGAGGCAAAAATGGGGGGGAAAATGGGGAAGGCAAAAATGGGGGGGAAGGGGAAAAATGGGGGAAAAGAGGCAAAAATGGGGGAAGAGGCAAAAATGGGGGGAAAAAGGGGGAAAGGGGAAAAATGGGGAAGGCAAAAAATGGGAGAAAGAGGCAAAAATGGGGGGGGAAAAGAGGGGGGAAAGAGGCAAAAATGGGGGAAAAGGGGGAAGGAGAGGAAAAGGGGGGAAAGAGGGGAAAAAGGGGGGAAGGAAAGGGAAAAAGGGGGGAGGAAAGGGAAGAAGAAAGGGGGCAGAGGGCCCCCCCGAGCCCGTGCCCACCCCTGCCCGCAGCCTTCGTGCGCAGGGACGCGCTGCCCCTGGGCACCTTCTCCAAGTACACCTGGCACATCACCAACGTCCTGCAGGTGAAGCAGATCTTCGACACGCCCCAGGCAAGGGGGGACCCCAAAACTGCCCCGGGGAGGGCAGGGTGAGGGGACCCCCAAAACAGCCCTGGGGAGGGGAGGGGGGGGACCCCAAAACTGCCCCGGGGAGGGCAGGGGGGGGGGACCCCCAAAACAGCCCTGGGGAGGGCAGGGGGGGGGGACCCCAAAACTGCCCCGGGGAGGGCAGAGGGGGGGGACCCCCAAAACAGCCCCGGGGAGGGCAGGGGGGGGGGACCCCCAAAACAGCCCTGGGGAGGGGAGGGGGGGATCCTAAAACAGCCCCAGGGAGGGCAGTGGGGGACCCCAAAACACTCTCGGGGAGGGCAGGGAGGGACCCCAAAACTGCCCCAGGGAGGGCAGGGGGGGACCCCAAAACACTCTCAGGGAGGGCAGGGAGGGACCCCAAAACACTCTCAGGGAGGGCAGGGGGGGACCCTAAAACACTCTCAAGGAGGGCAGGGGGGGACCCCAAAACACTCTCAGGGAGGGCAGGGGGGGGACCCCAAAACACTCTCAGGGAGGGCAGGGGGAGACCCTAAAACAGCCCCGGGGAGGGCAGGGGGGGACCCTAAAACACTCTCGGGGAGGGCAGGGAGGGACCCCAAAACACTCTCAGGGAGGGCAGGGGGGGACCCCAAAACACTCTCAGGGAGGGCAGGGGGAGACCCCAAAACAGCCCCGGGGAGGGCAGGGGGGGACCCCAAAACAGCCCCGGGGAGGGCAGGGTGGTTTTAGGGGATTTGGGACCTCCTAAGGAGGTCAGTTTAGGGCATTTGGGGACCCCATCAGGAGAGGGTTGGGGGACCCCCTAGGGAGGTCGGTTTAGGGGATTTGGGACCCCCCAAAAAAGATGGTTTTAGGGCATTTGGGACCCCCCCAAAGAAGGTGGTTTTAGGGGATTTGGGGACCCCCCTAAGGAGGTGGTTTTAGGGGATTTGGGGACCCCATCAGGAAAGGGTTGGGGGACCCCCTAGGGAGGTCGGTTTAGGGGATTTGGGACGCCCCCAAAGGAGGTGGTTTTAGGGGATTTGGGGACCCTGTCAAGAGGGGGTTGGGAGACCCCCCAAGGAGGTCAGTTTAAGGGATTGGGGACCCCCCCAAAGAAGGTGGTTTTTGGGGATTTGGGACCCCCCTAAGGAGGTGATTTTAGGGGATTTGGGACCCCCCTAAGGAGGTGGTTTTAGGGGATTTGGGACCCCCCCTAAAGAAGTTGGTTTTAGGGGATTTGGGGACCCCATCAGGAGAGGGTTGGGGGACCCCCTAGGGAGGTCGGTTTAGGGGATTTGGGACCTCCCCAAAGAAGTTGGTTTTAGGGCATTTGGGACCCCCTAAGGAGTTCAGTTTAAGGGATTTGGGACCCCGCTAAGGAGGTCGATTTAGGGCATTTGAGACCCCATCATGAGGTACTTTTAGGGCATTTGGGACCCCCCCAGGAGGTGATTTGGGACCCCTCAGACAGTGGGGGGACACTCGGGGACCGAGGCCCGGCGCTGAGCTCTGCCAGCCCCGCAGGTGCCGCTGGAGATCACGCGGAGCTTCGTGCAGAACCGCGACGGCTCCTACGAGCCCTTCCGCAGCCCCCGCGTGGAGGTGGAGCGGCTGCCCGAGGGGCTGGGCCCCCCCGAGAAACAGCCCCCGCTGCGGCCCCTCGAGCTGCAGACCTTCCTCAAAGTCGGTGAGAGCCGGGGGGGCACCGGGGCACCCCGAAACACACCCGGGAGGGGCAGGGGGGAACCCCAAAACAGCCCCGGCAAAGGCACAGTGAGACCCCGGAACAGCCCCGGGAGGGGCAGGGGGGAACCCCAAAACAGCCCCGGCAAAGGCACAGTGAGACCCCGGAACAGCCCCGGGAGGGGCAAGGGGGAGCCCCAAAGCAGCCCCGGGAAGGGCAGGGTGGGACCCCGAAACAGCTCCAGGGAGGGCACAGTGAGACCCCAAAACAGCCCCGGGAAGGGCAGGGTGGGACCCCGAAACAGCTCCAGGGAGGGCACAGTGAGACCCCAAAACAGCCCCGGGAAGGGCAGGGTGGGACCCCAAAACAGCTCCGGGGAGGGACAAGGTGGGACCCCAAAAGAAGGGATGGGAAAAGGGGGTCCCAGAGGTGGGGGGGCTCCAAGGGATGGCAAAGGGGGTCCCAGAGGGTGGGGGGCTCCAAGGGATGGAAAAGGGGGGTCCCAGAGGGTGGGGGGCTCCAAGGGATGGCAAAGGGGGGCTCCCAGAGGGTGGGGGGCTCCAAGGGATGGAAAAGGGGGGTCCCAGAGGGTGGGGGGCTCCAAGGGATGGAAAGGGGGGCTCCCAGAGGGTGGGGGGGCTCCAAGGGATGGAAAAGGGGGGGTCCCAGAGGGTGGGGGGCTCCAAGGGATGGCAAAGGGGGGCTCCCAGAGGGTGGGGGGCTCCAAGGGATGGCAAAGGGGGGCTCCCAGAGGGTGGGGGGCTCCAAGGGATGGAAAAGGGGGGTCCCAGAGGGTGGGGGGCTCCAAGGGATGGAAAAGGGGGGTCCCAGAGGGTGGGGGGCTCCAAGGGATGGCAAAGGGGGGCTCCCAGAGGGTGGGGGGCTCCAAGGGATGGCAAAGGGGGGCTCCCAGAGGGTGGGGGGCTCCAAGGGATGGAAAAGGGGGGTCCCAGAGGGTGGGGGGCTCCAAGGGATGGCAAAGGGGGCTCCCAGAGGGTGGGGGGCTCCAAGGGATGGCAGAGGGGGGTCCCAGAGGGTGGGGGGCTGGGCGGGCCGGGCCTGCAGCACCCCCGTGCCCCCCCAGGACACACGTCCCCCACGCAGAAGGAGCCCACCCCGTTCACCATCGAGTGGATCCCCGACATCCTGCCCCGCTCGCGCCTCGGGGAGCTGCGCCTCAACTTCCAGTACGGCCACCACGGGGGGCCCCGGCAGCCCCCCGCCCCCCGCGGGACCCCCCCCGAGCCCCCCCCGGGCACCGGCACCTTCTCCTGAGCCCCCCGAGAAAGGGGCACGGGGGGCTGGGCCTGGCCATGGCACCGGGGAGCCCCCCCAGAATAAAGCAGCGCCACCCCCACCCCCACAGTGTGCTGAGTGTCGGGGGGGGCGGCTGGGGGACCCCCAAAATGGGGGGGGGGTGACCCCAAAATGGGGAGGGGGAGAGCCCCGGAGTGGGGGGAAAGGGGGGAGACCTGGGAGACCCCAATATTGGGGAGGAGACCCCAAAATAAGGGGGGTGGGGGGGACCTGGGAGATCCCAATATTGGGGGGAGACCCCAAAATAAGGGGAGGGGATCCCAAAATAGGGGAGGGGAACCTGCGAGGCCCCAATAATGGGGGGAGACCCCAAAATAAGAGGGGGGGACCTGGGAGACCCCAATATTGGGGGGGGGAGTCTCCAAAATGGGGGACGGGGACCTGGGAGATCCCAATATTGGGGAGAGACCCCAAAATGGGGAGGGGGAGACCCCCAGAGTGGGGGGAAAGGGGGGAGACCTGAGAGATGCCAATATTGGGGAGGAGACCCCAAAATAAGGGGAAGACCCCAAAATAAGGGGGGGGGGACACCTGGGAGATCCCGATAATGGGGGGAGACCCCAAAATAAGGGGGGGGGACCTGGGAGACCCCAATATTGGGGGGAGACCCCAAAATGGGGAGGGGATCCCAAAATAGGGGAGGGGAACCTGGGAGACCCCAATAATGGGGGAGGGGGACCTGGGAGACCCCAATAATGGGGGGAGACCCCAAAATCAGAGGGGGCACCTGGGAGACCCCAATATTGGGAGAGACCCCAAAATAGGGGAGGGGGACCCGGGAGATCCCAATAATGGGGGGAGACCCCAAAATAGGGGATGGGGACCCGGGAGACCCCAATATTGGGGGGAGACCCCAAAATAAGGGGAAGACCCCAAAATAAGGGGGGAGGACACCTGGGAGATCCCGATAATGGGGGGAGACCCCAAAATAAGGGGAGGGGACCCCAAAATAGGGGAGGGGGACCTGGGAGATCCCAATAATGGGGGGAGACCAAAATAAAGGGGGGGGGACCTGGGAGACCCCAGTATTGAGGGGGAGACCCCAAAATAGGGGATGGGGACCTGGGAGACCCCAATATTGGGGGGAGACCCCAAAATAAGGGGAAGACCCCAAAATAAGGGGGGAGGACACCTGGGAGATCCCAATAATGGGGGGAGACCCCAAAATAAGGGGAGGGGACCCCAAAATAGGGGAGGGGAACCTGGGAGATCCCAATAATGGGGGGAGATCCCAAAATCAGAGGGGGCACCTGGGAGACCCCAATATTGGGGGAGACCCCAAAATAAGGGGGGAGGACACCTGGGAGATCCCAATAATGGGGGGAGACCCCAAAATAAGAGGAGGGGACCCCAAAATAGGGGATGGGGACCTGGGAGACCCCAGTATTGGGGGGAGACCCCAAAATAAGGGGAGGGGACCCCAAAATAGGGGATGGGGACCTGGGAGATCCCAATATTGGGGGGACACCCTCCAAGACCCCCCAGTGGTAGCGGGGGATGCCCAGGAAAGACCCCCAGCACCCCCAGTAGGCGTCCAGCAGCTCCCAGTTGCTCCCAGTTGCCCTCTGTGGCTCCCAGTTGCTCCCAGTTGCCCGCAGAAGCTCCCAGTAAACAGCAGCTGGCTCCCAGTAGGCGCCCAGTTGCTCCCAGTTGCCCTCAGAAGATCCCAGTTACCTTCAGGGACCCTCAAGAGCTCCCAGTAAGCGGGACCTAGTTCCCAGTAGGCTCCCAGTTGCTCCCAGTAAGCACTCAGCAGTTCCCAGTTGCTCCCAGTAAGCACTCAGCAGTTCCAAGTAGGCTCCCAGTTGCCTTCAAGAGCCCCCAGTACTCCCAATATCCCAAGTGTTCCCAGTATCCAGGGTTCCCAGTATCCCCACTCCCCCCAGTGCTCCCAGTTCGCCTCCAGTATCCGCAGTACTTGCAGTACTCCCTGTGATCCCAGTCCCCCCCAGTATCCCCAGTGCTCCCAGTCCTCCCAGTATCCCCGGTACTCCCAGTATCCCCCAGTGCTCCCACTTCCCCCCCGGTACTCCCAGTCCCCCCCAGTATCCCCAGTACTCCAAGTTTACCCCCGGTACTCCCAGTGCCCCCCAGTTTCCCCAGTGCTCCCAGTCCCCCCCCAGTATCCCCACTCCCCCCAGTGCTCCCAGTTCCCCCCCAGTATCTGCAGTACTTGCAGTACTCCCAGTGACCCCAGTCCCCCCCAGTGCCCCCCAGTACTCCCAGTATCCCCCAGTGCTCCCAGTCCCCCCAGTATCCCCCAGTGCTCCCAGTCCCCCCCAGTGCTCCCAGTGCCCCCCAGTGTTCCCAGTATCCCCAGTGCCCCCCAGTATCCCCAGTGCTCCCAGTTCCCCCCAGTGCTCCCAGTATCCCCAGTGCCCCCCAGTATCCCCAGCGCTCCCAGTCCCCCCCAGCGCTCCCAGTCCCCCCCAGTGCTCCCAGTTCCCCCCAGTGCTCCCAGTATCCCCCGGTGCTCCCAGTCCCCCCAGTATCCCCCAGTGCTCCCAGTGCCCCCCAGTGCTCCCAGTCCCCCCCAGTGCCCCTCAGTGCTCCCAGTGCCCCCCAGTGTTCCCAGTATCCCCAGTTCCCCCCAGTATCCCCAGTGCTCCCAGTCCCCCCCAGTGCTCCCAGTATCCCCAGTGCCCCCCAGTATCCCCAGTGCTCCCAGTGCCCCCCAGTGCTCCCAGTTCCCCCCAGTGCTCCCAGTATCCCCAGTGCCCCCCAGTATCCCCAGCGCTCCCAGTCCCCCCCAGTGCTCCCAGTTCCCCCCAGTGCCTCCCCCGCGCTGACCTCCCGCCGCCAGGGGGCGCCGCCCCGCCCCGCCCCCAGCCAAGATGGCGGCGGTCGCGCGCGCGCTGCGGGTGAGGGGAGGGGGGGGGAAAAACAGCGGGAATGGGGGAAAAACAACGGGAATGGGGGAAAAACAACACCGGGAATGGGGGAAAACAGCGCCGGGAATGGGGGAAAAACAGCGGGAATGGGGGAAAAACAACACCGGGAATGGGGGAAAAACAGCGCCGGGAATGGGGGAAAAACAGCGGGAATGGGGGAAAACAGCGCCGGGAATGGGGGAAAAACAGCGGGAATGAGGGGAAACAGCACCGGGAATGGGGGAAAAACAACGCCGGGAATGGGGGAAAAACACCGGGAATGGGGGAAAAACACCGGGAATGGGGGTGACGACGCGAACGGGAGGGCACAGCGGGACAGGGGGGACAGCGGGGGCTCCAGGCCTGTGAGGGGCACGGGCCGCGGGGGGCTCTGGGGACACTGGGAATGGGGGGCACTGGGGACACCTGGAATGGGGGGCACTGGGAATGGGGGGCACTGGGGACACTGGGAATGGGGGGCTCTGGGGACACTGGGAACGGGGGGCACTGAGGGTGGGAGGCACTGGGGACACTGGGAATGGGGGGCACTGAGGGTGGGGGACACTGGGGACACTGGGAATGGGGGAGGTTCCAGGGGCTCCAGCCCCGGGGGACATGAGCTGGGGAGGGGGGTGGGCATGGGGGGCTCTGGGACACTGGGGATGGGGGGCACTGGGGACACTGGGGATGGTGGGCACTGGATAAGAGGGCCAAGGGAAGGGCTGTGGGGTCACTGGGGATGGGGGGCACCAGCTGTGGGGTCACGCCGGCGCTGTGCCCACTCCGGGGACACCAGCACTGCTCCGGGGGGTTCTGGGGACGCGCTGGCTGCTGTTGGGGCCAGGGGACGGGGCCGTGCCCCTGCCAGGCTGTCCCCAGCCCTGTCTCCCCCCTCTCCAGGTAGTGCCCCGTGCCCTCCACGTCCCCAGCGCCACCCGGCACCTCCACACCACCCCCGCCTGCCTCAAGGTGAGTCCTTGGGGACCCCGGGGCTGTGTCCCCGTGTCCCCCCGGGGCTGTGTCCCCGTGTCCCCCCGGGGCCAGCCGCGGTGTCCCCGCTGAGCGCGCTGTCCCCACAGACGCGAGCGGCGCGGGTGCGCGCGGGCAAGGGCGACAAGCTGGTGACCTACGAGCGGGCACACCCGCCCCACTACATCGGCCACCGCAAGGGCTGGCTGTCCCTGCACACCGGTGGGTGACACGGGCACAGCGGGCACAGCGGGGACCTGAGGGCACTCTGGGAAAGGGTCACGGGGCGTTCTGGGGACAGGGACGTGGAGCAGGAGGGGACTGTGGGGATGGGGACACGGGGGGCATTGTGGGGACTGGGCGTTGTGGGGACTGGGCATTGTGGGGCACGTGGATGTCGTGGGGATGGGACACGGGGACATGGTGGGGACAGGGACGTGTAGGGCACATGGGCATGGCGTGGGCAGGAGGGTGTGGGACGCAGGGATTGGACACAGGGGACATCCTGGGGATGGGACACAGGGACACGTGGGCACGGTGGGCACAGTGACGAGGGCATCCTGGGGATGGGACACAGGGACAGAGTGGGGACAGTGACGAGGGCATCCTGGGGATGGGACACAGAGACACGTGAGGAATGGGAACACATGGCACACGTGGGCATGGCATGGACAGGGACCCGTGGTACCCATGGGCATCCCAGGGATGGCACACACGAGTCCTGCGGGGCCAGGAGCACGCCTGGGCTGGCACCCAGTGCCACCGCTGTCCCTGTCCCCGCAGGGAACCTGTGTGGCGAGGCGGGCGCGGCGCAGCGGGCACTGGAGGACGCGTTCCTGCGGCGCTTCCTGTACGGGACCTTCCCGGGGCTGCTGGCGGACGAGGTGGTGCTGAAGCGCCGCGGGAACCTGCTGGTCATCGGTGCCCTGCTGGCTCAGGCACTGCCACCCCCCAAGCTCTACTTCCTGCTGGGCTACGCCGAGACCCTGCTCGGACACTTCTACAAGTGCCCCGTGCGCCTGGAGCTGCAGACCGTGCCCGCCCGCGTGCCCTACAAGTACCTGTAGGGCCGGGAATAAACCTGGGAACATCCCACAGGGAATGCTTTGGGATATCCCCTGTGTGCCCTACAAGTGCCCATAGTGCCAGGGATAAAGATCCCACAGGGAATGCTTTGGGATATCCTCAGTGTGCCCTACAAGTGCCCATAGTGCCAGGGATAAAGATCCCACAGGGAATGCTTTGGGATATCCCCTGTGTGCCCTACAAGTGCCCATAGGGCCAGGGATAAAGATGCCAAAAGGAACGCTTTGGGATATTCTCAGTGTGCCCTACAAGTGCCCATAGTGCCAGGGATAAAGATCCCACAGGGAATGCTTTGGGATATCCTCAGTGTGCCCTACAAGTGCCCATAGGGCCAGGGATAAAGATCCCAAAAGGAACGCTTTGGGATATTCTCAGTGTGCCCTACAAGTGCCCATAGGGCCAGGGATAAAGATCCCACAGGGAATGCTTTGGGATATCCTCAGTGTGCCCTACAAGTGCCCATAGTGCCAGGGATAAAGATGCCAAAAGGAACGCTTTGGGATATTCTCAGTGTGCCCTACAAGTGCCCATAGTGCCAGGGATAAAGATCCCACAGGGAACGCTTTGGGATATTCTCAGTGTGCCCTGAAAGTGTCCATAGTGCCAGGGATAAAGATCCCACAGGGAATGCTTTGGGATATTCTCAGTGTGCCCTAAAAGTGCCCATAGTGCCAGGGATAAAGATCCCACAGGGAATGCTTTGGGATATTCTCAGTGTGCCCTAAAAGTGCCCATAGTGCCAGGGATAAAGATCCCAAAAGGAATGCTTTGGGATATCCTCAGTGTGCCCTAAAAGTGCCCATAGTGCCAGGGATAACCCTATGAAGGTCCCTAAATAATGCTCTGGGATATCCCCCATGCCCCCTTCCCCGCTCCAGCCATCCCAGTTCAACCAGTCCAGGATCTGACCCAAGGGTGGGAGGGTTTGGGGGCACCTGGTCCCATCCCTGTGGTGGCCTTGTGCCCCCATGTCCCTGTGCCCACAGTGCCCGTGTGCCCCACGGGGCCGTGTCCCTGTCCCCACAGTGCCCCCGTGCCCCACGGGGTCGTGTCCCTGTGTCCCCCACACAGCCCCATGATGTCCCCCTGCCCCATGTGTCGCTGTCCCCCTGTGCCCCACATGTCCCTGTGCCCACAGTGCCCATCGGCTTGTCCCCACGGTGTCCTTGTGCCCCACACACCCCTGTCCCTACGGTGTCCTTGTGCCCCACATCGTGTCCCCACGTCCCCAACCCCTGGCACATTTGGGAGCCGAGGCGCAGCACCCCTTCCCCCCCAGCCCCGCCCATCCCAGTCCATCCAGTCCAGGATCTGACAAAACCAGTTTAAATAGAAAAGGGGGGGCACGGGGGGGGACTGGGGGGCGGGGGGGCTCAGCCTTTCCCAGACACCCCCTCCTTGTCCTTGTCCTTGTCCGTGTCCTTTTCCTTTTCCGTGTCCTTTTCCGTGTCCTTGAAGTAGGGGTTGCCAAGGACCAGCCCCGCACCCTGTGCCCTGTCCCCCGCCGTGTCCTCCCCCGCCGGCACCCGCGGCCTGGGCCCTGTGGGGACAACGGGGACGGTGCCAGGCTGTCCCTGTGCCCCGGGGATGGGGACACGGGGGACAACGGGGACCGTGCCAGGCTGTCCCTGAGACCCGGGAATGGGGACACGGGGGACAACGGGGACGGTGCCAGGCTGTCCCTGTGCCCCGGGGATGGGGACACGGGGGACAACGGGGACCGTGCCAGGCTGTCCCTGAGACCCGGGGATGGGGACACGGGGGACAACGGGGACGGTGCCAGGCTGTCCCTGTGCCCCGGGGATGGGGACACGGGGGACAACGGGGACGGTGCCAGGCTGTCCCTGTGCCCCGGGGATGGGGACACGGGGGACAACGGGGACGGTGCCAGGCTGTCCCTGTGCCCCGGGGATGGGGACACGGGGGACAACGGGGACCGTGCCAGGCTGTCCCTGAGACCCGGGGATGGGGACACGGGGGACAACGGGGACGGTGCCAGGCTGTCCCTGTGCCCCTGGAGTGAGGATTCGAGGCTGGGGTGGGGACACGGGGGTACGGTGGTGCCGGTGCCAGCCTGTCCCTGTCCCCGGGGGTGACACGGGGGTACGGTGGTGCCGGTGCCAGCCTGTCCCTGTCCCGGGGGTGACACGGGGGTACAGTGGTGCCGGTGCCAGCCTGTCCCTGTCCCCGGGGGTGACACGGGGGTACGGTGGTGCCGGTGCCAGCCTGTCCCTGTCCCGGGGGTGACCCGGGGGTACGGTGGTGCCGGTGCCAGCCTGTCCCTGTCCCGGGGGTGACACGGGGGTACAATGGTGCCGGTGCCAGCCTGTCCCTGTCCCCGGGGGGGGGTGACCAGGCCCGTACCGATGTAGCTGAGCAGCACGGGCAGGAAGACCAGGCCGTGTGCCAGCCCCACCAGGGTGATGATGAGGTTGAGGCGGAAGAAGAAGATCTGGACGAGCCGCGCCTTGGCGAACGCCAGCACCACCACGCCCGGCAGGTTGGTCATGGCCACCCCGGCCACCACCTGCGGGGACAGCGGCCACCCTCAGCGACACGGGCTGGCCACGAGGGGAGGGCACCCCGCGGTGTCACCTCCCGGCCCCCGAGGGGATCCCCCGGTGTCACCCCCATCCCAGCAGGTGTCCCCAGTGTCCCCCGTGCCCACCTTGCTGCCCATGGTGACCGTGGCCTCGGTGGCTCGTGCCACCCGCGTGGGCTGGCGGCTGTGGGCGAAGGCGCAGGTGATGTGGGACACGAACTCCACCGAGATGCCCACAGCCTGCGGGGACACGGCGCTGTCAGCCCGGGCACCACCCGTACCCCCAGAGCCACCCCCTGTGCCCCACGGGCCTGTGCCACCTCAGGTCTCTGTGCCACCCACCCTGCGTTTCCTGTGTCTCTGTCCCACCCCACATCCCCATGCCACTCTGTGTGTCCCAAATCCCGTGCCACCCCACATGCCCCATGTCCCTGTGCCGCCTCATATGCCTGTGCCACCCCACAGTTCCCATATCCGCGTGCCACCCCAGATCCCCCATAGCACCGTGCCACCCCATGTCCCTGTGCCACCCCTCACACCCTGTGTCCCTGTGCCACCCCATATCCCTCAGGTCCCCCGTGCCACCCCATGTCCCCCATGTCCCTGTGCCACCCCATGTCCCCCATGTCCCTGTGCCACCCCATATCCCCCATGTCCCCGTGCCACCCCATATCCCTCAGGTCCCCCGTGCCACCCCATATCCCCCATATCCCCGTGCCACTCCATATCCCCCATGTCCCTGTGCCACCCCATATCCCCCAGGTCCCCGTGCCACTCCATATCCCCCATGTCCCTGTGCCACTCCATATCCCCCATGTCCCTGTGCCACCCCATATCCCCCAGGTCCCCGTGCCACTCCATATCCCCCATGTCCCCGTGCCACTCCATATCCCCATGTCCCTGTGCCACCCCATATCCCCGTGCCACCCCATATCCCCCATGTCCCCGTGCCACTCCATATCCCCCATGTCCCCGTGCCACTCCATATCCCCCATGTGCCCGTGCCACCCCATGTCCCCCATGTCCCCGTGCCACCCCATATCCCCCATATCCCCGTGCCACCCCATATCCCCCAGGTCCCCGTGCCACCCCATGCCCCCCATGTCCCTGTGCCACCCCATATCCCCCATGTCCCCGTGCCACCCCATATCCCCCATGTCCCCGTGCCACCCCATATCCCCCATGTCCCTGTGCCACCCCATATCCCCCATGTCCCCGTGCCACTCCATATCCCCCATGTCCCCGTGCCACTCCATATCCCCATGTCCCTGTGCCACCCCATATCCCCCATGTCCCCGTGCCACTCCATATCCCCCATGTCCCCGTGCCACTCCATATCCCCATGTCCCTGTGCCACCCCATGTCCCCGCTGTGCCCGCACCGCCACGAGGTTGATGAGTGCCACGGCGTTGTAGGGCACGCCCCAGAGTGCCATGCAGCCCACGGTGTCCAGCAGCACCATGGCGATGGTCAGCAGCGTGGCCAGGCTGGAGCGCAGGTCCATGCCCAGCAGCAGGAAGGACACGGCGAAGGTGGGCACGAGGCACAGTGCCAGCATCACCAGCCCCTCGTACACCACGGTCAGGTACTGCTCGTAGTACACGTACGTCACCCTGCGGGGACAGCGCCCGGGGGCACCGCTTGGCACCGGCTGTGGCACCGGCGTGGCACTGGGGAGCCCGAGATGGGCATCGAGCACCCCAAAACGGGCACTGGGTACACCGGTGTGGGCACTGGGCACCCCAAAATGGGCACTGGGTACACTGATAGGGGCACTGTGGCTCCCCAGAATGGCACTGGGCGCCCCAATACAGGACTGGGCACCCCAAAACGAGGACTGGGTACACTGATATGGGCACTGGGCACCCCAAAATGGGCACTGGGTACACTGATAGGGGCACTGTGGCTCCCCAGAATGGCACTGGGCGCCCCAATACAGGACTGGGCACCCCAAAATGGGCACTGGGTACGCTGGTATGGGCACTGGGCACCCCAAAATGGGCACTGGGTACACTGATAGGGGCACTGTGGCTCCCCAGAATGGCACTGGGCGCCCCAATACAGGACTGGGCACCCCAAAATGGGCACTGGGTACGCTGGTATGGGCACTGGGTACATTGATATGGGCACTGGGCACCCCAAAACAGGGACCGGGTACACTGATAGGGGCACTGTGGCTCCCCAGAATGGCACTGGGCACCCCAATATACAGGACTGGGCACCCCAAAATGGGCACCAGGTACCCTGATATGGCCACTGGGCATCCCAGCATGGGCATTGGGCACCCTGATACAGGCACTGGGCACCCCAAAGCAGCACCAGGCACCCTGACATGGGCACCCCTTAACTGGTCATCCCGTACCTGGGCACTGCCTGAGTTGGGGACCCCTCTAATCCCTGACTGGGCACCCATTTGTGACCCCCATCACAAGTTCGGGGGCACCCCCGGCACCCCAGGATGGGCATCCTGACCTGGGCACCTCTAACTGGGAACCCCTAAAATGGGCACCCACACTGACCCCTGACCGGGGCACCCACTTGTGACCCCACCAGCCCAGCACCCCCGAACGGGCACCCCGACCTGGGCACCTCTAACTGGGAACCCCCTAACTGGGGCACCTACCCATGACCCCCGTGAAGGGCTCTGGGCACCCCCAGCACCAGAATGGGCACCCCTCGCTGGGCACCCGCTGCTGACCCCCGCGCCCGTGGCGTCCCCGCGGTGCCACTCACGTGTAGGGGAAGACGCGGAAGGCGGGGTCGGTGCCGGGCACCCTGCGCAGGGTGTGGGTGATGCGCTCGGCCAGGGCACGGGCAGCGCGCAGGGCGGCCGTGAACTCCTGCGAGGTGCGGAGCGGCCGCTGGTACGCCATGAACCGCGACGCTGCGGGCACCGGGGGGCAGCGGTCACTCTGGGGGCAATGGGCACTCTGGGGGCAATGGGCACTCTGGGGGCAGAGGGCACTCTGGAGGGCAGCGGGCACCATAGGGGCAATGGGCACTCTGGGGACAGCGGTCACTCTGGGGGCAGCGGTCACTCCGGGGGCAGCGGTCACTCCGGGGGCACGGGGCACTCTGGGGGCAATGGGCACCATGGGGGCAGAGGGCACTCTGGGGGCAGAGGGGAGTCCGGAGGGCAGCGGGCACTCTGGGGGCAGTGGGCATTCTGGGGACAGCGGGCACTCTGGGGGCAGAGGGCACTCCGGGCCACGGGGCACTCTGGGGGCAGCGGTCACTCCGGGGGCATGGGGCACTCTGGGGGCCATGGGAACTCTGGGGGCAGAGGGCACTCTGGGGACAGCGGTCACTCCGGGGGCATGAGGCACTCCGGGGGCAATGGGCATTCTGGGGACAGAGGGCACTCTGGAGGGCAGCGGGCACCATGGGGGCAGCGGGCACTCTGGGGGCAATGGGCACTCTAGGGGCAGAGGACACTCTGAGGGCACGGGGCACTCTGGGGGCCGTGGGAACTCTGGGGGCAGCGGGCACTCTGGGGGCAATGGGAACTCTGGGGACAGCGGTCACTCTGGGGGCAGCGGGCACTCTGGGGGCAATGGGCACTCTGGGGGCAGAGGGCACTCTGGGGGCACGGGGCACTCTGGGGGCAGCGGTCACTCCGGGGGCATGGGGCACTCTGGGGGCAGCGGGCACACTGGGGGCAGTGGGCACTCTGGGGGCAGGGGACACTCTGGGGACAGCGGGCACTCTGGGGGCAGTGGGCACTCTGGGGGCAGCGGTCACTCTGGGGGCAGCGGTCACTCCGGGGGCATGGGGCACTCTGGGGGCAATGGGCATTCTGGGGACAGCGGTCACTCTGGGGACAGCGGTCACTCTGGGGGCACGGGGCAATCTGGGGGCAATGGGCACCATGGGGGCAGCGGGCACTCTGGGGGCAATGGGCACTCTGGGGGCAGCGGGCACCATGGGGGCAGCGGGCACTCTGGGGACAGTGGTCACTCCAGGAGCATCAGTCACCACGGGTGGCATCGGTCACTCCAGAGGGCAGCGGTCACTCCGGGGCCAGCGGGCACCACGGGGGCAGTGGTCACTCCAGGGAAAGCGGGCACTCCAGTGGCCACCCCGAGGGCAGCAGTTACCTCCAGGGGGGCAGTGGCTACCCCTGGGGTCAGCAGCCACCACGGGGCACAGCCGTCACCGCCGGCAATCAGTGGTCACTGCCGGGGGACGGTGGCCACCCCGGGGGGCAGTGGTCACCCCTGCGGTCAGTGGCCACCATGGGGGCAGCGGCCACCACAGAAGACAGCAGCCACCACTGGGAATCAGCAGCCACCGCCAGGGACGGCGGCTACCACGGGGGTCAGTGGCCACCCCCAGGGACAGTGGCTACCACGGGGGTCAGTGGCCACCGGCAGGGACAGTGGTCACCGCCGGGTTCAGTGGCCACGCCCGGAGCCCTGTCCCCCCCGTGTGCCCGCCGCACTCACCCAGGATGGTGCCGTTGGCATCCATGCTCACCGCGGTGTCGTAGGCGCCCAGGCCCCTGTGGGGACAGGGGGACACCCAGGGGGGTCAGGGGGGCACCCGGGGACACCCAGCGAGTGGCCACGCTGGGGCTCGAGTGCCCACGCTGGGGCCGTGCTGGGCCTCACTGGCCGGGACCCTGCGGGTGTCCCCCCAGGTGGCACCGAGCCCTGGGTGTCCCCCCAGGTGGAACCCACCCATGTGTCCCCACAGGTGGCACCGAGCCCTGGGTGTCCCCCCAGGTGGAACCCACCCATGTGTCCCCCCAGGTGGCACCGAGCCCTGGGTGTCCCCCCAGGTGGAACCCACCCATGTGTCCCCCCAGGTGGCACCGAGCCCTGGGTGTCCCCCCAGGTGGAACCCACCCATGTGTCCCCCCAGGTGGCACCGAGCCCTGGGTGTCCCCCCAGGTGGAACCCACCCATGTGTCCCCCCAGGTGGCACCGAGCCCTGGGTGTCCCCCCAGGTGGAACCCACCCATGTGTCCCCCCAGGTGGCACCGAGCCCTGGGTGTCCCCCCAGGTGGAACCCACCCATGTGTCCCCCCAGGTGGCACCGAGCCCTGGGTGTCCCCCCAGGTGGAACCCACCCATGTGTCCCCACAGGTGGCACCGAGCCCTGGGTGTCCCCACAGGTGGCACCGAGCCCCAGGTACCCCTCCAGATGACACCAACCCCTGAGCGTCCCCACAGGTGGCACCCACCCCTAGATGCCCCCACAGTGCCACCCACCTCTGTGTCCCCCTGGGTGGCATCTACCCCGTGTGTCCCCCTGGTGCCACCCCTCAGTGCCCCTCCCGGTGCCAGCAAGGTGCCACCCGCGGTGCCACCCCCGGTGCCACGCACCCCTTGGCACACTGCAGGTTGGGCCGGTCCTGCAGGAACCAGGGCAGGAAGCGCTGGAACTCCTCGGCCGTGGGGCGCCGCATCCACTGCAGGCACTGTTGGCAGTTCAGGTCACCTGCGGGCACACGGCGGGGTCAGCGCGGGCATCGCGGTGGACATCCAAAGGGCACCCAGTGGTCATCACAGTGGGCACCCAGTGGGAACCGTGGTAGGCAGCTAGTGGCCACCCAATGGACACCCAACAGGCACCCAATGGTCATCTCAGTGGGCACCCAATGGACACCATGGTGGGCACCCAATGGATACCCAATGGGCACCCAATGGTCATCTCAGTGGGCACCCAATGGACGCCATGGTGGGCACCCAATGGATACCCAATGGGCACCCAATGGCCATCTCAGTGGGCACTCAATGGCCACCATGGTCAGCACCCAATGGATACCCAATGGGCATCCAATGGTCGTCACAGTGGGCACTCAATGGCCACCATGGTGAGCACCCAATGGATACCCAATGGGCACCCAATGGCCATCTCAGTGGGCACCCAATGGACGCCATGGTGCTCACCCAACATACACCCAAGGACCACCATGGTGGGCACCCACTGGCCATTGCGGTGGACACTGAATGGACACCAAGGACCACCATGGTGGGCACCCAATGGCCATTGCGGTGGACACTGAATGGACACCAAGGACCACCATGGTGGGCACCCAATGGCCATTGCGGTGGACACTGAATGGACACCAAGGACCACCATGGTGGGCACCCAATGGCCACCACAGAGCACCCTCTGCCCCCCAGGCCCCACACTCACTGCTGGTGGAGGGGCAGAACTCCCCCTCGTCCGGCCCGGACTGGTGGAAGCGGCAGCAGTGCCCCATGGGGTTCAGCCAGTCCAGGAAATCGTCCACCCACGAGGTGGCCGGGATGGCCAGGTAGGACCTGGGTGGGGACACGGGGCTGGCAGGAGCCGGGCACGGCCAGCCCAGGTGCCCTCTGGGTGGCCCCGGGGTCACTCACACGTTGGGGAAGAGCGTGGCCAGCTGGATGGTCTGGGTGAGCGAGTCGGCGTCGCAGCCGGCACTGGAGCAGATGGCGTTGGTGCCGTTGGCCGAGGAGAAGTTGTAGCCACCCGTGGTGATGAAGTAGGTGGGGACACCCACGGCCAGGTACTGGTTCAGCGCCGAGAAGTACTGGAGCATGTACGAGTCCTGGGGACGGCCTCGCGTCAGCGCTGTGGCACCCACGGGTGGCACAAAGGGGTCCCCAAAGGGGTGCCAGCATCCCCGTGTGTCCCCACGCGGGGCCGTGTCACCCACTCTGGCACCCTCAGGGTCCTGGGGGGTCCCCAAAGGGATCCCAAAAGGGGTCACAAAAGGGGTCCCAAAAGGGGTCCCAGCATCCCCGTGTGTCCCCGCGCGGGGCCGTGTCACCCACTCTGGCACCCTCAGGGTGCTGGGGGGTCCCTGAGGGGGTCACTGTGTGGGGCTGTGTCAGCTCCCTCCGTGTGTCCCCATACAGCGCCACGTCACCCACCCAGCACCCACAGGGGGGGCTCAGAGGGGTCACCCCCACATGTCCCCTATAGGGCTGTGTCACCCCCCACGTCCCCTATAGGGCTGTGTCACCCCCCATGTCCCCTATAGGGCCGTGTCACCCCCCACGTCCCCTATAGGGCCGTGTCACTCCCCACGTTCCCTATAGGGCTGTGTCACCCCCACATGTCCCTGTATAGGGCCGTGTCACCCCACATGTCCCCTATAGGGCCGTGTCACTCCCCATGTCCCCTATAGGGCTGTGTCACCCCCACATGTCCCCTATAGGGCCGTGTCACCCCCACATGTCCCCTATAGGGCTGTGTCACCCCCCACGTCCCCTATAGGGCCGTGTCACCCCCCACGTCCCCTATAGGGCCGTGTCACTCCCCATGTCCCCTATAGGGCCGTGTCACCCCCCATGTCCCCTATAGGGCTGTGTCACCCCCACATGTCCCTGTATAGGGCCGTGTCACCCCACATGTCCCCTATAGGGCCGTGTCACTCCCCATGTCCCCTATAGGGCTGTGTCACCCCCCATGTCCCCTATAGGGCCGTGTCACCCCCACATGTCCCCTATAGGGCTGTGTCACCCCCCATGTCCCCTATAGGGCTGTGTCACCCCCCACGTCCCCTATAGGGCTGTGTCACCCCCACATGTCCCTGTATAGGGCTGTGTCACCCCCCACGTCCCCTATAGGGCCGTGTCACCCCCACATGTCCCCTATAGGGCTGTGTCACCCCCACATGTCCCCTATAGGGCTGTGTCACCCCCCACGTCCCCTATAGGGCCGTGTCACCCCACATGTCCCCTATAGGGCTGTGTCACCCCACATGTCCCCTATAGGGCCGTGTCACCCCCCACGTCCCCTATAGGGCCGTGTCACCCCCACATGTCCCTGTATAGGGCTGTGTCACCCCCCACGTCCCCTATAGGGCCGTGTCACCCCACATGTCCCCTATAGGGCTGTGTCACCCCCCACGTCCCCTATAGGGCCGTGTCACCCCCCACGTCCCCTATAGGGCCGTGTCACCCCCACATGTCCCCTATAGGGCCGTGTCACCCCCACATGTCCCCTATAGGGCTGTGTCACCCCCACATGTCCCTGTATAGGGCCGTGTCACCCCACATGTCCCCTATAGGGCCGTGTCACTCCCCATGTCCCCTATAGGGCTGTGTCACCCCCCATGTCCCCTATAGGGCCGTGTCACCCCACATGTCCCCTATAGGGCTGTGTCACCCCCCATGTCCCCTATAGGGCCGTGTCACCCCCCACGTCCCCTATAGGGCTGTGTCACCCCCCACGTCCCCTATAGGGCCGTGTCACCCCCCACGTCCCCTATAGGGCTGTGTCACCCCCCACGTCCCCTATAGGGCCGTGTCACCCCCACATGTCCCCTATAGGGCCGTGTCACCCCACATGTCCCCTATAGGGCCGTGTCACCCCCACATGTCCCCAAAGCTTCCCCCATGGGTGCCACCCCCCGGATGTCCCCCACGCTGTCCCCTCCCTCGCGTGTCCCCACCTCGGGCAGCGCCAGCTCCTGGTCCAGCCCCACGGACACCTGGAAGAGCAGGAAGAGCGCGGCGCAAGCCAGGAACAGGAACAGCAGCACCTGGGGGGGGGGGGGGGCTCCTGTTCAGGGACCCTCGGGACCCCCCCAAACCCCCCCACGGACCCCCCAAACCCCCAAACCCCCAAACCCCCCCACGGACCCCCCCATACCCCCCAAACCCCCCCACGGACCCCCCAAACCCCCAAACCTCCCCACGGACCCCCCATACCCCCCTACCGAGCCCCCAAACCCCCCTACCGACCCCCCATACCCCCAGACCCCCTCACGGACCCCCCCCAAACCCCCAAACTCCCCCACGGGCCCCCCAAACCCCCAAACTCCCCCACGGACCCCCCATATCCCCCAAACCCCCCTACCGACCCCCCAAACCCCCAAACACCCCCACGGACCCCCCCAAAACCCCAAAAACCCCCACGGACCCCCCATATCCCCCAAACCTCCCCACCGACCCCTTCCTCTCCCCCCAACCCTCCCAGATGCCCCCCAGTGCCCCCCATCCCCCCTATACCCTCCATGCCCCCCACAGCCTCGTGCCCCACATCATCCCAATGCCCCCCATTTACCCCCCAGCCCCCCAGTGCCCCCCGTGTCCCCCAATGCCCCCCAGTGCCCCCCAGTGCTCCCCAGTGCCCCCAGTGCTCCCCTGTGCCCCCAGTGCTCCCCTGTGCCCACAGTGCCCCCCAGTGCCCCCCATGTCCCCCAGTGCCCCCAGTGCTCCCCAGTGCCCCCCATGTCCCCCAGTGCCCCCCATTCCCCCCGTGCCCCCCGTGCCCCCCGTGCCCCTCACCACGGCGGGCCGCACGAGGGGGTGCAGCAGCAGGGGGGTGTAGTAGCGCTCGAGGAAGGGGCGCAGCAGCCGCGCCCCCGCCCGGCCCGGGCCGCCCTTGCCCGTCCCGCAGCAGCAGCAGAGATCGAAGCGCCCGGCCTGGGGGCACGGCGGGCTTGGCACAGCAGCTCCGGGCCCCCCCGCACCCCGCGGGTGTCCCCTGCTCACCCCGGGCACAGCCTGGGGACCCCGCACCCACCCTGGGGTCCCCACACCCATCCCACACCCACCTGGGGACCCCACACCCACCCTGGGGACCCTACACCCACCTCACACCCACCCTGGGGACCCCGCACCCACCCTGGGGTCCCCACACCCATCCCACACCCACCCTGGGGACCCTACACCCACCTCACACCCACCCTGGGGACCCCGCACCCACCCTGGGGTCCCCACACCCATCCCACACCCACCTGGGGACCCTACACCCACCCTGGGGTCCCCACACCCATCCCACACCCACCCTGGGGACCCTACACCCACTCCACACCCACCCTGGCGACCCCGCACCCACCTCACACCCACCTGGGGACCCCACACCCACCCTGGGGTCCCCACACCCACCCTGGGCAACCTATACCCACCCCACACCCACCCTGGGGACCCCGCACCCACCCTGGGGTCCCCACACCCACCCTGGGCAACCTATACCCACCCCACACCCACCCACCCACCTGGGGACCTCCTGCTCACCCTGGGGTCCCCACATCCACCCTGGGGACACCACACCCACCCTGGGGACCCCACACCCACCTCACACCCACCCTGGGGACCCTCTCACCCACCCTGGGGAACCTCACACCCACCCAGGGGACCTCCTGCTCACCCTGGGGACCCCACACCCACCCTGGGCACCCCACACCCACCTCATACCCACCCTGGGGTCCCCACACCCACCCTGGGGACCCCTTGCCCACCTTGTGCTCATCCTGGGGTCCCCACACCCACCCTGGGGACTCCTTGCCCACCTTGTGCTCATCCTGGGGTCCCCACACCCACCCTGGGGACTCCACGCTCACCCTGGGGACCCTATACCCACCCCCACATCCACCCTGGGGAACTCCTGCTCATCCCGTGCTCGTCCTGGGGACCCCACACCCACCCTGGGGACCCCACACCCACCCTGGGGACCCCACGCTCACCGTGAGCACTCCATACCCACTCCGTGCCCACTCCGTGCCCCCTCCCCTCGCCCCCCCGGTGCCCCCCCGGTGCCCCCCGGTGCCACCTCCTGCCGCCGGTTGTCCAGCGCCACCAGCGCCACGAACCCCGACATCTGCAGCACGAAGTCGAAGGCGATGGCGAGCGCGGCCGTGAGCGCGAACGTGCGCACGGCGGGCATGGACGAGAGGGCACCTGCGGGACCCCCGGCACCCCCGGGTCACCGGGACCTCCTCCGGACACTGCCCGGGCACCCCCCGGCTCACCCACCGGACAGCCCCGGGCACCACGCCTGCACTCCCGGGCCACCGGGGCACCCCGCGGGCCACCGGGACCTCCGTGGCACTCCCGTGTCGCCTCCCCTGGCACTCCCGTGTCACCAGGACCCCATGCCAGCCCCCCCACAGCACACCACCCCCCCCCGTCCCGTCCCCCTTGTCCCCCATGTCCCTGTGCCCCCCATGTCCCTGAGCACCCCCATGTCCCTGCGCCCCTCGTGCCCCCTGCTCCCCGGTGCCCCCGGTGCCCTTGGTCTCACGTCTCCCTGTCCCCCCCCATGTCCCCCCTTGTCCCCTGTGCCCAGTGCCCCCCATGTCCCTGTGCCCCCCATGTGCCCCCCGTGTGCCCCCGAGCACCCCCATGTCCCTGCGCCCCTCGTGCCCCCTGTCCCCCGGTGCCCTTGGTCCCCCCCCCCGTGCCCCCTTGTGCCCCTGGTCTCACGTCTCCCTGTCCCCCCCTGTCCCCCCCCGTCCCCTCCTGTCCGCTGTGCCCCCGGTGCCGCTCGTATTTCTGTGCCCAGTGTCCCCCATGTCCCTGTGCCCCCCGTGCCACCTCCATGTCCCTGTAGCCCCGGTGCCCCCCGTGCCCCGCGGTGCCCCCGGTGCCCCCCGGTCGCCGCCGACTCACCGAGCAGGAAGCAGACGGCCTCGGAGAGGCTGCAGAGCAGCATGCTGGGTGCCACCTGTGCCAGCACCCGCCCCAGGTGCTGCTCCCGCGTCTCGCCCGGCTCCCGCTGCGACTGCTGCTGCCCGGGGCGGGTCAGGGGCAGCCCGGGCACCCCCCGCTCCGGGGCACCCCCCGCTCCGGGGCACCCCCGCAGGGACCCCCCGCTCCGAGCAGACACCCGCCGGGAACCCCTCCCGGTGCCCCAGGGGCACCTCCCGCCCGCCCACCCGAGGGTGCCCACCTGCCCCGCGGGGACCCCCCAGGACCACCCCCCTTAGGGACACATTCCCCACGGGAATCCCAAAAGTGCGCCTGTGCCCCATGGGGACACCTGTCCCCAAAGGTGCCCCCATGCCCGCAGGTACCCCAAGGTGCCCCTGTGCCCCACAGGTGCCCCCGTGCCCCACGGACAGCCCCACCTCCAAGGTGCCCCTGTGCCCCACAGGTGCCCCCGTGCCCCACGGACAGCCCCATCTCCAAGGTGCCCCTGTGCCCCACAGGTGCCCCCGTGCCCCACGGACAGCCCCATCTCCAAGATGCCCCTGTCCCCCCGTCCCGTGGGGATCCCTGTGTCCCACAGGTGCCCCTGTGCCCCACAGGTGCCCGCATGCCCACAGGTGCCCCCACCCCACGGACCTGGAACTCCTGCACGAAGATGAAGATGTTGTCAGCGCCCACGGCCAGCACGAGGAAGGGCACGACCTCGATGATGATGAGGGACGAGGGCAGCCCCAGCAGCGCCAGGAGCCCCATGGATGCCAGCGTGGCGCCCAGCACCACGAGGATGCCACCCAGCGCCAGCGTCACCTTCGACTCCACCTGCGGCACCCCGAGCTCAGCACACCCAGGTCATCCCCTGCCAGCCCCCAACCCCCCCGGGGTGCACCGGGACCCTCCACCCCCATCCCCGAACCCCCCCGGGACGCACCGGGACCCTCCAGCACCCCCGAACCCCCCCGGGGTGCACCGGGACCCTCCAGCACCCCCGAACCCCCCCGGGACGCACCGGGACCCCCCAGCACCCCCGAACCCCCCCGGGGTGCACCGGGACCCTCCAGCACCCCCGAACCCCCCCGGGGTGCACCGGGACCCTCCAGCACCCCCGAACCCCCCCGGGACGCACCGGGACCCTCCACCCCCATCCCCGAACCCCCCCGGGGTGCACCGGGACCCTCTGCCAGCCCCGAACCCCCCCGGGACGCACCGGGACCCTCCAGCACCCCCGAACCCCCCCGGGGCGCACCGGGACCCCCCAGCACCCCCGAACCCCCCCGGAGTGCACCGGGACCCTCCAGCACCCCCGAACCCCCCCGGGACGCACCGGGACCCCCCAGCACCCCCGAACCCCCCCGGGGTGCACCGGGACCCTCCAGCACCCCCGAACCCCCCCGGGGTGCACCGGGACCCTCCAGCACCCCCGAACCCCCCCGGGGTGCACCGGGACCCTCCACCCCCATCCCCGAACCCCCCCGGGGTGCACCGGGACCCTCTGCCAGCCCCGAACCCCCCCGGGACGCACCGGGACCCTCCAGCACCCCCGAACCCCCCCGGAGTGCACCGGGACCCTCCAGCACCCCCGAACCCCCCCGGAGTGCACCGGGACCCTCCACCCCCATCCCCGAACCCCCCCGGGGTGCACCGGGACCCTCCAGCACCCCCGAACCCCCCCGGAGTGCACCGGGACCCTCCATCACCCCCGAACCCCCCCGGGGTGCACCGGGACCCTCCACCCCCATCCCCGAACCCCCCCGGGACGCACCGGGACCCTCCAGCACCCCCGAACCCCCCCGGGGTGCACCGGGACCCTCCAGCACCCCCGAACCCCCCCGGAGTGCACCGGGACCCTCCAGCACCCCCGAACCCCCCCGGGGCGCACCGGGACCCTCCAGCACCCCCGAACCCCCCCGGGGTGCACCGGGACCCTCCACCCCCATCCCCGAACCCCCCCGGGGTGCACCGGGACCCTCTGCCAGCCCCGAACCCCCCCGGGACGCACCGGGACCCTCCAGCACCCCCGAACCCCCCCGGAGTGCACCGGGACCCTCCACCCCCATCCCCGAACCCCCCCGGAGTGCACCGGGACCCTCCACCCCATCCCCGAACCCCCCCGGGACTGCACCGGGACCCTCCTGCCCAGCCCCGAACCCCCCCGGGACGCACCGGGACCCTCCAGCATCCCCGAACCCCCCCGGAGTGCACCGGGACCCTCCAGCATCCCCGAACCCCCCCGGAGTGCACCGGGACCCTCCAGCACCCCCGAACCCCCCCCCCCGGCTCACCGGGACCCTCCATCCCCCCCGTGCCCCCCCCGTGCCCCCCGGGCTCACCAGGACTCTCCTCCAGGCCGTGTACTCGCCCAGGGCCAGCGCGATGTAGACGAAGACCACCAGGTAACTGGTGGCGAACACCGGGATGTCCTCCCCACTCGTGCGGTTGATCTCGTCCTCCAGAGAGCGCTGAGGGCACAGCGACAGCTGAGGGGGCACCGCGCACCCCCCGCCCCGCAAAGGGGGCACAAGGGGCACGGGGGGTACCGGGGGCACGGGGACATAGAGGGGGAGCAGGGACATGGATGGCACTGGGGGCACCCAGGGACACGGGGGGGACACGGGGACAGGAAAGAACACGGGGGCACCAGGGACATGGGGGGCATGGAGGGGGCACGGGGGACATGGAGGGGACGCAGGGACAGGGGGAGCACAGGGGCATGAAAGGGACGCGGGGACACCGGGGGCACTGCGGGGGCAGAGGACACGGAACCATGGGGGGCACAGAGGACATGGAGGGGACACAGGGACGTGGGCGGCACCAGAGCATTGGGGGGCATTGGGGGACAGGGACATGGAGGGGACACGGGGGCACCAGGGGCACAGGGGCGTGGAGGGGACACAGGGACAGGGGGGCACAGGGGACATGGAGGGGGCACAGGACCATGGGGGGCACCGGGGGCACGGCGGGGACACGGAACCATGGGGAGCAGCGGGGGCACGGCGGGGACACGGGACCATGGGGGGCACAGGGGGACATGGAGGGGACACGGGGGGCACCGGGAACACTGCGGGGGCACGGCGGGGACAGAGGACACGGAACCATGGTGGGCAGCGGGGGCACGGCGGGGACACGGGACCATGGGGGGCACCGGGGGCACGGCGGGGGCAGAGGACACGGAACCATGGTGGGCAGCGGGGGCACGGCGGGGACACGGGACCATGGTGGGCACAGGGGACACGGCGGGGACACCGGACCATGGTGGGCACCGAGGGCACGGCGGGGGCACAGCGGGGGCACGGCGGGGACACCGGACCATAGTGGGCACAGGGGACACAGAGGGGACACGGGACCATGGTGGGCACAGGGGACACGGCGGGGACACCGGACCATGGTGGGCACCGGGGGCATGGCGGGGACACCGGACCATGGTGGGCAGCGGGGGCACTGCGGGGACACCGGACCACGGTGGGCACAGGGGACACGGAGGGGACACGGGACCATGGTGGGCACAGGGGGCATGGCGGGGACACGGGACCATGGGGGGCAGCGGGGGCACGGCGGGGACACGGGACCATGGTGGGCACAGGGGACACGGAGGGGACACCGGACCATGGGGGGCACCGGGGTCACGGCGGGGACACAGAACCATGGTGGGCAGCGGGGGCACTGCGGGGACACCGGACCATGGGGGGCACAGGGGACATGGAGGGGACACAGAACCATGGGGAGCACAGGGAACACGGAGGGGACACAGAACCATGCGGGGCACAGGGGGCACGGCGGGGACACCGGACCATGGTGGGCACCGAGGGCACAGCGGGGACCCCGCGGGGGCCGCACCTCTGCCATGAAGGTGACCGAGAGGTTGCGGCCGTGCTGCCGCTGGAAGTCGCGCACGACCTGCAGGAAGCGGCGCTCCCAGCTCTGCGCCCACTCGAGGCGCGGGTCCCCCGCCTCGAAGTTGTTCAGCGAGTAGGTGACGATCAGCGCCTCGGCCTCCGTGTACTCCGAGTCTGCGGGGACACGGCGGTGAGGGCGCGGGGACACGCGTGGCTGGCATCCCCGGTGCCCCCCTCCGGTGCCCCCCGTACCGCGGTAGCCGCCCAGGGCGATGTAGGGGAACACGGGCCCGCCGTACGCGGCCATGCAGCTCAGCTGCAGCGCCGTGATGTCCTTGAAGGAGAGCGGGGAGCTGGTGGGGACACGGCCCGGGGGGGTCAGCGGGGGCTGTGCCCGCCCCGGCCCCTGCCCTGTGCCCGCCAGCGCCCGGGGGGGCACCCCAGAGCACCCCGCTGTGATGGGGGACACAGAGGTGGCACTTCAGAGGACCCTACAGTGATGGGGGACAGAGAGGTGGCACTTCAGAGGACCCCGCTGTGATGGGGGACACAGAGGTGGCACCTCAGAGGACCCCGCTGTGATGGGGGACACAGAGGTGGCACTTCAGAGGACCCCGCTGTGATGGGGGACACAGAGGTGGCACCTCAGAGTACCCTACAGTGATGGGGGACACAGAGGTGGCACCTCAGAGGACCCCGCTGTGATGGGGGACAGAGAGGTGGCACCTCAGAGGACCCCGCTGTGATGGGGGACACAGAGGTGGCACTTCAGAGGACCCTACAGTGATGGGGGACACAGAGGTGGCACCTCAGAGGACCCCGCTGTGATGGGGGACACAGAGGTGGCACCTCAGAGGACCCCGCTGTGATGGGGGACACAGAGGTGGCACTTCAGAGGACCCCGCTGTGATGGGGGACACAGAGGTGGCACCTCAGAGTACCCTACAGTGATGGGGGACACAGAGGTGGCACCTCAGAGTACCCTACAGTGATGGGGGACAGAGAGGTGGCACTTCAGAGGACCCCGCTGTGATGGGGGACAGAGAGGTGGCACCTCAGAGGACCCCGCTGTGATGGGGGACAGAGAGGTGGCACTTCAGAGGACCCTACAGTGATGGGGGACACAGAGGTGGCACCTCAGAGGACCCCGCTGTGATGGGGGACACAGAGGTGGCACTTCAGAGGACCCTACAGTGATGGGGGACACACGGGTGGCACCCCAGAGCCACAGCCTGGCACCCTAAATGATGGAGGACACAGAGGTGACACCTCAGAGCACCCTACAGTGATTCAGGACACAGAGGTGGCACCCCAGCTGTCCTGGGGGTCACACCGAGAGCACCCCAGCCCCAGAACCTGGCACCTCACGGGCACTTGGACGTGCTGGGGGACACAGCGGTGGCACTCCCGCCCCACAGCTGGGCACCCGACTAGCACCGTGCCACCTCCAGCACCCCCCAGATGTCACCGGACCCCCACAGCTGGGCACCCCACGGCCACCGTGCCACCTCCAGCACCCCCCAGATGTCACCGGACCCCCACAGCTGGGCACCCCACGGCCACCGTGCCACCTCCAGCACCCCCCAGATGTCACCGGACCCCCACAGCTGGGCACCCCACGGTCACCGTGCCCCCACCCCCAGCCCCTCACCATCCCCCGCAGCCCCCCGCGCCCGCAGCACGCACTTGACGCAGTACATGAGGTGGTCGTGCCAGTCCACGATGCCCTTGTCCTTGCCATCCTCCTGCAGGGCCGTGAGCGCCAGGCGGCTGCCGTTGTTCTGGAAGTACTGGGTGACGCTGGACACGGCGCAGTCGCCCACGCTGGGCTCGGTGGGGTTCAGGGGGGCATAGCACACGTCCTGCAGGCTCACGTTCCTGCCCGCGCCCGGTGCCCACGCCGTGGTGGCTGCCAGCGTGTCCTGCAGCTCCAGCAGTGCCCGCAGCACGTCCTCGGCCAGGACCCCGCTGAAGTTCTTCGTGCCCAACACCACGGAGTCGTAGGTGAGCCCGGGCCGGCCCGGCGCCGTCACGATCACCTGGTTGGTGCGCAGGAAGGGCCCGAAGTGGCGGTCGTGGAACGCCTTCTCCTGCCTGGCACGGCTGCCCGGCGCCGACCACAGCTCCACGGGGTCCGTGGTGAGGCGTAGGGTCACCAGCCCAGCCGAGAGCCCGCCGGTGGCCAGCACGGCCACCACCAGCACGGCCACGGGGTGCGTGGCCACCGCCGTGCCCCACCAGCGGAACGCCCGCTCCAGGGCGCGGTGCCAAGCGTCGCCCGCCCGCTCCGAGCACCCGCGGCCGCGTGGCTTCTGTGCCACCTCGGCGGTGCCCCTGCGGCACAGCACGGCCACCAGGAAGACGAGGGCGAGGACGGCGAAGATGAGGATGCAGATGACCAGCACGCCATCGGCCTCGCCCAGGCGGAACGGCGGCGGCGGGTCCGAGGGTGGCACCACGGGCGGGCAGGCCCGGGCGCAGTCCTGGCACGAGCAGGGCTCCTGGTCAGCGCTGGGCGCTTGGTCACAGCCCCACACGGGCGCGTCCAGCGGGGCGATGCCCTGGCCGGGCTCGGAGCCGTTGGGCAGCAGCTGGAAGTCGATCTGCAGCGGTGCCAGCCCGTTGTTCTTGTCGCCCTGGAAGTCCAGCCAGCGCTGGGCCGTGCACAGCTGGGCACCGTAGCGGCCGCACATGGTGGCGATGGCATAGCCGCCGGTGGCCGGCAGCCGCACGCCCTGGCACGAGGCGAAGGCGGCCTCGGCGAAGCGGGCGCGGTAGAAGAGCTGGTACTCCAGCACGGCGCGGGCACCGGGCACCAGGGCGTAGTCGGCGACGCGGGTGACGTTGGTGAACAGGCTCTGGTCGGGGCTGCAGATGTTGTGGCAGTAGAGGTTGGCGAAGTTGCGGGCACAGGCGGGGCACCGTGCCAGCACGGCGCCCGACAGCCCCACGCTGAGGCGCAGCGCGACGAGCTGCCCGTAGCTGCAGCAGACGCGCGTGGTGTCGTTGTCGCCGCGCACCAGCTCGGGGCACACGGAGCGCAGCAGTGCCAGCAGTGCCCCCGAGGCCACCCGCGCCGGCGTGTTGGACAGGCAGGGCACCTTGGAGGGCACCAGAGACACGTTGACCTCGGGGTTGGTGCCGCACTCGCCGTAGAAGGCGCAGACGCCGGCCTGGTGCGTGGGGGTCAGCGACGGCGATGCCTGCGGGGATGGGCGAGGGGACGGGTTGGTGGCGTGGCGGTGGCACCTCGAGGAGCCGCGTGGCACCTGATGGGTGCTGAGGAGGTGTCCCCACAGCTCTGCCACCTTCAGCACCCAAATGGCACCCAGGTGGCACCTGATGGGTGCTGAGGAGGTGTCCCCACAGCTCTGCCACCTTCAGCACCCAAATGGCATCCAGGTGGCACCTGATGGGTGCTGAGGAGGTGTCCCCACAGCTCTGCCACCTTCAGCACCCAAATGGCACCCAGGTGGCACCTGATGGGTGCTGAGGAGGTGTCCCCACAGTTCTGCCACCTTCAGCACCCAAATGGCACCCAGGTGGCACCTGATGGGTGCTGAGGAGGTGTCCCCACAGCTCTGCCACCTTCAGCACCCAAATGGCACCCAGGTGGCACCTGATGGGTGCTGAGGAGGTGTCCCCACAGCTCTGCCACCTTCAGCACCCAAATGGCACCCAGGTGGCACCTGATGGGTGCTGAGGAGGTGTCCCCACAGCTCTGCCACCTTCAGCACCCAAATGGCATCCAGGTGGCACCTGATGGGTGCTGAGGAGGTGTCCCCACAGCTCTGCCACCTTCAGCACCCAAATGGCACCCAGGTGGCACCTGATGGGTGCTGAGGAGGTGTCCCCACAGCTCTGCCACCTTCAGCACCCAAATGGCACCCAGGTGGCACCTGATGGGTGCTGAGGAGGTGTCCCCACAGCTCTGCCACCTTCAGCACCCAAATGGCACCCAGGTGGCACCTGATGGGTGCTGAGGAGGTGTCCCCACAGCTCTGCCACCTTCAGCACCCAAATGGCACCCAGGTGGCACCTGATGGGTGCTGAGGAGGTGTCCCCACAGCTCTGCCACCTTCAGCACCCAAATGGCACCCAGGTGGCACCTGATGGGTGCTGAGGAGGTGTCCCCACAGTTCTGCCACCTTCAGCACCCAAATGGCACCCAGGTGGCACCTGATGGGTGCTGAGGAGGTGTCCCCACAGTTCTGCCACCTTCAGCACCCAAATGGCACCCAGGTGGCACCTGATGGGTGCTGAGGAGGTGTCCCCACAGCTCTGCCACCTTCAGCACCCAAATGGCACCCAGGTGGCACCTGATGGGTGCTGAGGAGGTGTCCCCACAGCTCTGCCACCTTCAGCACCCAAATGGCACCCAGGTGGCACCTGATGGGTGCTGAGGAGGTGTCCCCACAGCTCTGCCACCTTTGGTTGTGTCAAATGGCATCCAAAGGGCACCACACCAGTGTCCCCACAGCTCTGCCACCCCCAGCCCCTCCAAAGGGCACCACTGCAGTGTCCCCCCACTCTGTCATCCCCCAGCCCCTCCAGATGGCACCCAAGTGGCACCTGATGGACGCTGCAGAGGTGTCCCCACAGCTCTGCCACCTTTGGTTGTGTCAAATGGCACCCAAATGGCATCCAGTGGGCACCCAAAGGGCACCACTGCAGTGTCCCCCCGCTCTGTCACCCCCAGTCCCTCCAGATGGCACCCAGGTGGCACCTGATGGGCACTGCGGAGGTGTCCCCACAGCTCTGCCACCCCCAGCCCCTCCAAATGCCACCCAAATGGCACCCAAAGGGCACCACTGCAGTGTCCCCAGAGCTCTGTCACCCCCAGCCCCTCCAAAGGGCACCCAAATGGCACCCAAATGTCACCCAAAGGGCAGCACTCCAGTGTCCCCCCACTCTGCCACCCCCAGCCCCTCCAAATGGCACCCAAATGGCACCTAAATGGCACCCAAATGGCACCCAGCTGTCACCCAAAGGGCACCACAAGGGGCGGCTCTGCCACTCCCAGCTGCTCCGAATCGCCCCCGAGCGGCATCCAAAGGGCACCTCCCTGTCCCTGCCACCTCTAAATGGCACCCAAACGGTACCCGCTGGGTGCCACAACGGGGCTCTGTCCCTGTCACCTCTGTCACCCAAACGGTACCCGCTGGGTGCCACAACGGGCCCTGGCTCTGTCACCTCTAAATGGCACCCGATGGGCACCACGAGGGTGTCCCCCGGTTCTGCCACCCCCAAACCTCCCAGGTGCCACCCAAACATCACCCAATGGATGCCACCATGAGGCTCCCTGATGTCACCCGGCCCCCAAATGTCACCCGACGGGCACCACACGAGTGTCCCCCCACCTGTGCCACCCCCAGCCCCTCGAAATGCCACCCAACAGGCGCCACAACCATGTCCCCTGGTTCTGCCAGCCCCAGTGGCCCCAAATGGCACCCAAAGGGCACCACGGCTGTGCCACCCTCAGCCCCTCCCTGGTGTCACCGCACGGGCACCGCTGTCCCCTGGCTCTGCCACCCTCCCCAGTGTCACCCGACTGGCACCGCTGTCCCCTATCTGTGCCACCCTCAGCCCCTCCCCGGTGTCACCCCACGGGCACCGCTGTCCCCCACCTGTGCCACCCTCAGCCCCTCCCCAGTGTCCCCCACCTGTGCCACCCTCCCCAGTGTCACCCGACTGGCACCGCTGTCCCCCTCCCGTGCCACCCTCCGCCCCCGCGGTCCCCGCGTCCCTCCCGGTGCCACCCGCGGTGTCGCCGGTCCCCTACCAGCGCCAGGAGCGCGGCGAGCAGGGCTGCGGGCAGTGCCAGGCTGCCGGCCATGCTGACGGGTGGGTGTCCCCGGTGCCACCGGGCCCTATAAACCGGCCCCCCGCCCCCGCGGTGCCACCCGGGGAGGGCCCTGCTGGCCTGATGGCCCCGGGGCCAATCAGCCCCGCGCGGGGCCGTAAATCCCGGGATCATTAACCCGGATCGATCGATCGATCCCGACGGGCGGGGCCGCGGCAACGCCGGCGCCCATTTGGGGAGAAAAACCGGGAATTCGGGAGCGCGGGGTGGCACGGGGTGGCGGTGCCAGCAGGGGTCACCCACGGGCAACGAAATGGGGAGAAAACCCGGGGATTCGGGAGCGCGGGGTGGCGGTGCCAGCAGGGGTCACCCATGGGTGCCAATTTGGGGAGAAAAACCGGGAATTTGGGAGCGCGGGGTGGCGGTGCCAGCAGGGGTCACCCATGGGTGCTAATTTGGGGAGAGAACCGGGAATTCGGGAGCTCAGGGTGGCACGGGGTGCCAGCGGGGCGTCACCCACGGGCACTGTGACAGTACCAGTGCCACATCCCGCCCTGGTGTCCCCCACGGCGCGGGCAGGGACCCTGCGGTGCCGCTGCCATCCCGGCGGTGGCAGGGCCACCCCAGTGCCACCCCGGCGGTGGCACGACCGTTCCGACAGTGTCGGTGCCATCCCGGTGGTGGCAGGGCCACCCCGCTGCCATCCCAGCGGTGACAGGGCCATGCTGGTGCCATCCCAGCAGTGACAGGACCACCCCGCTGCCATCCCAGCAGTGGCAGGGCCACCCCGATGCCATCCCAGCGGTGACAGGACCACCCCGCTGCCATCCCAGCAGTGACAGGACCACCCCGCTGCCATTCCAGCAGTGACAGGGCCACCCCGATGCCATCCCGGCGGTGACAGGACCACCCCGATGCCATCCCAGCAGTGACAGGACCACCCCGATGCCACCCCAGCGGTGACAGGACCACCCCGCTGCCATCCCAGCGGTGACAGGGCCACCCCGATGCCACCCCAGCAGTGACAGGACCACCCCGCTGCCATCCCAGCGGTGACAGGGCCACCCCGATGCCACCCCAGCGGTGACAGGACCACCCCGATGCCACCCCAGCAGTGACAGGACCACCCCGATGCCATCCCAGCGGTGACAGGGCCACCCCGATGCCACCCCAGCAGTGACAGGACCACCCCGCTGCCATCCCAGCAGTGACAGGGCCACCCCGCTGCCACCCCAGCGGTGACAGGACCACCCCGATGCCACCCCAGCAGTGACAGGACCACCCCGATGCCATCCCAGCGGTGACAGGGCCACCCCGATGCCACCCCAGCGGTGACAGGACCACCCCGATGCCATCCCAGCGGTGACAGGGCCACCCCGCTGCCATCCCAGCGGTGACAGGGCCACCCCGATGCCATCCCGGCGGTGACAGGACCACCCCGATGCCATCCCAGCAGTGACAGGGCCACCCCGATGCCATCCCAGCGGTGACAGGACCACCCCGATGCCATCCCGGCAGTGACAGGGCCACCCCGCTGCCATCCCAGCAGTGACAGGACCACCCCGCTGCCACCCCAGCAGTGACAGGACCACCCCGCTGCCATCCCAGCGGTGACAGGGCCACCCCAATGCCATCCCAGCAGTGACAGGGCCATTCTGGTGCCATCCCAGCAGTGACAGGGCCACCCCGATGCCATCCCAGCGGTGGCAGGGCCACCCCGCTGCCACCCTCGCGTGCCGCCGCCGCCGCCCCGGTGCCCTGTGTCCCCGTGCCCGGCGGGTTCAGGGCCACCAGGGCAGCCTTGGACCCCGATAAGGCGCTGCCACCCCGATAAGGGGCTGGGCAGGGCCACACCCGCCGCTGACGCCACCGGGGTGTGGCAGTGCCACACCCGCACCCCCCCCCCCAACCCCCGGTACCGGTGCCACCCCCGAGCCCCCGCCGGGTCCCCGCCGTGTCCCCGAGGGGCTCCGAGTGCCCCCCGGTGCCAGCGGTGCCACCGCGGGCTGTCCCCGGCCCGCCGCTCATGGCCTGGGTGGCCTTGGCGAGATAAGGGGGGCGATAAGGGGGGCGATAAGGGGGGCGATAAGGGGGGCGATAAGGGGGGCGATAACGGGGGGAGGGGGTCCCGCCCTGGCACCTTTGCCCGCACCCCACGCCTCAATCACGAGCCCGGCCCCGAGGTGTTCCCGTCACCCGGCTGGCACTGTCCCCAGCACGGCCGTGCCACGCAGCCACCACGGGACACCCGGCAGAGCGGTGCCCAGGCACCTTTATTGTCACCAACCCCCGGTGGGCACCGCAGAGACCCCCCCCGGCCCTCGGGAGGGGGACATGGTGAGCCCAGGGTGGCCAGGATGTCCCCAGGGTGAGTCAGGGGGTGACCACGATGTCCCCAGGGTGGCCGTGGTGTCCCCAGGGTGGGTCAGGGGGTGGCCATGGTGACCCCAGGGTGGCCACGATGTCCCCAAGGTGGCACAGGGGGTGGCCACAGTGTCCTCAAGGTGGCACAGGGGGTGACCATGGTGTCCCCAGGGTGGGTCAGGGGGTAGCCACAGTGTCCCCAAGGTGGGTCAAGGGGTGACCACGATGTCCCCAGGGTGGCCATGAGTAGCACAGGAGGTGGCCATGATGTCCCCAGGGTGGCCACGATGTCCCCAAGGTGGCACAGGGGGTGGCCACGGTGTCCTCAAGGTGGCACAGGGGGTGACCATGGTGTCCCCAGGGTGGGTCAGGGGGTGGCCGTGGTGTCCCCAGGGTGACCCCAGGGTGTCCCCGGGGTGTCCCTGGGGTGGCCCCGGGCTGGCCCCAGGTGGCCCCGGGCTCAGGGGGTGCCCCCAGCCCCGCGCTTGGTCCCTCTCTTGGTCCCTCGCTGGGCGAACCTGAAGCTCTGCAGGGGATTCCCGGAGCCGCGGGGCTGCAAGAGAACCAGGGGGGGTTTGGGGGGGATTTTGGGGAGATTTTGGGGGGATTCTGGGGGGATTTGGGGATTTGGGGGTGCCTGGGGGGGGGTCCCTCATCTTGGACCAGCCCAGCAGGACCCCAGGGAGGGCAGAGGAAGGAATCTGGGGGGGGGGGGGGCGGGCGGGGAGGAGGGATTTGAGGGATTTTAGGAGAATTTGAGGGCGATTTGAGGTTTTGAGGGGCGATTTTGGGGTTTTGGGGGGTGATTTTGAGGGGTTTCAGGGCGATTTTGGGGTCCCTCACCTTGTTCCCCCCCCGGCGGGCCCCGGCTCCTCGGGGACATTTTTTCTTCTTGGGGCCGGGCTTGGCGATGCCACGGAGGCTGGGGGGCACTGGGGGGGCAAAAATGGGGTTATTGCACCCCAAAACCACCCCAGGACCCCATTTCCCACCCCAAAACCACCCCAGGACCCCATTTCCCACCCCAAAACCACCCCGGGACCCCATTTCCCACCCCAAAACCACCCCAGGATCCCATTTTGTCCCGTTTTTTCCCCAAAACAGGACCTGGGGGCAATCGGGGGGGGGGTCTCCCCACCCCCCAAACCACTCCCAATCCCCATTTTTCCCATTTTCCCTCCACTTCCCCCCGATTTTTCCCACTTTCCCCCCATTTTTCCCACATTTTCCCCCAATTTCCCCCTTTTTTCCTCCCATTTCTCCTGTTATTTCCCCATTTTTCCCCATTTTCTCACCATTTCTCCTGTTATTTCCCCATTTTCCCCGGATTTTCCCCATTTCCTGCCGGTTTGTCCCCATTTTTCCCTTTTTTTCCTGGTTTTTTCCCCGGTTTTTCCCTGGTTTTGCCCATTTTTGCCCATTTTTCCCCATTATTTGCCCGGTTTTGCCCCATTTTTTGCCCGTTTTTTGCCCATTTTGCCCCATTTTCCCCATTTTCCCCCATTTTTTCCCATTTATTCACCATTTTCCCCCAGTTTTTCCCCATTTTTTCCCCGGTTTTGCTCATTTTTTCACCGTTTTTGCCCATTTTTTCCCCGTTTTTGCCCGTTTCTGCCCCATTTGTGCCCATTCCGTACCCAGGTAGTCGGGCACGTGTGCCAGGTGCGGCTGCACGCTGGCCGGGTGCAGGGGCCGCTCCCACTGCCCCATTTCCCACCCAGTTTTTCCCCTTTTTTTCACCGTTTTTGCTCATTTTTTCACCGTTTTTGCCCATTTTTTCCCCGTTTTTGCCCATTTTTGCCCCATTTGTGCCCATTCCGTACCCAGGTAGTCGGGCACGTGTGCCAGGTGCGGCTGCACGCTGGCCGGGTGCAGGGGCCGCTCCCACTGCCCCATTTCCCACCCAGTTTTTCCCCAGTTTTTCCCCATTTTTCCCCATTTTTACCCCGTTTTTGCTCATTTTTTCACCGTTTTTGCCCATTTTGTGCCCATTTTTGCCCGGTTTTGCCCCATTTGTGCCCATTCCGTACCCAGGTAGTCGGGCACGTGTGCCAGGTGCGGCTGCACGCTGGCCGGGTGCAGGGGCCGCTCCCACTGCCCCATTTCCCACCCAGTTTTTCCCCAGTTTTCCCCATTTTTTCACCGGTTTTGCTCATTTTTTCACCGTTTTTGCCCATTTTTGCCCCATTTGTGCCCACCCCGTACCCAGGTAGTCGGGCACGTGTGCCAGGTGCGGCTGCACGCTGGCCGGGTGCAGGGGCCGCTCCCACTGCCCCATTTCCCACCCAGTTTTTCCCCATTTTTCCCCATTTTTTCACCGTTTTTGCTCATTTTTTCACCGTTTTTGCCCCATTTTTTGCCCATTTTTGCCCGTTTCTGCCCCATTTGTGCCCATTCCGTACCCAGGTAGTCGGGCACGTGTGCCAGGTGCGGCTGCACGCTGGCCGGGTGCAGGGGCCGCTCCCACTGCCCCATTTCCCACCCAGTTTTTTCCCCATTTTTCCCCATTTTTTCACCGTTTTTGCTCATTTTTTCACCGTTTTTGCCCGTTTTGGCCCGTTTTCCCCGTTTTTGCCCATTTTTGCCCCATTTGTGCCCACCCCGTACCCAGGTAGTCGGGCACGTGTGCCAGGTGCGGCTGCACGCTGGCCGGGTGCAGGGGCCGCTCCCACTGCCCCATTTCCCACCCAGTTTTTCCCCATTTTTCCCCATTTTTACCCCGTTTTTGCTCATTTTTTCACCGTTTTTGCCCGATTTTTTGCCTGTTTTTGCCCGGTTTTGCCCCATTTATGCCCACCCCGTACCCAGGTAGTCGGGCACGTGTGCCAGGTGCGGCTGCACGCTGGCCGGGTGCAGGGGCCGCTCCCACTGCCCCATTTCCCACCCAGTTTTTCCCCATTTTTCCCCATTTTTACCCCGTTTTTGCCCATTTTTTCACCGTTTTTGCCCATTTTTTGCCCATTTTTGCCCGGTTTTGCCCCATTTGTGCCTATTCCGTACCCAGGTAGTCGGGCACGTGTGCCAGGTGCAGCTGCACGCTGGCCGGGTGCAGGGGCCGCTCCCACTGCCCCATTTCCCACCCAGTTTTTCCCCATTTTTCCCCATTTTTACCCCGTTTTTGCTCATTTTTTCACCGTTTTTGCTCATTTTTTCACTGTTTTTGCCCATTTTTTCCCCGTTTTTGCCCGGTTTTGCCCCATTTGTGCCCATTCCGTACCCAGGTAGCCGGGCACGTGTGCCAGGTGCGGCTGCACGCTGGCCGGGTGCAGGGGCCGCTCCCACTGCCCCATTTCCCACCCAGTTTTTCCCCAGTTTTCCCCATTTTTTCACCGTTTTTGCCCATTTTTTCCCCGTTTTTGCCCCATTTTTTGCCCATTTTTGCCCGGTTTTGCCCCATTTGTGCCCATTCCGTACCCAGGTAGTCGGGCACGTGTGCCAGGTGCGGGTGCACGCTGGCCGGGTGCAGGGGCCGCTCCCACTGCCCCATTTCCCACCCAGTTTTTCCCCAGTTTTTCCCCATTTTTCCCCATCTTTTTCCCCGTTTTTGCCCATTTTTTCCCCCGTTTTTGCCCCTTTTTTGCCCATTTTTGCCCGTTTTTGCCCCATTTGTGCCCATTCCGTACCCAGGTAGCCGGGCACGTGTGCCAGGTGCGGCTGCACGCTGGCCGGGTGCAGGGGCCGCTCCCACTGCCCCATTTCCCACCCAGTTTTTCCCCATTTTTCCCCATTTTTTCACCGTTTTTGCTCATTTTTTCCTGTTTTTTTCCCATTTTTTGCCCGTTTTTGCCCGTTTTCTGCCCCATTTGTGCCCACCCCGTACCCAGGTAGCCGGGCACGTGTGCCAGGTGCGGCTGCACGCTGGCCGGGTGCAGGGGCCGCTCCCACTGCCCCATTTCCCACCCAGTTTTTCCCCAGTTTTCCCCATTTTTTCACCGGTTTTGCTCATTTTTTCACCGTTTTTGCCCATTTTTTCCCCGTTTCTGCCCATTTTTGCCCCATTTGTGCCCACCCCGTACCCAGGTAGTCGGGCACGTGTGCCAGGTGCGGCTGCACGCTGGCCGGGTGCAGGGGCCGCTCCCACTGCCCCATTTCCCACCCAGTTTTTCCCCATTTTTCCCCATTTTTACCCCGTTTTTGCTCATTTTTTCCCCGTTTTTGCCCCATTTTTTGCCCATTTTTGCCCGTTTCTGCCCCATTTGTGCCCATTCCGTACCCAGGTAGTCGGGCACGTGTGCCAGGTGCGGCTGCACGCTGGCCGGGTGCAGGGGCCGCTCCCACTGCCCCATTTCCCACCCAGTTTTTCCCCAGTTTTCCCCATTTTTTCACCGTTTTTGCTCATTTTTTCCCGTTTTTTTCCCATTTTTTGCCCGTTTTTGCCCGTTTCTGCCCCATTTGTGCCCAGCCCGTACCGAGGTAGTCGGGCACGTGTGCCAGGTGCGGCTGCACGCTGGCCGGGTGCAGGGGCCGCTCCCACTGCCCCATTTCCCACCCAGTTTTTCCCCATTTTTCCCCATTTTTTCACCGTTTTTGCTCATTTTTTCACCGTTTTTGCCCATTTTTTGCCCATTTTTGCCCGTTTTTGCCCCATTTGTGCCCAGCCCGTACCCAGGTAGTCGGGCACGTGTGCCAGGTGCGGCTGCACGCTGGCCGGGTGCAGGGGCCGCTCCCACTGCCCCATTTCCCACCCAGTTTTTCCCCATTTTTCCCCATTTTTACCCCGTTTTTGCTCATTTTTTCACCGTTTTTTCCCATTTTTTGCCCGTTTTTGCCCATTTTTGCCCCATTTGTGCCCAGCCCGTACCCAGGTAGTCGGGCACGTGTGCCAGGTGCGGCTGCACGCTGGCCGGGTGCAGGGGCCGCTCCCACTGCCCCATTTCCCACCCAGTTTTTCCCCGGATTTTCCCCATTTTTACCCCGTTTTTGCTCATTTTTTCACCGTTTTTGCCCATTTTTTGCCCGTTTTTGCCCGTTTCTGCCCCATTTGTGCCCATTCCGTACCCAGGTAGTCGGGCACGTGTGCCAGGTGCGGCTGCACGCTGGCCGGGTGCAGGGGCCGCTCCCACTGCCCCATTTCCCACCCAGTTTTTCCCCATTTTTACCCCGTTTTTGCTCATTTTTTCACCGTTTTTTGCCCATTTTGTGCCCATTTTTGCCCGGTTTTGCCCCATTTGTGCCCATTCCGTACCCAGGTAGTCGGGCACGTGTGCCAGGTGCGGCTGCACGCTGGCCGGGTGCAGGGGCCGCTCCCACTGCCCCATTTCCCACCCAGTTTTTCCCCAGTTTTCCCCATTTTTACCCCGTTTTTGCTCATTTTTTCACCGTTTTTGCCCATTTTGTGCCCATTTTTGCCCGGTTTTGCCCCATTTGTGCCCATTCCGTACCCAGGTAGTCGGGCACGTGTGCCAGGTGCGGCTGCACGCTGGCCGGGTGCAGGGGCCGCTCCCACTGCCCCATTTCCCACCCAGTTTTTCCCCATTTTTCCCCATTTTTACCCCGTTTTTGCTCATTTTTTCACCGTTTTTTGCCCATTTTGTGCCCATTTTTGCCCGTTTTTGCCCCATTTGTGCCCATTCCGTACCCAGGTAGTCGGGCACGTGTGCCAGGTGCGGCTGCACGCTGGCCGGGTGCAGGGGCCGCTCCCACTGCCCCATTTCCCTCCCAGTTTTTGACCCCATTTTTTCCCCATTTTTTACCCCCTTTTTGCTCATTTTTTCACCGTTTTTGCCCATTTTGTGCCCATTTTTGCCCGGTTTTGCCCCATTTGTGCCCATTCCGTACCCAGGTAGTCGGGCACGTGTGCCAGGTGCGGCTGCACGCTGGCCGGGTGCAGGGGCCGCTCCCACTGCCCCATTTCCCACCCAGTTTTTCCCCATTTTTACCCCGTTTTTGCTCATTTTTTCACCGTTTTTGCCCATTTTTTGCCCGTTTTTGCCCATTTTTGCCCCATTTGTGCCCAGCCCGTACCCAGGTAGTCGGGCACGTGTGCCAGGTGCGGCTGCACGCTGGCCGGGTGCAGGGGCCGCTCCCACTGCCCCATTTCCCACCCAGTTTTTCCCCATTTTTCCCCATTTTTACCCCGTTTTTGCTCATTTTTTCACCGTTTTTGCCCATTTTGTGCCCATTTTTGCCCGGTTTTGCCCCATTTGTGCCCATTCCGTACCCAGGTAGTCGGGCACGTGTGCCAGGTGCGGCTGCACGCTGGCCGGGTGCAGGGGCCGCTCCCACTGCCCCATTTCCCACCCAGTTTTTCCCCATTTTTCCCCATTTTTACCCCGTTTTTGCTCATTTTTTCACCGTTTTTGCCCATTTTGTGCCCATTTTTGCCCGGTTTTGCCCCATTTGTGCCCATTCCGTACCCAGGTAGTCGGGCACGTGTGCCAGGTGCGGCTGCACGCTGGCCGGGTGCAGGGGCCGCTCCCACTGCCCCATTTCCCACCCAGTTTTTCCCCAGTTTTTCCCCATTTTTCCCCATTTTACCCCGTTTTTGCTCATTTTTTTCACCGTTTTTGCCCATTTTTTGCCCATTTTTGCCCGGTTTTGCCCCATTTGTGCCCATTCCGTACCCAGGTAGTCGGGCACGTGTGCCAGGTGCGGCTGCACGCTGGCCGGGTGCAGGGGCCGCTCCCACTGCCCCATTTCCCACCCAGTTTTTCCCCATTTTTCCCCATTTTTACCCCGTTTTTGCTCATTTTTTCCCCGTTTTTGCCCATTTTTGCCCGGTTTTGCCCCATTTGTGCCCACCCCGTACCCAGGTAGTCGGGCACGTGTGCCAGGTGCGGCTGCACGCTGGCCGGGTGCAGGGGCCGCTCCCACTGCCCCATTTCCCACCCAGTTTTTCCCCATTTTTCCCCATTTTTACCCCGTTTTTGCTCATTTTTTCCCCGTTTTTGCCCATTTTTGCCCGGTTTTGCCCCATTTGTGCCCACCCCGTACCCAGGTAGTCGGGCACGTGTGCCAGGTGCGGCTGCACGCTGGCCGGGTGCAGGGGCCGGTCGTGCCTCAGCGCCTGCAGGTCCCGGGGATTGTCCTCAAAATAAACCTGGGAACAGCCGGAGCAGCAATTAACCCCCGAGCGGTAATTAAGCAGTAATTAATGGGCAGTTAATGGGGAATTAATCAGGAATTAAGCAGTTATTAAGCGGTAATGAAGCGGGAACTAGTGGGGAATTAATGGGGAATTAAGCAGTAAATAATCGGTAATTAATCAGGAATTAAGCAGTTATTAAGTGGTAATGAACCGGGAATTAATGGGGAATTAATGGGGAATTAAGTGGTAAATAATCAGGAATTAATCAGGAATTAAGCAGTTATTAAGCAGTTATTAAGCGGTAATGAAGCGGGAATTAATGGGGAATTAATGGGGAATTAATGGGGAACTAACCGGTAAATAATCGGTAATTAATCAGGAATTAAGCAGTAATTAAGTGGTAATGAACCAGGAATTAATGGGGAATTAATGGGGAACTAATGGGGAATTAACCGGTAAATAATCGGTAATTAATCAGGAATTAAGCAGTAATTAAGCGGAAATGAAACGAGAATCAATGGGGTGTTAATGGGGAATTAATGGGGAACTAACCGGTAAATAATCGGTAATTAATCAGGAATTAAGCAGTAATTAAGTGGTAATGAACCAGGAATTAATGGGGAACTAATGGGGAATTAACCGGTAAATAATCGGTAATTAATTAGGAATTAAGCAGTTATTAAGCGGAAATGAAACGGGAATTAATGGGGTGTTAATCGGGAATTAATGGGGAATTAATGGGGAATTAAGCAGTAAATAATCGGTAATTAAGCAGGAATTAAGCAGTTGTTACGCGGTAATGAAGAGGGAATTAATGGGGAATTAATGGGGAATTAAAGGGGAATTAATCGGTAATTAATCGGTAATTAATCAGGAATTAAGCAGTTATTAAGCGGAAATGAAACGGGAATTAATGGGGTATTAATCGGGAATTAATGGGGAATTAATGGGGAAATAACCGGTAAATAATCGGTAATTAATCAGGAATTAAGCAGTTATTAAGCGGAAATGAAACCGGAATTAATGGGGTATTAATCGGGAATTAATGGGGAATTAATGGGGAAATAACTGGTAAATAATCGGTAATTAATCAGGAATTAAGCAGTTATTAAGCGGAAATGAAGCGGGAATTAATGGGGAATTAAGCAGTAAATAATCGGTAATTAATCAGGAATTAAGCAGTTATTAAGTGGTAATGAAGCGGGAATTAATGGGGAATTAAGCAGTAAATAATCGGTAATTAATCAGGAATTAAGCAGTTATTAAGTGGTAATGAAGCAGGAATTAATGGGGAATTAAAGGGGAACTAATGGGGAATTAACCGGTAAATAATCAGTAATTAATCAGGAATTAAGCAGTTATTAAGCGGTAATGAAGCGGTAATTAATGGGTATATAATGGGGAATTAATCGGTATATCATCCGTAATTAATAGCGAATTAATGGGGAATTAATGGGGAATTAATCAGGAATTAAGCAGTTATTATTTGGTAATTAATCGATAAGTAAGTGGTAATTAATGTGTAATTAATCAGTAATTAATCAGTACATAACCGGTAATGTATGGGTAATTAAGTGGTAATTAGTTGGTGAATAATTGTTACTTAATTAGTGATTAATTGGTAATTAATCAGGGAATAAGCAGTAATTAATTGGTAAATAATTGGTAATTAATGGGTCATTAATTGGTAATTAAGCAGTAATTAACCAGAAATTAATCAGAAATTAATTGTGATTAAAGCCCTCACTAAGCAGTAACAAGTAATTAATTGGTAATTAATTAGCAAATAATCAGTAATTAAGCAGTAATTGATCAGTAGTTGATCGGTAATTAATCAGTAATAAAGCAGTAATTGAGCAATAATTAAGCAGTAATTAATCGGTAATTGATCAGTAATTAAGCCATAATTAAGCAGTAATTAACCAGTAACCAATCAGTGATTAAGCAGTAATCAATCAGCCATTAATCAATAATTCAGCAGCAATTAATCATCAATGGATCACTAATTAATCGGTAATTAATCAGGTTTTAATGAGAATTTGGGGTTTTTTAAATGAGAATTCGGGGGTTTTATGGGAATTTGGGGAGTTTTTAATGGGAATTTGGGGAGTTTTTATGGGAATTTGGGGAGTTTTTAATGGGAATTTGGGGTTTTTAATGGGAATTTGGGGTTTTTAATGAGAATTTGGGGGGTTTTTATGGGAATTTGGGTTTTTTAATGGGAATTTGGGGAGTTTCTATGGGAATTTGGGGTTTTTATGAGAATTTGGGGTTTTTTAAATGGGAATTTGGGTTTTTTATGGGAATTTGGGGTTTTTAATGAGAATTTTGGGGGTTTTTATGGGAATTTGGGGAGTTTCTATGGGAATTTGGGGTTTTTATGAGAATTTGGGGTTTTTAATGGGAATTTGGGTTTTTTTATGGGAATTTGGGGGGTTTTAAATGGGAATTTGGGTTTTTTAAATGGGAATTTGGGGGTTTTTATGGGAATTTGGGGAGTTTTTATGGGAATTTGGGGTTTTTTAAATGAGAATTCGGGGTTTTTATGGGAATTTGGGGTTTTTAATGGTAATTTGGAGAGTTTTTAATGGGAATTTGGGGTTTTTTTATGGGAATTTGGGGTTTTTATGGGAATTTGGGGAGTTTTTATGGGAATTTGGGGAGTTTTTATGGGAATTTGGGGTTTTTTAAATGAGAATTCGGGGTTTTTATGGGAATTTGGGGTTTTTTATGGGAATTTGGGGTTTTTAATGAGAATCTGGAGTTTTTATGGGAATTCGGGGTTTTTATGGGAATTTGGGTTTTTTTAAGGGGAATTTGGGGTTTCAATGAGAATTTGGGGTTATTTAAATGGGAATTTGGGGTTTTTAATGAGAATTTTGGGAGTTTATGGGAATTTGGGGTTTTTAATGGGAATTTGGGGTTTTTTATGGGAATTTGGGGATTTTTATGGGAATTTGGGGTTTTTAATGAGAATCTGGAGTTTTTATGGGAATTCGGGGTTTTTAATGGGAATTTGGGGTTTTTAATGAGAATTTGGACTTTTTAATGAGAATTTGGGGTTTTTAATGAGAATTTGGGGTTTTTAATGAGAATTTTGGGAGTTTTTAATGGGAATTTGGGGAGTTTCTATGGGAATTTGGGGTTTTTAATGAGAATTTGGGGTTTTTATGGGAATTTGGGGTTTTTAATGGGAATTTGGGGTTTTTAATGAGAATTTTGGGAGTTTTTAATGGGAATTTGGGGAGTTTCTATGGGAATTTGGGGGTTTTTATGAGAATTGGGGGTTTTCAATGGGAATTTGGGGGTTTTTATGGGAATTTGGGGAGTTTTTCTGGGAATTTGGGATTTGAAATTCCTGGCACTCGAAGGGACCTCGGAGCGAGCGGGAGACGAAGAGGAAATGGAGGAAAATCGGACAAAAAGGACTAAAAAAGGGTTGAAAAAAGGATTAATAAAGGATTAATTAATAAAATAGAGATAATTAAAGGGCCAAAAAAAGGCTGAAAGCAGTAAAGGGCAATTAATAAAAATATGGATTAATAAAAGACCAAAAAAGGGCCAAAAAAGGACCAAAATAGGAGTAAAAGAGGGGTCGGGAAAAGGAGAAATAAAAATATGGACTAATAAAAGCCTAAAAAAATCAGGAAAAGACTAATAAAGGGCTAATAAAAAGCAATTAAGGGCTAATAAAAAGCAATTAAGGGCTAATAGAAAGCAATTAAGATTAATAAAGGACGAAAAGCACTAAAAAGGAGCAGGAAAAGCTTTAAAAAGGGCTAAAAAAGGGCTAAAAAAGGATTAATACATGGGATTGATTAATAATGGGTAAAATGCAGAAAATAATAGGAATAATATTTATAAGTAATGTTTGTAAATAGCATTAATAAACAATAAATAATAAAGGATAAGTAACAAATAATAAAAAATAAATAATAAATAATAAAAATAATAAATAATAAAAATAATAAATAAAAATATTAAATAAGAAATAATAATAAAAAATAAATGGATAAACGAATTACTAAAAGCATTAACGAAGGACCAAAATAGGACTAATAAAGGACTAATAAAAGGTTGATAAAAGCCTAATAAAGGACTAATAAAAGCCTAATAAAAGCCAAATAAAAGCCAAATAAAAGCCCGGGGTTAATCAGCATAATTAACCAATCAATAACTGACGGGCTTGCTAATTAACAAATGGGATGACATCATCAAGAACCGACGGCCGGCATCGATTCCCGGGTGGGTTTTATCCTGATTTTGGGGGGTTTTATCCCGATTTTGGGGTTTTTTTAATCCTGATTTTGGGGGGGTTTTATCCTGATTTTGGGGGGTTTTATCCCGATTTTGGGGTTTTTTTAATCCTGATTTTGGGGGGGTTTTATCCTGATTTTGGGGGTTTTATCCTGATTTTGGGGGGTTTTATCCCGATTTTGGGGTTTTTTTAATCCTGATTTTGGGGTTTTTTTAATCCTGATTTTGGGGGTTTTATCCTGATTTTGGGGGGTTTTATCCCGATTTTGGGGGTTTTTAATCCTGATTTTGGGGTTTTTTAATCCTGATTTTGGGGGTTTTTAATCCTGATTTTGGGGGGTTTTATCCTGATTTTGGGGGTTTTTAATCCTGATTTTGGGGGGGTTTTATCCTGATTTTGGGGGTTTTATCCTGATTTTGGGGGGTTTTAGCCCGATTTTGGGGTTTTTTAAATCCTGATTTTGGGGGGTTTTATCCTGATTTTGGGGGTTTTATCCTGATTTTGGGGGGTTTTATCCTGATTTTGGGGGGTTTTATACAGATTTTGGGGGTTTTATCCTGATTTTGGGGTTTTTAATCCCGATTTTGGGGGGTTTATACCGAATTTGGGGGATTTGGGGAGGTTTTATCCCAATATTGGGGGTTTTTATCCTGATTTTGGGGGTTTTATCCCAAATTTGGGGGCTTTAGGGGTATTTTATCCCGATTTTGGGAGTTTTATCCCAAATTTGTGGGATTTCGTGGTTTTTTATCCTGAATTTGGGGGATTTAGGGGTTTTTTATCCCAATTTGGGGGGGTTTTATCCCGATTTTGGGAGTTTTATCCCGAATTTGTAGGATTTGGGGGTTTTTTTATCCCGAATTTGGGGGATTTAGGGGTTTTTTATCCCAATTTTGGGGGTTTTTATCCCGATTTTGGGAGTTTTATCCCAAATTTGTGGGATTTCGTGGTTTTTTATCCTGAATTTGGGGGATTTAGGGGTTTTTTGTCCCGATTTTGGGGGTTTTATCCCGAATTTGTGGACTTAGTGGTTTTTTATCCCGAATTTGGGGGATTTAGGGGTTTTTATCCTGATTTTGGGGGTTTTATCCTGAATTAGGGGGCTTTAGGGGTTTTTGATCCCGATTTTGGGGTTTTTAGCCCCAGTTTGGGGCGGTTGGGGTCGGGCTCACCTTGAGCTTCTCGGAGTTGAGCAGCTCCTGGCGCAGCTCCCGCAGCCGCGCCTCCCGCACGGCCTGCTTGGTCACCGAGCGCATGGCGTCCTGGGGACAGCAGTGGGGACATTGGGGACATCACTGGGGACAGCACTGGGGACATTGGGGACATCACTGGGGACATCGGGGACATCGGGGACATCAGGGACACCGAGCGCATGGCGTCCTGGGGACAGCAGTGGGGACATTGGGGACATCACTGGGGACATCGGGGACATCGGGGACATCAGGGACACCGAGCGCATGGCGTCCTGGGGACAGCAGTGGGGACATTGGGGACATCACTGGGGACATTGGGGACATTGGGGACATCGGGGACATCAGGGACACCGAGCGCATGGCGTCCTGGGGACAGCAGTGGGGACATTGGGGACATCACTGGGGACATTGGGGACATCGGGGACATCAGGGACACCGAGCGCATGGCGTCCTGGGGACAGCATTGGGGACATTGGGGACATCACTGGGGACATTGGGGACATTGGGGACATCGGGGACATCAGGGACACCGAGCGCATGGCGTCCTGGGGACAGCATTGGGGACATTGGGGACATCACTGGGGACAGCACTGGGGACATCGGGGACATCAGGGACACCGAGCGCATGGCGTCCTGGGGACAGCAGTGGGGACATTGGGGACATCACTGGGGACAGCACTGGGGACATCGGGGACAGCACTGGGGACAGCATTGGGGACATTGGGGACATCACTGGGGACATTGGGGACATTGGGGACATCGGGGACATCAGGGACACCGAGCGCATGGCGTCCTGGGGACAGCAGTGGGGACATTGGGGACATCACTGGGGACAGCACTGGGGACATTGGGGACATCGGGGACACCGAGCGCATGGCGTCCTGGGGACAGCACTGGGGACATTGGGGACATCACTGGGGACATCGGGGACATCGGGGACATCAGGGACACCGAGCGCATGGCGTCCTGGGGACAGCAGTGGGGACACTGGGGACATCACTGGGGACAGCACTGGGGACATCGGGGACAGCACTGGGGACAGCATTGGGGACATCGGGGACATCGGGGACATCAGGGATACCGAGCACATGGCGTCCTGGGGACAGCAGTGGGGACATTGGGGACATCACTGGGGACAGCACTGGGGACATTGGGGACATCGGGGACATCGGGGACATCAGGGACACCGAGCGCATGGCGTCCTGGGGACAGCGGGGACATTGGGGACATCACTGGGGACATTGGGGACATCGGGGACATCAGGGACACCGAGCGCATGGCGTCCTGGGGACAGCAGTGGGGACATCGGGGACAGCACTGGGGACATCGGGGACATCGGGGACATCAGGGACACCGAGCGCATGGCGTCCTGGGGACAGCAGTGGGGACATCACTGGGGACATTGGGGACATCGGGGACATCGGGGACACCGAGCGCATGGCGTCCTGGGGACAGTGGGGACAGCGTTGGGGACAGCATTGGGGACATCGGGGACATCAGGGACACCGAGCGCATGGCGTCCTGGGGACAGCAGTGGGGACATTGGGGACATCACTGGGGACATCGGGGACATCGGGGACATCAGGGACACCGAGTGCATGGCGTCCTGGGGACATCACTGGGGACATTGGGGACATCGGGGACATCAGGGACACCGAGCGCATGGCGTCCTGGGGACAGCAGTGGGGACATTGGGGACATCACTGGGGACATCGGGGACATCGGGGACATCAGGGACACCGAGCGCATGGCGTCCTGGGGACAGCAGTGGGGACACTGGGGACATCACTGGGGACAGCACTGGGGACATCGGGGACAGCACTGGGGACAGCATTGGGGACATTGGGGACATCACTGGGGACATTGGGGACATCAGGGACATCGGGGACATCGGGGACATCAGGGACACCGAGCGCATGGCGTCCTGGGGACAGTGGGGACATTGGGGACATCACTGGGGACAGCGCTGGGGACATCAGGGACATTGGGGACATCAGGGACACCGAGCGCATGGCGTCCTGGGGACAGCGGGGACAGCGTTGGGGACAGCATTGGGGACATCAGGGACATCACTGGGGACATTGGGGACACCAAGCGCATGGCGTCCTGGGGACATTGGGGACAGCGTTGGGGACACTGGGGACACCGGCAGGGACACCCCCACGGTGTCCTGGGGCACAGAGGGGGTCACAGGGGACAGCACTGGGACACCCCCATCACATCCTCAGGAGGGGACACTGGGTGGCACCAGCCCCCTCCACTGTCCCCTCGGTGTCCCCTCGGTGTCCCCTCAGTGTCTTCGGTGTCCCCAGTGTGCCCCCGGTGTCCCCTGGTGTCCCCTCAGTGTCCCCTCGGTGTCCCCTCCCTGTCCCCTTGCTGTCCCCTCAATGTCCCCTCCCTGTCCCCTCAATGTCCCCCTGTGTCCCCTCCCTGTCCCTCCGTGTCCCCTCTGTGTCCCCTCAGTGTCCCCCCACTGTCCCCCCTCTCTGTCCCCTCAATGTCCCTTCAGTGTCCCCTCCCTGTTCCCTCCCTGTCCCCCCTCAGTGTCCCCTCAGTGTCCCCTCCCTGTCCCCTGCTGTCCCCCCTCTCTGTCCCCTCCGTGTCCCCTCCGTGTCCCCTCCCTGTCCCCCCTCAGTGTCTCCTCCCTGTCCCCCCGTGTCCCCTCCCTGTCCCCTCCCTGTCCCCTACCCGGCAGCGGTACCGCAGCGTCTCGATCTCCTCCATGCGGAACTCGTAGGGCTGCACCATGGACTGTCCGTTCTCTGCGGGGCCACGGGGCCACCTCAGTGTCCCCTCGGTGTCCCCTCGGTGTCCCCAAACACCCCCAGCACCCCTTAAACCCCCCCAGGACCTCCAAAACCTCTCAGAACTCCCCAAAATCCCCCCCCAAACCACCCCGGACCCATCTCCTCCATGCGAAACTTCCAGGCCTGTGGGGTCACCCCAGTGCCCCCCAGTGTCCCCAGACCCTTTAAAAACTCTGCAGGAGCCCCCAAAATCCCCACCCAACACCCCCAGGACCCCCAAAATCCCCCCCGAACACCCCCAGGACCCCCAAAACCCCCCCCCGAACACCCCCCAGCCCCATCTACTCCATGCAGAACTTGTAGGGCTGAAGGGACATTGGGGTCACCCCCAGCCCCTGCAGTGTCCCCAAACACCTCCCAAGAGCCTCCAAACACCCCCAGGACCCCCCCAAACCCCCCCAGGACCCCCCAAAAACCCCCCAGCGCCCCCCGACCTCCGGCCAGCGCGTCCTCGATGCGCCGCAGCCGCTCGAGCTCCTCGGGCAGTGCCAGCGTCAGCGCCGTGCCAGGGTTGTCCCCGCGCGCTGTCCTGGGGACAGGGGACACGCTGGGACCCCCCTGGGGACACCCCAGACACCCCTGGGGACAGGGGACACGCTGGGACCCCCCTGGGGACACCCCAAACACCCCTGGGGACAGGGGACACGCTGGGACCCCCCTGGGGACACCCCAAACACCCCTGGGGACACCCCCAGACCCCCCTGGGGACACCCAGACACCCCTGAGCAGCCCCAGCCCCCTCTGGTGACCCCCTGGTGACCCCCTGGT